>NC_137235.1:5820102-6420102 GCF_949987685.1 Ammodytes marinus | reverse complement strand
TTAAAGGTTATGAATGGTTAAGGATTCCCTGAATTAAAAAATGTCATCATAATTTTTCCCAATTAGTCAAATTCCCCGAAACCCCTTCCTGTACGGAAAGCAAAGCTGGCATCATCCACAGTCAGGTACCATTTTAAGTCCCAATTGTTGCGCTACTAGCCTTTTACGAACTTCGTTGATGAGCTAACCTTAAAATGCCCTGGCCTTCCCTACAGCGGACCGAGATGCGTGGCGAGGTTTGACTTTGAGGGCGAGAGCAGTAACGAGCTGTCGTTCTCGGAGGGCGACTTGATCCAGCTGAAAGCCCTGGCAGGAGAGGAGTGGGCTGAGGGGCAGATAGGTGACTCTACCGGTTTCTTCCCTCTCAACTTTGTGGAGGTCATCGAAGATCTGCCCCCAGCCACAAGTCAGCAGCGCAGACAGTCCACCAGGATACCACTGCCTGGTATGGTTTACCTGTTAACACCAAGGCTTAAGACCATTCAATCTTTTCTCTAGTATTGCTGATTGTACACAAAAAAGTGAGCTAAAATTGTAACAACATATTCCTCATTAAAATGGGAATGTTCACGTTACACAGATGTGTTATCCTCCTGATCCTAGAATCATAAACAAAAGAGGGGCTGTGTCCGTTAGTGTTGGCTGGCATCTCCCTCCGTGGCATGTCAGGAATGTGTGCTTCTTTTGTTTCTGTTTAATTAAATGACTGTTTACAAAAGGCCAGTGAACCTGAAGCCTCCGACACACTCGCACAACCAGGAAAACTGAGGTCCCCGAGTTAACATTCAACAGAATGAATAAACTCTAACTTAAATAATAATTAACAAAACTTTTACAGAGCTTTTACTGATAATTAGTACCAAAATCCCTGCTTAATGAAAGTACATTCTTGTAAAGGGAAAATGTATACTTTACATTTTAATATGGATTTTGTATCTATGTTGGCCCACAACTTTCCAAATTGAAACATTGCCAGTATAAAAAATACTCCCCAGAAAAGGTACGAAACCCAAACAAGTTTACAGAGGCATGTAGGCTACTGCATTATTTAATTATGCCAATACCCCAAAATGTGCCCATTGTTTCTGATTTGTACAGTGTATGCGTTTCATTATTGATGACCTTTATGCCATGTTTCTCCTCAGGCATGGCTGCTTCTCCGAGTACACACCCTGAAGTTGCCAAACCTGCTCAGGTATAAAAAAAAACATTTAAACAAACAGAAGCATGAAACATGAAGATTGATGTTGGTTTTGCCCAGATCTAAAAAATTAGGCTATGCTGCACCTCTCTATACCAACTATACCATCTAACTACACACTCTCTCTCTCATGCTTTAGGCTTCTCAGTCCGGTGTGGAGTGGGTGGTGGCTCTGTATGACTATGACGGCTCTTCAGAGGGCGACCTGGCCTTCAATGAGGGAGAGCAGATCATGATAACTCAGCACATTGACGCAGAGTGGAGCAGTGGACGACTCAACGGCAGAGAGGGCATTTTCCCCAGGGCTTTTGTTGAGAGCAGCACAGGTCCAGTATTTTTCATTATCTTTAACACTTCCAATCTGTTGCCATTATTGAACGTATCATATAGGTGTCAATCAATACAAATATTTAGGAGCACCTTAAAGTCCTACCCTATGGTTGATAGTGATATCAATTGCTTCAACGGTTCTGTATTTTTCAAAATAGTTGACACACATGACTAAACTGAAAGTCTGTCGCCAAAATGACACGTTGCAGAGGGCTCTCAGGCTCACAAAACATTAAGCAAAATGCAACAACATTTTATTTTCAGGTGGTAAATATTCAGTGTACTAAGAACAAAGGTCACAGAAAAGCACCAAATACTCATTTGTTCAGCTCTAATTGGCACAGATTTCTTAGCCAACTGAACCCCATTATTATTCATTAACTCAGTATATTTTCTTTCAACAGGCCAGCAGTCATCTAATAAACAGCCAAACTCCACTGCTGCTGGTGGTAGAGGCAGGGCTCTGTTCGAATTTGCGTCAGACTGTGAGGAGGAGCTCTCTCTGAAGGTATTTTTTTTTCTTCTGTCATGAATCATTTGCACAGATTCCCGTTAATATCTATTGAAAGCACTGTCATTCAGACTCAACCTCTGACTCATCCTTCTCTCTCAGGCTGGGGATATTATAACTAATCTGGAGTCGGTCAATGAAGAATGGTTCCTGGGCGATTTGAGAGGAAAACGGGCCATGGTCCCTAAAAACTATGTGGAAGTTCTGGGATAGCGCCATGTGTAACACAATAAAGAGACACTATCAGATGAACGGAACAGAAATGTGATCTGAGGAGACGTTTTCAGCAGTGGAAGTCTGAAGTGAACAATCTTTTAACTGAAATGCAGTATTTCATCTCCAAGTAGTAAATGTTTTTCTATATCTGCTGCCTTAACTTAAAATGAAGTGTTAATTAAATAATTGTTCATGGGAATAAATAAGAGTGAAGCTGTCTGGCAGTTAAAATGCACTGGATATAAACACGCCGACTGTTATGGATTCTTAATCAATGTACAATTGTGCCATCTAGTGGTTTCTCATTCCTCTCACTGTAGTGAGTTACAATATCTCCATTACATTTTCTACATGTTTAACACCTAAATGATACTTTACCTTCATAACCTGGTTTTAGATAAATGTTTGAATAAAGGTCAGACCACTTGGATTATTTACAGAGACCCTAATGAGTTTTGCATTGCTTCACTTGCTACACAGGTTTCCTCAGTTGACCAAATATTCAAAACTGCTTTAAAAGAAGGCTACATTTAATTTGAAGATGAGCTTATTCAGGCTCAATTCTTTACTCAATATAGAATTATTTGCAAAGATTGACACCAAGCAAGTACAAAAATGAACAGCTTGTAATACTTCAGGAAACTAGCCTCAAAGTAAAGATCTTAAATTGAACACAATCCTTTGTTTTTGCAGTGCCATTACACTGCGTTCCACATTATAAGGCAAATTATATTTTCCCAGATTTTCCTAAATAGTCGATGCAAAGTCAGTATAATTTTCAAGTCATCAACCGTTAGAGTATATTTAGAATTTTATTGAACAAACCTCCCAATAATAAAAGTATTTTTTTCAAAAATAAAAAACTCCAAATGCACTGTTCCAATTTATTATGCACAACAGTTTCAAAACATTTTATAGGTTGTAAAATTGTCATTTGTTGAATTTGCAGAATGTGGAGGTCATATTAAGTGAAATAAAAAGCTATTTCAATCAAAAACATCTTAACAGGCCAAGGTACATGTTAACATAGGACCCCTTATGATATCACCTTCACAATTCTTGCATCCATTGAACTTGTGAGTTCTTGGAGAGTTTCTGCTTGAATATCTTTGCAGGATGCCAGAATAGCCTCCCATAGCTGCTGTTTTGATGTGAACTGCCTCCCAACCTCAGATGTTTTGCCTGAGGATGCTCCAAAGGTTCTCAATAGGGTTGAGGTCAGGGGAAGATGGGGGCCACACCATGAGTTTCTCTCCTTTTATGCCGAAAGCAGCCAATGAAACAGGTATTCTTTGCAGCATGAGATGGTGCAGTTTCATGCATGAAGATGATTTTACTACGGAAGGCACTGTCCTCCTTTTTGTACCACGGAAGAAAGTGGTCAGTCAGAAACTCTACATACTTTGCCGAGGTCATTTTCACACCGTCAGGGACCCTGAAGGTACCCTCTCCCCATGATTCCGTCCCAAAACATTACTCCACCACCTCCTGTCTGACGTCGCAGCCTTGTTGGGACATTGTGGCCATTCACCAACCATCCAGGGTTGCACGGCACTCATCAGTAAACAAGACTGTTTAAAGATGAGTCTTCATGTATTCCTGAGCCCACTGCAAACATTTCAGCTTGGGATCATTGTTTAGGGGTGGCCGAATAATAGGTTTATGCACAACTGCAAACTTCTGGATCCTACACCTTGAGGTTTGCGGGACTCCAGAGGCACCAGTAGATTCAACTACCCGTCTGCTGCTTTGTGATGGCATTTTAGCAGCTGCTCTCCTATTTCGATGAATTTGTCTGGCAGAAACCTTCCTCAGATTACCTTTATCCGAACGAACCAGTCTGTGCTCTGAATCAGCCACAAATCTCTACACAGTACGATGATCACTTAAGTTTGTGAAATATCTAATGTTTTCATACCTTGTCCAAAGTATTGCACTATTTGACACTTTTAGGCAGCAGAGATCCTTTTTCTTTCCCATATTGCTTGAAACCTGTGGCATGCTTAATAATGTGGAACGTCCTTGTTAAGTAGATTTCCTTTGATTGGGCTTACTTAGCAAACTGATTATCACAGGTGTCTGAGATTGATTTCAATGATCCAAAGCGCCCTGAGACACAATACCATCATGAGTTTAAATTAAATACAAAAAATTAAATGTTTATGACACTTAATTCCAATTTGCATAATAATTTGGAACAGTGTAGATTTGATGTCATAGATTATACAATGCTCTATGCAAAGAAATACAACTGAACAGTTTGTTGGTCATTTACATTTTTTATTAAATCTGTCAGGTGTTTTAGACTGTCTCCTGGATGGGTGGCTCATAACCATCAGCCCTCTCCACCTTGGCTCCTGTGTCGTCACCAACTGGCTTTGCAGCGCTGCTGGCACCGCCCTCACCGTGGAGCTCCATCAGTTTGCCCACTGCAACACAAAACAAACACATTAACTCCGGCTCAAAAAAACAAATAGGTTAATAAGACACATTAAGCAGCTGGAAGTTTTAACTCAAATACTGCAATATGTGACCCATCAACCCCATTTGAGATGTTACACTCAAACTAATCTGATAGCCAGAGTTACAACCATCACTTACACTCAAACTTGGGTTTCTTCAGCATCTTGACCTTGCGGACGTAGACGTCGTGTAGTGGGTAGATGGACTGGCAGGCCTTCTCAATGTCTTTGCCTACACTGTCTGGGATCCTGAACATGACACAAAACATAATGCAAAGGTTAATCACAATTCAGGCCACTTTCAGTGACAAAAAAAGTACTTAAACGGGCATGTTTAACACCAGGAAACGCCATCCAAATACATGCATTTGAGAACAATTACCACTTGTAAGACAGGTCATCAGTGACAGAACTTTGACACAAATGTATTAATTGACAAATGTAATACCAGAGGCTATTTTATTTTTGCAATTAAGCTACTACTCGCATGCACTAATATTGCTTTGAGTTTGCGCAGACATTTAATTTCAAAGGAACTCGATGCTTAAAACAACTATGATGAAGGGCCAGGAGAAAGGGGCCAGGACTTACAGCTTGTTGACGACTTCCTTGAGGTCGTTGGTCTGCACCTCGCGGGTCATGATCTCCATCATCTTCTTGCGGATCTGACGGACCTGCTGGCTCTGGGCGTAGGAAGTCTTTCTGATCTGGTTTGTGCGTTTCTTTGTGAAACCAACACAGAACAGACGCAGAAGGTAGCCGTCGGTGGTCTTCACATCTACATGGGCTTCGATCATGGTCTGAGTAGAAAGAAAATATGTTCTTCTGATTAGACTTCATAAGGAAAATTGCCATAATAATCTCAACCAGCCACATTTCCATTTGTGATATTATGGATTATAGTCGCTGTGCTTCAAAACCTAACTGTGGTAAACCTCTGCTGTGCTCACCTCCCTTCAATCTGCTTCTGACCACAGCATTTACTCCACACAATTTTTTTTATACTTGGTGTAGGATACTGAACAGTTATTTAATATCTCTACACTGTGAAATAACTACAGGATGAATAATGTACAGATACCCACTTGTATTAGGAGCCTCAAAATTGTGTATCGATTACAGTAATTTTAAGCGTTTCTTCCAGTAATCACACCTATCAAATATATTTGACATTTCCGTCAAAACAGCAACCAAACTTTCATAGATGTCAAAAAGAGAGGAAAAAAGGGACATTAAATTCCAAACTAAAGTGTTTTTGGCTGCACGGCTCTTGCTGGGGCAGCCATTAGTGGAGAACTATCCTGTGAAACCAGTATTCGTGACATGACTACAATACCAGTATATCACCATCACCTCTTGACCAATGGTCACGTTGAGATTGATGTTCAAGATTCCTCACAATTACAAAACAGCTGAAAAATCACACCTTTACAGTAAGTTCCCTTCAAATTCCAAGACCATTGAAAATCTGATTCATAGTTACATTTATAAGCTGTTCACGTCGGCGAAACCCATGCACTCCAATAGTATTAAATTCCACAGCTCGCACTAAAACAGTACATTAACATGATGACTGCTTACGACATAATAGCACAAAGACATTAAGTTTTTATGCTTTTTCCTTGGGAAATGTCAATGCATCCATAAGCATTTCAGACTAGGGCTGGGCGATATGACAAATCTCATATCCCGATATAGAAATTTCTTATCCCGATAACGATACATTTGACGATATAGCATATTTTCTGTAAATTCAATTAATAAATATTTAATATAAATAATTAAATACTCAACAAATAAAGTATTAACCCATATTTGATTATTTTCAGCTTTTATTAAAACGCACATTTTCAAGCATTCAACAAAATAGAACATTGCAATGTGACATTTGAGTAGTTTTGGGCCGTGTGGGGTTTCAGGGCACAGAATTGACTGAATTGGTGGATTCCTCCTTAGCTTAGCTCATTAGCCTAATGGAGCTATCCTCTTTAGCTGAGGCGGATTGTAAATTCACCCCGCGGAGCGCGCAGGAGCTTCTCACCGCTGTGAGAGCAGCAGAGCCGCACATTACTGCGAGCCGGGAAGCGCGCGACAGCCCGTGGGGATAACAGCTCGCTAGCTCGGCTGCTATCCCCCCGCGAGCCGGTCGAGCGCTGCCCGGGTGACGTCGGTTCGACTGCTCTGTCAGCGGGGATATATGATCCTCTGAAAATTCGTCTACACGTGTGCAATCACAGACAGGTCTGTTACCGATGGATTTTAGTGTCCGAAATGAACTTTGATTGTCACACAAGCAAGAAATGCCTGGTGTGGTCGGGCGGAAGTAGTGTGATGGAAGCGCAGCGGGGCTAGGAAGTGCTAAGTGTTTCTGCTTCAAAATAAAAGTCAAAGTTGACTTTGATTTCTCACATGTTAAAGGCTTTTAATGTGAAGTTGCGCTGTAGGAAATTTGGTTTAACTAACAGTAACTTAACTGCGAGCTACATGTATAGTTTGTGTCCTAAAGAGTGGGCTTTGCAACATAACGAAATAAACGATATTGCATAAAATGAAACGATAGACGTTTTTGTTTCGTCAGACGATATATATATCGCACAGCCCTATTATTTCAGACCGGTTTTTATTACCATATCCACAGTAGTTTGTCAAGCACCTGAAGCAGCCGCAACGGCTGATATTCCCAGACAGTCTAATATTAAACAAAACTCCAGCCTTCAGTCACAACTTCACCTCTACACAACCACTGGTCCTTCAACCTATTTGTCGTGTAGTCACCCTTAATTTTTATCTAAAAGTTAACAGCAGAATCTCAAAAATATAAGAAAAACCATTGAAGAATAAAGAATGAATTTAGTCATATTGCCAAAACATTGGCTAGAATGAAGTTTTCAGAGCATGAAAACATGATAATTACCTGCCATTTCTTGACCATGGAGCACATCTTGTCACGGGTGAGGTCCATGCCATGGAAGTTGGTGAGGCAGTTCTTGCCCTGAACATCTTCGGAGATGAGCTTGAACTTACGGAAGGCAACCTCGTCGTTCTGCAAATCAGCGAGGCTCACTTCGTACACACGTCCCTTAAGACCATCAGAGGCGATTCCTAAAATGGTTGATAAAGACGGGTACAAGTTAGAAAGGCAAACATGTGGGAACAAACGCAATGGCAAAACCTGAAATCAGTGGCAGACTACCAAGTGTCAATATCCCCATCAGCAGGAGAATTAATATAAATTATTTAATTGCATGTGCAAATGATAAAAATGTTAAGAAACTAGCTTAATTTAAGTTAAGTGTCCATGATAAAGCAACTGGGATTGTGCCAAAGCAAAGAAGTCAGCATGCAGCTGAGGAAAATGAAAAGTAAATCCTCATTCAGCAATGAGTTATGAATTTTATAATTTATCGTGCAGCCTTAGTCAATGATCCTGCCATGAGGATGGAGCACACCTATAGTCTGATTTTATATACAAATTATTGTTTATAAATGTTGCCACGTGCTTAAGAGTAAATATAACAGAACCAAGCAGATAAGAGTAAATTACACAGAAGAATTAACTACCTAATGAATGGGACAAAGCAGTATTTATATTTCCAGAAGCATTTCACAAAGAAAAGTGTTTATAGTGACTGTGTGTGTGCAGCTCTAACAGCACATGCTCCATCACCTTTAGTAATGTACAGATGACAGCTGAATGATATTGCACAAATATATGAAAGAATGATTAAGACAGGACTTACTGGTTCCCTGAGTCCTGGAGACCAAGGTCTTGCCGATGTTGCGGATGTTGAACATGGCTGGTGCTTTGACATCATACCAATCCTTCTTGGAGAAAGGATCAACACTGCAGGAGAAGAGCAGAAGGCAGAAATGTCAAGTCAATTCGTCTGCTAAGCACACAGCTAAGCTAAGCACGCACTGCAAAGGCTAACACTTAGGTTAGCAGCAAAAGACATTATGGAGAATTAACGTCTGACCAATTCAATACTAAATATTCTCTAAACAAGTCTTCACTATACACTCGAGTTACTTGCATTATGTCATTCAGTATCATTATCCAAATTAGCTGATGTGGCGTTAGACTTCCATGTTATTTGGTAAGCTCGGCTAAGCCATGCTAACATTTGATAGCCTCTCTCTCATACTGACATTAAACGTAACTCTGCGTCTAGCCATTTAAAGCCTCCTTAAGTAGAATCACTAGACTAATATACAGAGGTATGCGTCAATTAACTGAATTTATAACCAAGTGGCCTACAACAGCGCAGACTACAATACAGAGACACAGCATGTTACTACTCCATTCAGCGCCATAGAGGCCGGCGACGAAGGGACTAGGACCGGCCTGGTAACATCCATTAGAAATCGGCTTCATCCTTCACATTTTTTCCACCGAAGTGAGGCCAGTACATTCGCCAAAGCCTGTGTCGTGTAAACATGTGTGAATTTAGTACTTACATCTTCTTTTTGGCACCTTTTTTGCCGCCTTTGGTCAGTCTCTTATTCTTGCCGACTGCCATGTTGGCTACAGGGAGTGAAAGAGGAGGAAATACGAAGTACCGCGAGAAATAAAGGGACAGCGTGAGTTCGTGAGATTTGTTTTGTCTCGCGAGTTCCTGTGTCTTCGCTTGGCGCCCTCTGTTGGTAAATGTCGGTAAATGGCTAATACCATGGATGTGACGACTATTATAAAAGGTCCATGGATTGATACAAATAGCCTACATTTCTTGGTTGTGTGTGGACACAAATGAATACTTTCCCGAAGGCTACTCGTTCGATTTTTTTAAGCAACTGAATAGGCTACCTTATTGTGAAATTAAATCATTACGAAATAGGCATATATCCTATCTAATTTTCTGGATTTCATGAAATTCTGTGAAGACATAGGCCTACCACAATTGTATTAAATTGAAAAGCAAAGATATAAAATACGGAAATTCAAACAACATACATTTAGAGCAATTGTTTTCAAAGTAGAATAACACATAGGTATTCAGTAATACAACGGTGGCTGTATTTAATTTCTATATATATTTCAAACTGTTGCAGCATTTATTTGCTTCCATAGCCTACATATAATGCACACGGCACACCACATTGTTTTTATCTTGTAACGGTGCAATGATTACTTCTTGGATCATTAAAAAAACACCATAACCTCTGAGCAGGTAGAACCGGTCTCTAGGTGTGTTTACGCATCATAGGTGTGTAGCTTATTATCCACCCACACTGTTACTGTATCAAAGGGGAATCATTTTGTCTGTTACAATCATAGTAAAAAAGCCTGCTCATATTTTTTCTGTGCAGTATCATCCTCTGACTGTTGATCAGACCCTTGTTAGAGTAAACACATTCCTATCTATACAAAAGTCTGATAAATGCAGAGTTTCTGTGCATGCAATAATGTTTGAAAAACAAAATGTACATTTAAGACATAAAAATACGGTGTAGCCATTAGACAGAGCGGAAGACACTGCAGCAGAGACACCCTCATTTGTCCATTCCTATTCTTCAATACGGCTAGTGGTGACACCAATTAAATTAAATTTCACCCTTAAAATGTTTTGAGACCTTACAAATACCCTATCACCCAAAGGCATAGAACCATTGCTAAGTTTTTTTTTGTTTTTCAGTATCAGCATCAAGATTAAATTGCTGGCTTTAACTACAGGTTAAATATGTTAAATAGTATTTTGTCTTCATTAATGTACTTTTCTCCTTCTTTTACAGTGTTTAAAATCAATCTTTCAAACTTTAGTCTGGCACAATCCAAAAGATGTAGCCTCTTGGTAAGTGCTCATTGATTTGACTGCTTCCTTTGACATTATATCATTGGAAGGAATTATCTTTTTCTGCACAGATAATTGATCACTTCGAACAGAATGGCAGAAAGATAGCAAAACAGATGATGATCACAGTAACAAAAAAAATTGCTCTGCCACAGATCGTCTCATTATCTCTGCAGAGCCCAGCCGGAACAAAATAATAAGGCATGGTTCATGTACAATTCAAAAGGTCAGTAAATGCTTTTCAAAGCCTTATTTAAGCAGGTTTACCTTTGGGCTGCAGTGAACAAGTCTGCTGATTTCAGGTCGTTACATCAGGGAGGAACGACTGACTGCGTCTCATGGGTGGCTTCCATGACTCCCATAGTCCCCAGGGCTCAGCTACTCTTTACTGGGAGGTCAGTGGTTACTGTGACGCAGCGGCTTCTGTGGCAACACAACATACACTCATAGTTACTGAGGCATCCAGACATAATATGAACTCACAATGCAGTATATGAGCAGAGAACGTAGATGAAAAATACTTTCAAATATGCACAATGTTAAATACATGTAGAGTGTGTATCATAACTTTCCAGATTGGGTTTGATTCGGGTTTTACTCAATGCAATGACGGGTGGATGAAACTTGGCTCCCTCATCTATCCAGCTTTGTAAACATCTCTCGTGGCATGGGTTGTTGGTGGTGATTTGAAAAGGCAAGCGCAGCAGAGCTGTCACTTTGCTTTAATGTTTGGTTTCCGCTGCCTCGGGACACAGACATCTGTCACTGTGCTGTATTGCTGCAGAAAACTAAGTTCCTAATACATCTCAACCCAACTCATTGTGTTTTTTTCTATCCATAACTTTGATGCTTTTTCATCATATTCGTTTATCTCAAGTCAATGTTAAACATTCCCTGCGGTTCATACAGTAACCATATGAATCCCTCTATGCTGTTTGGTATTAAAATGACTATGCATCTGTTCTTGGATTTTAGCTGCAGTTTATGTTATCTTACTTAGTGAAGTATAGAACAATGCATGGGATTATACGAATATTTTAATGTAGCTTGTAAAGTAAGAATCGCATCAAGAAAAAGTAGTACAAAGTACAATGTTTTTCTCTGACATGTAATGATACATGTTGAATATTATTTTATTTTAAAGCAGCCTTAAATGTTAATGCTTGAGTAAAGTACAGGTACCCCACATAGAGCACCAAAGTTATTTTACACCACTGCTTTTAAAACCCTGTCAGGATGATGAAACCTAAGTCACTGTAACTGAATACAAATGGAAGAACTGTGGATATCCACACCCTCATTTCCTCTGGCCTAGACCAGGTCCTATACTGCAACTCACTGTTCACCTGCCTGTAACTGATGCAGCCTTTACTCGTTTGAAGTTATTACAAAATATTCAAGAGCAAGACTCCTCACATACACCAGCAATATATAATGCATCACCCAAGTCCTGGCACAGTGTTATACTGGCTTCCCCTCTGCTGCAGAATTCAGTTTAAGATTTTATAGATTACTTTCAAATCCCTATCTTGCCTAGATCCACTTTATATTTGGGGATTTTAGGTCCTAACTTTGCCCTGAGACCCCCCCCCCCAAAAAAAGATCCAAAAACGTTTAGAAGTCCAGGCTTAATATAAATGGGGGCCATGCTTTTATGGTTTAGCTTCAACTCTTTGGAAAAAACTTCAGCTTTAAAATCTGAGCAGCCGAGTCAGTGCCACATTTTAAAAAAGATTTTAAAAACCCAAATGTACAGACCAGCTTTTTTATGTTTCTTTTATTGTTTTGTATGTGTTGCTTATCTCTCAATGATGTAGCCTACTTTGTTTTATTGAATATTCTCTGTATGATGCCTTTTTTAATTGTAATATTTCCCCTTTTTCTATCCTTATACACATGTTGTGCAGTAGCCTATCCCTATTGTCTTTGTGAAGCACCTTGTAACTTTGGTTTTAATAGGGATTTGTTGTATTGATCCACTCATAATGTAGGCCTATCTACAGAGTATAAAGAAACAGAAGAGGAGAACAAGGGCCAGGGGTATTGTACATCAGACAAAAAATATATAAATTATACAGCAGACAGATATTGAGTGTTTGTGCAGTTTGTAAGTTGAGTCAGAAAGTAAGTACATTAAATTCTTCATGCCCTTGATGAAGACAATCAACCACTTTTTATCAAATTTAAATCAAATTTCTTATAAAAAACAGTTAATAATTTGTTAGGGTATTATAAAAAGTATTACACTCAAATTAACTGAATGTCAGTGTGTCCTGCAACAAAAGCTTATATAAATATGCTAATGTTGACTATTTTTATGATTATTATTTCATTGTTATGAATATTATTATTCATATATAAATCCCATTGTGTCTCGTGCCAGAAAAAAGCCACCTGAGCGACACACCTGCCTCAGTGAGCCCAACAGACTCAGCTCCCCACTGCGCATGCGCCTCTCACTCAAGAGCTAACACTGTCATGGCGGTGACGAGCTGAAGCTACCGGGGGTGAATCAGGAAGAGAATGCGGCGCAGCTGGGTCAACGCTGACATTTAGGCAAGTGTGAGGAGTTTGCCGGGGAGCTCCTTTCGTCGACTTTCAACGGGGGTGCCTACGGTCTCTGCCCCACACCCCCTTCCTCCTGCAGTTTATGAGTTTTGTGCTGCTGCCGAGCGCGCTACCTGTCAAGTGACTGGACTCGGTGACAATAGCAACTTCAAGAGATTAAAGTCGCCGCCGTATCCCCGTTTGCCTTTTGAGAAAACGGTTGAAAAGGGTTGAAACTCCGGTTCACCTGCCTATCCCCTTTGTGTTACCTGCAGCTCTCTTCCTCGCCGCTTTTGAACAGCATTACCTGCTATCAAGTTACGGACAGGAGTAGTTCACTGTGGAGAGGAGAGTGGAGAGCGGTGACATTTCCAGTCTCGCAGTGTCAAATTATTCTATTCTTTTTGTGCTCACGTTCGTCGCTCATTCATTCAACTGTTTTTCCTTTTTAATGGGGAGGAATACGTTTGCTTTGGGTGCCTGTGGACTGTCAACAACTAAGCTCAAGGGGAGATAGACCCTCTCTCTCTTTCTCTCTCTCCTTTGGTGAAACCCTAGGCTGCACTGTCACCATTGGAGGGTGAACAGGTGCCTTACCTGTGAACGCCACCTGTCCCGTTCTTCCTTAGCAAATGGCTAGCGAGGAGCAGGCGGGAGCTGCACAGCCAGGCGATGGAAAGGACGGTAGAGCGGGCACCGCCATGGCGCTCAACCCCGCAGTGCCTGTCAGGGGGATACGGATGAAATTCGCCGTCCTCGCTAACCTGGTGGAAGTTGGGGAAGTTTCCAACCGAGACATTGTGGAGACCGTGTTCAACCTGGTGAGTAAGCTGATTATGAGAGCTCTAGTTTAGGCCTGTAACACAGCACTGTCACGCTGTGGCAGGCTACTGACAATGATATCAAAGCGTTTGGAAAAGTCTGACATCATCCTCATCTGCATAGAAAAGGCGTTGATGGTTTTGCAATGTTTTCCAAAAATTAGGTTGAGTTGCTACTTTAGTGTTTTAATGTAACTTTATGGTGATGAGCCCATATTGGAAGCTTTTCATGAGCTAAATTATTTTTTTCTCATTCTGATTGCCCTTTTTACCCTTGTTGTTCTATGTAATTGGGTAGTAGGCCTATTCTGTAGCTTATTACATTTAGGTAGCCTACAGTTTCAGTTCAAACCATACTCTATTGCCCCAAGATATTGTGTTTGATGTAGCCAATTACTCAGATATCAAATTTCCTATGCCAATGATGCTTTTTGTCTGTTTTTAAAGTATTGTGTATCTATAGGCCTATACCATGCAATTACTAGGTTGGATCTGATTTTCGAAGAAAAACAGTCGTTCCTAATTTGTTAAGAGTAAATAGGTCGTAGGACTTGATGACCAATGTCAGAAGAGCAATCTTGGCAGAAAAGCTGTTGAAGCAAATCAGCTGGTGGTGCTTTTTGTGTGTGTGACATATTCAGGTCAGAGTGAGTGTGTATGTGTGTGTGTGCACGTGTGTGCCATGGTGTGTGCCTTGGTGTGTGCCTTATCTGTCTACTACCTGTTGGCCTCACTTAAGTCCTTTATAGGCTGCAGCTCTGTCTTTCCACACCACCGATAGCCTTTTGGCTGCTCCAGTGACTTTGCAGCACCTGCATGAGAATGAATGAAACTAGCAGTAGTAATAAGGAAGTTAAGCGTAAGGGTGACAGCATGCTCAACTGGAGTTTGGCTGGTTTGGTGGGAGTAAACGAGAGGGAGGAGACGTGAAGGTGAAACCTGCAAAACTGCTTTGTCACTGTGGCAACACAATGGAATCCTTATTTTTGTGAGAAGCGACGATCATCCTCCGTGATTGTTGTAGTGACAAAGTTTGTCCCTACACCAGCCCCCATTAAACTGTGGGAGAGATACTGAACACAAAGCTCTTCCATCAGCCAACCAGCGAGCCACCACTAGATCTATATAGGAGGAACCAGCAATTATTGAATTATTATTATAGATTATAGATGCCTTTTTACTTACTAATTTATTAATCAAGGAATCGTTGCAGCCCTCAGAAGAGTTCCACTGGAAGAATGTAAATCTTTATTGCATATACTAACGAAAATAATAATGTATATTTGACCATAAAGCCAGGAATTTCAGCGCAGAGTGCCAACTTTGTAAATGGCTCATGTGTGTGTTGAAGATGTTCCTATTTGCATATGTGGCAACATAATGTCATTTTTGTGCAGGGTGCACTGCAAACACAAAAACACAACACAGGCAAAAAGTACAACAGACAAAGACCTCAAAAGATTCATTCATACTGCTGGTGTTTAAAGCACAATATGCCGTTAATAAGTAAGTGAATTAATTATAATGTAAGTAATGAACTAAGACCTATTTGAATCTAAAAGAAGAATTTAGCATTTTTTATCTGGAAAATGTATTGCACAAAAATGAGCTTAAGAGCCAGGCGTGTGTTGACAGAGGTATCAGTGTGCAGCCCAGTGCCTGTGTGCCTGGGACTCCATGTTTTGCTCAGTTGGTGTCGTTTGAGGTCTTTGAGAAATGATACCCTGCATTTCCTTATTCTTACCACCCTCCACGCTCTTTCTCTCATGCCCTTCATGCCTCTGCCCACCTCTCGTCGTGGTTGGTAATTTGATAAACCATATTTGCTAGAGTTTACCTTTTAGTTGTATCTCTTTTGAAGCATCCTCACTGCACAAGTATTACACTGTACTTGGTTAATTGCAACATTTTTATTCTGAAACCTAATAATGTGACCTAACACAGGGGTTGTGATGACTCACTTAAAAACCACTCATTATGCCAGCTAGCTTAGTTTTCATCTAAAGTCAACAAGTCACTAAAGGGGGCTAAAGAATGAATCACAGTCTCAGTTCAAAGGTGCTTTACTTCACACTAGACACTAGACTGGGATTTCACACTTGCGTCAGGTAGCTAGCTGTATATCTATTTAAGGTACTACAGTATCTGTTTCAGCTTGAAGTGAAAGTAAACTATAGAATGAGGAGTGGAAACTCCTTTCAAGCCCCATATTTGTAATAAGTAACAGTTAATATTTGAACTGGGATATCATGTTGTTTTTTTATTGAGTAATTGTAAAATTGTTGCTGGAGTATCTGAAACACACAAACACATTAACTTTCTCATACTCAGCTACTGAGGAATGTTGGTTGACAATCTTGCACTGGAGGTAATGCCTTTTTATTTCATTTATTTTCATTTTTTTGAATGCATTGAAACCAAGCATAAGTGCAGTATTATCACACTTCAAGATATCAGGTTACTCTCAGCCCCCTTCAGTAAAACAACTGTAGAATGTTAAAATTCAGGAAAGTTAGATGTAAGTTGCTAATCATAAAAGACCCTATAGTACTATATTAGTCTACCCACACAGGTGTTGTCACGTATGTTGTCTGAATAGACCTCTCCTCAGGTCTGTGTGGGTGGATGAACAACAAAGGAAAGCTCGGACCACCTTCAACCTGAGTAGAAGTCTAATTAGCCAGAGTCATTTTGTGCTTTTGCATGGCTTTTATGTTTTTTTTTTGCTTACAATATTTATCACAGTTTTGGATATTTTAATAAAGGAAAAACATTTATTCACGTGATCTATACTGTACACATTTGGTAGTCAAAAACGTCTTTAAGTACACATTTTCACCTTTTCGATCCTTTTTACTTTAGTAGTAATAACTAAACGTATTCTAAACTGACTCAAATGACTATTAATAATGTGAAAGGTTCACTCCCAATTCCACTGGGAATCAATGCCCTACTTCAAAGCCCTGTGCAGCTTTCTGTTACTGTTATCTCATTGTTTAGTTTGAGGCATCAGATAAAACAAACCCAAACCATACTGGATCAGATAAAAACCCCGGGCAGCGGCCCTTAGCCCACAAGATCACACCAACTGATTGTACCGTATTCCTCTTTGCACCTCACAAAGGTATGCTGGTCTGAACAAAGCTGGCCATCCAGTAAACCAGGGAGACCTATTTCTGGCTGCCTGTCAAATGTCAAGTCCAATGGTCACTGGTGTTTTAGCCCTAGTTTGGTCTGTCAGCCTTTGAGGAAAATATCTGTGAATCTTGGGCTTGGTAAATGTTTGACTTTCTTCACTACCAGTCCCTCATTTACATTCACTCTTTAAAGGCAGGCAGCATACAGTCAGTTGGTGTGTGCTACTGTGATGTAAGTGGCGGCCATTGCCAACAGTTTGACAGGAAGTGGCATCGTTTTCGGGTTTCTTGGTCTAGTTTTTAACCAAAACATTATGCTGAAGTCTGCAAGGACCTGCAGAGTGGGGGTGTTAATGTTGTTCTGCATCAACAAAACATGACTGATGTAACCGTTGTGGAGTTAGCTAGGGAACAGTCAGCAGGCAGTTAATATTTAAAATGCTTGTTTATACAAAGTCAATTAGCTGATTTCACACACAATGACATCTTGTTATTTAAAAAAATATATAAAGATTTCCATAATGCAGAATTAGTGTTCACTGCACCGGATTAATTGTTTTTAATGTATTAATGCACTTCAAAGGGCATGCTCTATGTTGAAAAACAAAAGGTAGTGCTGTTCAAAGGTCATTCATTTGGGCCTTAATGATAGCCTACTGTAACTATGTAATGATAATAGAAGATAATAAATATCAACTGAACATTAAAAAGGCCACTTATTGGACAATGGGTGTACTGCTTAGCTGAGCTTTGCTTCTCTCTCAACTCGTGCTAACATAGTATTAATAACAGTAGAGTCAGCTATATAAACTGTGCTTGTAATATATGCTTAAGGTGAGAGTTCTCTGAGGACACTGTCAACCCTTCACTTAACCAGACTCCTTAAAAAAAGAATAACAGGCAAAACAAAACAACAACCAAAAAAGATTCTATCATCTACCAAAAACCATGATGCACCTAAGCATAAGCAACAATATAATTTAAATAAATTCAGTTAAATTTGAGTGGTTTTATTGGCAGTGGTGTGATGCATTACAGTGCTGCCTTCCTCTGAGCAGAGCATAAAATCTTCCAGGTCTCTGTAAAGCATTGACTTGTGTGAAGCTGCCTTGGTGCCAGGCTGGTGTCTCCTCCTCTGTGAGGTGACACAGGAGATGGCTGAGTTTTGTGGGCAGGAATGTAACTCTGGCTTTAACTGATGGCAAGGTCATATAGGGTCGTCTGCTAGCTTTGTGCATCAGTTGAAACCAAAGCTATCCCTTGTTTATTTCCCTTTCACATTTGTATGACGTTAAGGTAATATCAGTTTCCTTTTTAATGTATACCACAAAGAGTGCTGAGGACACAAGGTCCGTAACAAAGGGCAACCACACGTGATATCTGTATTTTATTTTTTAAGATATATTTTGGGCATTTTTATGCTTTATTGACAGTGCAGAGAGACAGAGGTGAAATGGGGAAGAGAGGGGAGTGACATGCAGAGAACGACTGGGGGCGGGAATCGAACCCGGGTCTGCTGCTGGGCCCGGCCCAGGGACGACGACGACGCTCTACCCACTGAGCTAAGGGCGCCCCCCTATATCTGTATTTTCTAAGGATATATTTAAAATTTTATATGCCCATTGGGGATCATACAAGTAATTCATCAATGTTCCAGTGCCCCGCACACCAAAGGGAGTCTATCCTATTACTTTACTATTTGTAAAACAGTCTGAGGAATATTTAGAAAGTACTTTCCTGCCTGAAATCATTTAGAATGACCAGCCGTCATATATTCAGATTTGAATGAATTGTCTAATTTTAGAAAATGTCTCATTTGTTCTCAATTATCTTGAGCCACTGAGCATTCACATTGTGCTGCTAGGCTAGTCTAAATACATTTAATTACATCTATATTGGCTGCTATAGCTTACAAGTTGTCTCTTCTGTATTAGGTCTTTCAATATTTCATGGTATGTGCCTGTATTTAGTTTTCCTTTTGCAAGTGGCTTCTGCAGAAAAAGTAAATATCTTGCTTCTGAATTTCAAGCTTTGTTTATTTGACTTGTGTCAAAGAGAAACAACTAGAATTGTATTTATTTTTTCAGTATTATTTTGAGGAGTGGTTGTGGCAAAGGATCTGTTTTCTGTTGTATTGTTTCACACATTACCATCTCTTTTACTGACACAGAGAGAGGATGCTCCTTTGAGGGTCGGCTGTCGTAAGTGAAATTAATTGTTCTAAAACTGTATCTTCTCTGTGCTTCTTTAAATAGCATACTATCTTTCCCTTTGCACACCACTGCAGGGAAGAAGCATGCAAAATAGTTGTGCT
Source organism: Ammodytes marinus (assembly GCF_949987685.1). Lineage (NCBI taxonomy): Eukaryota > Metazoa > Chordata > Actinopteri > Uranoscopiformes > Ammodytidae > Ammodytes > Ammodytes marinus. The sequence continues at coordinate 6,400,774 of NC_137235.1, read as the reverse complement.
CTGGAATTTACAAGGCATCATGGTTTACGATCGTGAAATTGATTTTTACTGGCTTTACTTTTGATATCAACAGATGCAAGATTCCAGACACCCTTACACACTAGTAACTAAGAATGGCTGCAGTGAGATAGCAAGATAAGTTCTAAGCCCCATGGCATTAAACAAGTTTTAATACAACAACTGAAGGCACTTTTATTACACTATTTTCCCACTTACATCTATTAGTAAATATGCATACAGATGGATTTATTGGTGTGTGCCAAGGTTGCTTGTGATTCAGGTGAACCATTTCAAGTTTAAACATTGCCTTCCTAACTATATCCATGCAAAGAGAACAGCAGGAAAGTAGTGATTTAGGAGTAATGGTAAAATAAGTATCCCGTCTAATTAAAAATAACTGCAAATACCCCGTTTTACGACCCTGACAATCAAGATGGCAGCTCCTTTTAATGCCCTGCCACATGTAATGTAGACATGGAGCGTAACAAACACACAGACAGTTGCACACAATAACACAAGTGGTAGGGGAGCGAGGGCATGCTGTGCCCTCTCTGGCCGTAACAATGAGCCCTCTAATCTGACACATGAATGAAACCCTATCTGCTGATGCCTCTCTGTTTATCTGTCCCATCAGCCCCATTCCAGGGTCACACCTTTTCTCCACTGTAGTCCAAAGCAGTTTGAAGCCCTTGAGGACATGTTGACTGAATAAGCAAGAAACGTGATTTGTTTTATGATAAACATTACCCGAAATGTCTTTTGTGTCCTTAAATATGTAGTTAGCGATTCTGGAGAATGCTTGTTGTCTATATCATTTTTTTTTCTTTTTTTTTAAATCAGTGAATATCTCCCCACGATCCACTACCTGTCCATAGGTAACAAAAGGCCTGTTTACAGATTTATTTTTCAACGCACACACACAGAACAAGCATTCTCTGGAATCACTGGCCCCGCCTTTTAAGAGACCCTTTTTATTTCCCAAAACCAAAAAGGGCATTTTCTTGTCCATTACACCATTTTGTCCTTCATATCATAGTGGCAGCAGAATCAACAAAATCAACACAATCAACACGCATCTTGAGGGTGAGCACACTGCCTAGCCAACATGCAGTAAAGCCCTGAACTGGTTGTAAATAGATACTACTAAGATGTCCGTTTTTTGCTAACCTGTGTAGCGTGTCATTATTTAGCCCTCTAGCAAATCAGATAATGCAGCCATCATGGCTCATCGCCTGCTGTGTGCTGACAAACAGGCCTATGGCCTCGGGATTCAACGATGTGTGTCAACATAGAGAATGTCTTAGGCAACACAAATGTGTGTTTTGAGAAAGCTTTATTTACAGTGTTTTGGGCTTTGTAGCAGTACCTTTTTTTTATTTTTTTAATTAATCAGATTTTTTTTTTTACTGCTGTGAAAAATGCGACACTCATAATATATTTTGTTCTAAATTTTCTTTGGACATGTGCTTATAAAAAAAAAACCTGTTCGACTATGGAAATGTGATGCTAGCTTTATGCAAAGCATTATTATTTATTTTCCTCTTAATTGCAATGAGACATTTGGATAACCGGGTATTTGTAGGGTTAAGGTTATTCTGTGCAAAATTCTGTGACAGCAAGCACGGATTAATTAGCAAAGATTAATTATGTTTTCAGCCCAGTGATCACGATTCTAATTATTAATTCACTTGAATTTGGTGCACTTATTTTTAGGCCCATTATTTTGTGCTCTTATTTGTAGACTAATTGGTTTGTGTGTACAGTTAGTAAACATGGACACAGAGAATACATTTTTCTGCCAGACATGACGCTCCCCAAGTCCAACCCAAAGTGTGAGAAGAGAGAAGACTCATTAGACAAATCACAGCTGTTGTTTACTTGAAATTTGGTTTTGAAAGCTGTTGGAATAAAAATTATTTTGAAAAAGAACTACAATTTATTTTAAACTGTCTCTGAATCTGAATCTGTGGCTTGGTATTTATCATCATTGGCTTATCAATTTTGTCAGTCTCTCAACCAACAGCAGACTCCATTCTCCGTACAAAGCATCCCCCTTTAGCTTGGTTAAATTACTGAGTATTAATTGAAGGACTAACTAGTGAAAAATGACTTCATTGCCTGTGATATCTGCAGTGACGCCGCCATGTTTTTAGGGAAACAAAGTCCATAATGTAGTCTCACTCCTTGGCCTACATCTCCCCTGTTATTGTTTCTTGTATAAACAGTGCCAGGCTCACAAAGGCATTTTAACAGAATGCTCCTGGTTTTGTTGGAGGAAGCTTTGGAACAGGAACTGCCGGTGTAAGACCAAACAGTTAATTAAACTGTGGCCCAGAAAATGGCCACAGGAGCAATTAGAAACTGCTCCCACTTGTATTGTTTTGTATGTGGTGTGAACTGATACTTTACCAATCAGAGAATAGCTCCCTCAAATTAGGAAATGTTTTATTTAATTTATAAAATGTATTTTTTAACTTGCCTCTAGTGCTGTTCATACATGTAGTTTGGTGTAACTACTTCTATTAGATAAGTGGTTCCTATTAAACTGTTTACTGCGTGATATGTGTATTATCCAAAGTAACAGGGATAATTTTATGTTGAGGAAGATATCTCAAAAACAGGGCAGGGTTTACTATTGTCTTTCAATCTATTTTAGATCATTTAAATTTTTTAGGGTTCTTTGGAAAAATGTCATGTGTCATGTGAAGCAGCTCGACGAATACATTTATTAGGTAGTGCTTTCAGTGGTGGGGGTTAAAAAGGTTTATTTGGAGCCCTTGTGCATTTGGTGAGTGCAGCTTTTTCATGGATTTTCTCTTTCCTTTTAGATTTTTTTCCCTTATATGCAGAAAAAAAAATCCCACCAATGACCAAGTCCTACATAAAGAGCAAACTGGCAGCGTGTCCCTTCTCTGCTGCAGCCCCATTTTTTTTTTACTTGATTCTGACATAATCTGACACATTCTCACTTCACTTGACAAAATATTGCCTAGTGCAGCTCTTATGAACTTACACCCATTTCACACAAACATGCACAAATTACACCTCCTGGGCTTTTGAACAATCCCTCCCTTCACCCAGCTATTCATTTTTTTTAGCTGCTTATTTAAACCTATGTCCTAGTGGCAGGGGTGGACTGGGACAAAAATTCAGCCCTGGCATTTTTGGCCATGGCAGCCCACCATGATTATTTATACGATATGTGGAGGCAGGGGCGTTGCTCCAAATTCTGGGCCCCTATACAGGAAGTCCTGATGGGCCCTCTGAGAGGCAGTCTTACAATACAAACATGTAAAAGCTATGTTTGTCTATAGTCCAAAACGTATGAGTGATTGGTCACTCTCTGAGCCAGATAACAACACAATGTTTCTATTGATGAATGACCAAATCATTACGCGTACTTGAACACAACCCCTGGTCTAATGACTCTTAATAATCATGCACACACACAGTGTTTCTCACAGGAATTTGGGAGACTGTGTCGTGGACCCTGGACCTTCTAGAGCAGGGGTTCTCAACCTTCTGCAAGCTGGGCCCCCCCCAAAGCACACACACACACACACACCACCCTACACAGATAGATAGATAGATAGATAGATAGATAGATAGATAGATAGATAGATAGATAGATAGATAGATAGATAGATACTCTATTATTGTTATTATCACAAGGGCTAGGCCAGTGGCGCACCTTTGAGTTGAACATTGGGTTTAGGGTTGGGGTCCGGAAATTTCTTATAATTTAACGTTAAATTCTGGTGCACTTTTATGTGACACTGAGGAAATGTTTTTTTTAAAAAATCTCCTTAGAAGAGAAGAAAATAGTAGCCTAAATAGAACATACACAGAATAAATTCTACAATAGGTATACCTGTTATGAAAAAGCTTCACAAAACAAAGTCTATGATCAATGGGAAACACTGCTGTCTGACAACCCAGTTCAGAGAATGTTTCAACTATTGAGTCTTGGATTTGGAAAGTGGCCAGATTTAGCTCAAAATGCTACCTGCGATTAATGTGCTGTGCAGCCTGAACGCGGAGTTGTGTGTGTCTCAGTGGCGATTCCAGGAAATTTTGACTGGGGGTGGCCAAGGTGGGCCACAGAGCTAGAGTGGGGTGGCCATCACACCCCTGAATGATTAGCATGTGATATGCTGTACAACCAATTCAAAGATGATTTATAATCCCAAATGCCCAAATCATGTTAGTATCCATTGTAATGTTTGTCAGAAAACTAAACCCCTGAAGGGGGGTCTGGGGGCATCCCCCCCAGAATATTTGTTTGTGTTTTTAACCTTGATATCTAAGCATTCTGGTGCATTCTGGCGAAGATAATAAAGGAAAAAGTCAATATTCATTTCAGTTCAGATGAATAGTAAAATTAGCAAGACAACATAACTTGCTAGCAGCCAGATGCCTAACAACTGGACAGAGGGACGGATGACAACTAGATTTTGACCAAATATCTTGCTAAAAAATAAACCTTTATTTATGAAATTCTGCCCTAAGAACATGTTACACTTGCTAACTACAAACTTAAATTTTTTTATTCAGATTTAAAAAATCTGCTGGGACACGTGCCCATACACATGCATGGGTGGCACGCATGTCACAAGCACACTTATGCTGTTTTCAAGACCTTTGCTGACCAGAGACCAGTTCTAGTGGCCACAGTCCTACCATTAATTCAGTACTTGAAAATTGCAAACTGATCTCATATCAGTGGATTGGAGTGTTTGTGTGATGAACTTGGCAACTACCTATCAAAAAAAGTTAAGAAAGAAAAAAAATACATATCATCTCTGAACTAGGCTACATATCAGGAATAAAATTTAAATTACAAAAAAAAAAAAAAATTAAGATTAAGATTTTTTTTTTTTTTTTTTTTCATCCCCCCACCGGTTGAGAACCACTGTTCTAGAGGGGTCCAGGGGAATGCTCCCCCGGAAGATTTTTTTTCAAATGTTAAAGTAAAATTCATCAATCTGGTGCACTTTGAAGAGAAAACTAAGGATAAATCAACTGTTTCCTTAGTTAGGGTTAGTAGGCTATTATTTGCTGGAATAATGTATAGACACAGATGACCAAAAAGCAGAAAGAAGAAATGTACATGTTTAAAAAATCCAGTCAGCTTCGGGAATTTTTTTCCTTTGTTTGTATTTTTTAATGGCCCAATATAGGCCCCTGATCTTCGTAGCCCCGAACAATGTTATTTAAAAAATAACATAAATGTACTGACGAATGAAAGGCCCATGAAATCTTTTCCCTAAATAACGTTTTTCTGGGCCTTCAAAGATCAGGGGCCTATATTGAGCCAGTAAAAAAAAAAATAAAAAAAAAATATATATATATATTTTTTTGGGTGCAGCCCCCCTCTGCCTTGGGCCCCCCAAGCCTGTCCGCAGTCCGACGGCCCTGAACGTAACTGACCATCGTCAGATGCTCATAATTACGGAGTAGAAGTTGAATGCATGATAATACAATTTAATGCAGCCTCTGAATGGGCGGCCCTCTGCTGTGTGTGATTGGGCCAGGCCCAGCCTAGAACCAATCATAATGAGTAATGGCCTGGGACAAAGTTGTATTTAACTTTCAGGTGAAGTTGACAGCCTGCACGCACAATTATATGTCCATGGCACTGCCGAGAGGGATGGGCCCTCGGCCCTCGGCTGTGTGACTTGGCCGGGCCGGGCCGGGCCGAGTCACACAGCCGAGGGTCCATAAAAAAAAAAAAAAAAAAAAAAAAAGATTTTTTTTTTTTTTTTTTTTTTTTTTTTTTTAATAAATGGACCTGGCCCGGCCCAAAATGCCTGCCGGCCCACCGGGACGATGCCCGGTATGCCAGATGGCCAGTCCACCCCTGCCTAGTGGCAACAGGGACATACATTTTCCATTATACCTCCAAGATGTTTCTTTAACTATACTTCAGGAACACTACAGACCCAAGATAATTTGCAATTATAGTCGGTGCCAAACACAGCAGTCTAACTGGAGTACACAACTTCACACATGACCTTGGTCCAGAAAGTCAAATGTCTTTTTTGAAATAAAGCTGATGTGGTTGATTGGATATGAAATGCACCTGGGCTTATACACTGAAGTGTTTTCACTCCCAATGACTGCCACACGCTGGTTAGACACATGCACACACCATGCAAACGATGTGCTAGCACAGTGGGTACATTCATTGACATGTTGGAAGACTTTTATAATGGAGCTTTTGGCTAATCAGGAGGTAGTGTTAACCTCCTGGCTAGTTTCAGTGTTGGATGTTGGAAAAAGGTTTGGATATTTTAAAACTATTACCACACATATTACTCTGCTATCCTTGTTTGAGATAACTTCCCTTGCTGAAATTGGGTTTGCCTGAGGTGAGACACTCATTGTTGGAGACACTGCTCCCTTTGGACTGCATGCATGTACTTTACGTGCCACACTACATGGCATGAGCTTTTGGCTAAACAGGAGGTAGCCCATTATCTTCTCTTTACAGCAGGGGGTGTGATGATATGCTCGTACTGCTTGCCTCTTAGCACAGTTTCAGTGTTGGATGTTGGAAAAAGGTGTGAATATTTTAACAAAGTGTGAAATGCTGCTCTTTTTTTTAAAAATGAGCCTGAAGGTGTTGGCTCACCTTAATCCCTGTGGGGGAGATTTCTCAAGGAATATCACACTTTAATTGTAAAATTAGATTAACAGAGTTTCTAACAGTATTATGGCAGACTGCCTAAATCCTAACACAATTCCTCTCCATTGTTGTAAAGCAGAAATAATGAGTTTTGGCTCACCGTTATAGACTCAAGAATCTGAAGAAGGCTCATTGTCTTTGCATGATACACTTTACCTGAAAAGTGAGCAGGACGTGACACCAGATATTTCTTGGCCCCTGTACCCTTGACGCAATTTCATTTAAATGTATCATGTTTTTGGTAAGTCATTACAACAAGCATTAAACAGTATCTATGATTTAATGTAAGTGGTTAGTGTAGCCTACATGCCCTTAGAACTATTTTGCATACAAGAACACTGTTTTCAGCAAGCTTTTTAGGTGTGTTTCGAAGTTTCTATGCTCATGGATGGACATGTAATTATTGTACAATTGGCTCAAATGCAGGTTGGTTACTCCTAGAGAAATATATTGGGCGTCATGGCCCATTTACTAGATAGTGGGGATGCTGGTATCCAACTATATTTAACCACACAAAAACCAACCTTTGTCCAACAGGACACTTGCAGACTACTGACACAATGGTGACCATTTAGGACTGTTTTCCTCTTCCCTGCTTGTAAGCAAACACTCTAGTAGCAGCCTATAGCCTGTGGCGTGTTTGTCTGTGTTAGTCATGGGACAGACTTCATGCTTCATCTCATCTTAAGGGATCATCTGATTTCCCCCCAGCCCTTAGCTGTGTGGAAATTCAGCAAGTCAAACTATTACCACGCATATTACTCTGCTATCCTTGTTTGAGATAACTTCCCTTGCTGAAATTGGGTTTCCCTGAGGTGAGACACTCATTGTCGGGGACACTGCTCCCTTTGGACTGCATGCATGTGCTTAACGTGCCACCGTACATGGTGTGCACCTAAGACCAGATGGTGAAACAATCCAAACTTCTGTTCATGCCCTGACTGGAAATGAGCACGCTTGTGTGAGTCTGAATGGCAAAGATGGAACTGGGCTCAATGATTGATGGCTTGGATTAGGTCGAAGCCAAATCAAGTCCTTTTTATATATGTGATGCCATTTAATATCTCATGTTGTGGACAATGCATGGAGCTGGAATTAGGTTTGATAATATTCCCAGATACAAGATCAAAGATCAAACTATTTGAAGCAAGGATCTAGAATAGATCAACAAGGCTGCTGAACAGACCTGTAGTTGCACTGAAGCTGGTTAGACAAATTCAAACATAAATCAGACATTTTTATAAATACATTTTATTACCAACAGAGGAGGATATAATACTCAAACAAATGAATATGCATAACACAGAGGCCTGTGTCATCACTGCACCTGTAGGTGTGTGTTGTTGTGCCCTTAACCGAACATGACTGGCGACCCCTAGATGTTCTTCTCCCCTTGACCTGCTTTCACACTCTCTGCATCAGCAACTCATCTGTTGCCAAGGTCTGGCACGCAGCCTGTAGGGAACACAGGCAACACATAAGCAATGCATCCAATAAATAAATTCAGCACAGTCAATTGTGACACAGTATTTGCTTATGTAAATGCTCTATAGAGGTTCTGTTCTAACCGCCCAGAGTGAATTTATCACCAGCAATATTTTGTCAAAACAACAATATTATTACATTCAGATTTGATATACTGTATATCTTCTCTAACTGCCTCAGGTCAGTCAGTGGAGCCTGGCTCTCTAAACTGTTGTTGATTTCCCATAGTTGAACACTACTAATTAATTTCTATTTCAATTTTAAAAACTTTTCCACAAGTAAACTTTCTTATAAATGCCTATGCTACACAGACATAGCCTATATGTAATAATACTGGATAAACACTGTCCAGTTGAAATGAAGTAAACCTTGTGGCTTTTTTTGTCGGTACAGTCTTTTAACAATATCGTCTTTCATTTATTTACCTAAAAATATAAGTTTGGATCGCTGTAATTGGCTCCCTTATTGAAAGATTATATCCTTGCCATTTTCCTGAGGTTCCAGCCCTGTGCTTTCTGGAGGAGGAGAAAAATGATGAGGAGAAGTAGTGGAAAGTGGAGGAGTGTGCACAGTGAAAATTAATGAACTTGTTTGGGTTATGAGGGTGAGTTGAAGGCTGTGCAATCCACACCCAGATACTTGAGCATCTGCCAGATCCTCACAGTAAGGCATTTCTCTCTCTCTCTCCAAGTAATGAGGAGGAGAGGCTAACATGTGAATGGAGAAGCTAAGGTGAAAGATGACCTATAAAGTATGTCTTTGTCTGGATGCATCTTTTTTCTACTTTTAATGGGATTTAGTCTAGGACTGATGCACAATGCTTATCAGTTGAGTTTACAAATTTAAAAACTACTGTTAATTTATACCTATAGGAGGACTGCAGTGGTGCAAATGTTAAAGCATTATTCAAAACCTTTTGGCAGATGTACGTCTACTGCAATATGTAACTATGAACAGCTCCTTGCACTGTAGACAGTAAGCAGAGATTTATAATATTAACTCTGATCAATGCGTAAGTGGATAGCTGTTTGTTGAGGCCATCACTGAAACCACAAGAATCTTTATCTCACCATCTTACTAAAAACCACAAATTTCCTTGATTTTCTTTTTTTTTTTGGTCTTCAAATTAATTTGCTTTATAATATTGAACTGGCGGACATACAATCCTCACATTTTGGATAGTGGAACCACTATTAGTGTGTTGTGTCGCAACTTTACAACATTGTTTTCTAAGAATATTGTATTATTCATCCTGCCGTAATCCACTTCAAACATACATCCACCATTCCTTTTTACATGTCAAAAGAATGATGCAGCAACCCATGAACGGCACACGGTCCTATATCCGGCAGGGCCATCAGACAGAAAGAACCTGGTCACAGGCCACTAAATGTTAAAATGTGCTGTGTGCTCATTGTGGAACATGGTTATCAGTTTGGCATCTTACATGACAGATGTTTCATTGAATTATGCCCAAGTTATCGAGGCTCAACAGAAAAAAGTTTTTGGCTCCCCCACTTCCCAGAGGCAACTGTCTCCTCATGTGAAACATCCAAAAACATGGCTGTGCCTTTTAAAAAACACAAACTATTGAGTTTCTGCATGTTTGAGCTACAATTCAACCATAATGTTGTGTTGCTCACTGTGTAACAGAAAGCTATATACATTATTAGTGTACACTATGTTTGTGTTCACTGACAGGTATGATATTAGCATTTTCACCCGGTAATAGCTTTTAATCAGCTGTTGTTGACCAGTATGATGGATAGACAAAGGAAGCAACAGTGACACAGCTATGTACAAACCACAGGAAGTCGGTGTGAGTGCGAGGATATGCAGGAGGCAGCTTCCTGGTTCTCCATTCAGGGTTTCCCCAGGTTTTTTTTTAGCTGAGGTGATTAGCTGTCTAGATCCTGACATACCCCTTCTCTTCATACAAACATTTACAACATAAACAATATTTTTACTCCTTAATATAATTCTAATGTTTGATATCATAAGTGTATTTTAGTGGATCAGATGTGGAAGCCCACTTCAGTTATAAAACACTGTGTGAAACCGTACCATTTTGAGTGGTTATTTTAGGCTTACTTACAGCTAACATTCATGTGCAAAATAATCTTCTTGTAATTATTCTTCCACTGCAGCTCAACGGGGAAACACTATCTGAAGAAACAAAAGGAGTTTCATACTAAAAAGGCTCACCATTGAGGAACATACCCAATGGGTTTGTCTAACGTTGATTGCTGAACCCTCATTAACTTCAAATAAATGTTAGAAATACAATTTTGCACAAAATGAGGACTGTAGACTTGTTCGCCAATCACTTCCATTGAAAGCACACAATGAAGGAATCCTTTTAATGGCCGGTATGAACAGGAAGAATGATTGAAGCATGGAAACCTCTTTCAATGTTCCAATGAGCAACTGGCTTTTGTTTTGAAAAGTATTCAACCTATCTTTTTAGGCTTTAGAGGATACATTTTAAATTGTTGAATGTAGAAAAAAAATGGTTTAAAAAACCCCCCCAACTCTCTTGTATCCATTGAACACTTTACAGGCTACTGTTTTTTAACAACTTATCAAGGGTGGGTCTTTCATATTGAGGCTCTCATTACACTCCTCTATGCGTCAAGGGCTGGAACTACTACTTAATGTTTGTCTTCCTTCTTCACTTCCCTGATCCAGCTGCTATTTTTAACACGTTGCACCACAACCAACCTTTTGTATTGACTGTCTGCTACTATGCAAATAACTACATTTGTAGGCGTTGTTGCTGTGACTGACAATTAAGTTCTTTGTTTACCTCATGATCAAACCCCCCCCCCCCCCCATCTCCATTTGTGCTATCTTGCACAGTCAACCCCACAGTGAATGTATTCTTCAGCATGACTTTCGTTAATACAATTCCAGACATTGACCACATATAGATTATCTATTGACTGCACAGCTTTCTGCTTCAGAAAAATCTTTAAATATTATTTAAATGTTCAACTTTTCATTCCAGAAGCAGACGACTTTAGACTTCAGTCTGTTGGAAGTTGTTCTGGAAAGCGATAAGATTGCCCTCAAACCTGGACTCTGATGTGTAATGGACCATTTCCTGACAAGCCTTTTCCTTTTGTTGACAATAGCTGCCACCCTGAAACTTAAGTGAGATTACCAGACAGACAGTGTTTAAAGAGCTCTGTATCGCTTTATTTGCCTATTGTTAAAAATGGGTCAAAATGCAACTACTCACTTTGTTGCAAAAAGTCATCCAACTACATGTATGTCCTCATGTTTTACGTCCGTTTGTTCACTACTAGTGTGATGAATACATGGCTGACTGCATTTTAACTGTTGCTGCTGTAGTTTACATTCCTCCCTTTCCTTCTGGTTAGGTCACGGTACTGGAATGTGGAAGACGGTTGATGAGGAAATGTTGGTTGTGTTCTGCAGGATGGTAGTAGCATACGTATGGAGCTAACACAGGAATGCTGACACCATTTCTAAAAATGTAATATCATACCGTTACTCTGTCATTTGGAAATACTGCATTTAATGATAGTTGCTTTCCTTTCTCTTGTGTTGGTCTTTGTCTCTCCCACGACACTAAGCAGATGGCATAACACAGGATAAGTGATGTGTAATTGTACAAGATAATTACATTAAATGTAATCTGAAAAGGCTTTATCTGTATGCAGGCCAATTATCTATTGTTTTCTGAAAGTCGTCCCAGACCGCTCTTCTCAGGCAAATGAAAGAAACCTCAAAGGAACTAATGTGTTGATGATGGGACTACTGCAGAGGCATTATCACACTTAATGTCATGTAGAAATGACTGCAAGCTATTGTTTGAAGCTAATGCTTGGCAGCATGCCCTTCTGAAGATATTCTTAGAAATCCAGCTATTAAAAATATCTCTCTCCACCTACTGTGCCTCTCCTTTCTGTCAGTTATTGCTAGTCGTTTAATATGAGAAAGGCAGCATTGTAGCACGGATGAGAAGAAAAGTGCTCACGCAATATTGTCAGATGATTTATTCTTTTTATTTAACAATATTACTATAACTATAATGAATTACAAAATAATAACAATTTATCTCGCACTGTGGGCTGTATTATAACAGACTGTGCATTAATCTCAATGCTAACTTCCGATACCGAAAGAGTATTTGGTGCCACCAATTCTGTGAAATATTCATTGTGTATTTGGAATGAACAACTTGTTATGTACTGTATAAAGTGAATGAGTCAGGTAACCCGTCATTGAACCGGTGTATGCCATGGTCACTGCATGCATAATTGTCCCCACTTTACCTTTCACGAGTTGAAATAAAGGTCATTGAATTGAATAGAATTACTCCCGCTTTGACAAATGTAAAGTGGCAGCCTCGTCCACTTCTAGACTTGATGTTCTGTGAATATTTTCAACAGCACAAACTAGAGTGACAAACCGTATCACAAAGTACAACTGTGAGCAATCCATCAAACTCCTGTAGTTCTGTGGGATGACTGTGTATTTCAGGAAGCATCAAGAGAGTCTTGAGTTGTGACAGCTGCAAACTGAGCAGGGATGGGCAATGTGGCAAAAATGATATGATAAAAAAAAAGTCCTTATTAAATAAACAGTTATGTGTCTGTGTATTTCTGTAAAATGCTTTGCAAATAAAAGTCAAGCTAGATAGGATTAAAGGATTGCTTGCTAAATAGATGAGATATCACAAAATATATGGAATACAATGCAGTCCACATTAAAGAAAAACGTGCAATAAACATTTCAATCAATACATGACAAACATACATTAAACATTCAGAAACATACAACCAAAAGATACAACCCACAAATATATATAAAAAAAAATCGCAAGACATTTATTAAAGAATAACTCTAATATGACTAAATCTAAACAGTCATGACACTGTAAACACTGTCATCTTGCATATACATAAATATATACAACGTTGGTACCACTAAAGTGCTGTTTGTTTTTGAGGACATTACCCCATGTATGATAATCACAGCATGTTGAAGTGCTTGGCATTTCATCTGCCCCCCCATCAGAAGCTCATTCCCTCATATTGGCGCTGGCACCAGAGGGATTTGAGTGGGACAGATTATTTGGTTGACCTCCCTATCTGCTGGAGCCATTTCAACGTCTCACATCAGCGGCGAAGGGCGCAGGATTAGAAGATGTTGTCATATCATGAATCGTGTTTTGAATCAGTGTGATGCATGTTTCAGTTTGAGGTTTGAGAGGAGGGAGGGAGGGGGGAGGGGGGAGGCTCTCCGGGGAAGAAAAAATAAGCCGAGCTGCCTTTGGTTTGACAAGATAGTTTGTTAAGAGATGCAGTTTGAAAAGCTGGTGTAAAAGTAGGCCAGTGGTGTGTGTGTGTGTGTGTGTGTGCTGACTGAGAGCATGGTCACTCCATATGTTGAGTTTATTTATTTGGAAATGAATTGAGAAACATTGTCATGAAGGTGTTTACACACAGCCTGGCATTAACTGTTCTATTATGAGCTACTTCAACTCAAAATTACATTTACCTTTTACATTTTTATCACAAAAATACACTATGATAGAACACATCGGACTATTCAGATCTTAACCTTTCCCCATGTGTAACACTCCCAAACGGACACACTATTGAATGATAGATGTAGTGTGTTCCAATTCTTCTGAGCAATTCAAAGCCTGATACATGCCATCTGACAGACTGTGCACATGTGAGATATTAGCGCAGATCTGTCACAGACATTCTCCCATTGTCCGTCTCTGCTGTAGTGTCCTGCAGGCAAATTACTTTTTATATTCAAATGATTTCCCCCATATAATTAATTTCAGTTTCATTAGGGAGAGAACTGAAGGACGAACATCAGCATGGACACACACACAGACACACAATGGGTAGAGGGTTATTAGCACACTGCAGCCTCGGCTTGGTAGTGTCAGTGTGTGTGCTTGTTAAGCCTACTCGCGGCTGGCTAATTTCATCATTCATACAAGACGGCCATCATTTATTGCCTTCTGTCATCTTTAGCATTGCATGGCTGTCTGTAATAATGATGTAGAAGTCTTTTAGCATGTACCTCAAAGTAGCTCTCCTCTCGTAGTAAACCTATACTATTCAATTCTTTGTCTCAATCGCTTGCCAAAACCTGTGGTCTGATCATTTCCATTAAACCATAATCTTTATATAAATACCTTGTTTAGTATTTATGCCTTTTTTAATAATGTAACTCCAAATACTTTAATACCACACATTCATACATTTAGGAGAATTGCCCAAATCAATTGTGAAGCCATGCATGTTACCTTTTAATGCAAAAGGTATCCATGAGAGTGTAACAACAACATAACACAATTGCACACCAGTAATACTAATATGATCCAATCTCAATGTCCACACTCACGGACATTGAGGCGCGTTCCTGCTAAATCCGCGAAGGCTTATCACTGTCACACTGTCAGATAGTCAAGAAACATTTGAGCCCTTAATGCACACTTTCTGTTAAGTCCGCATTACTGCTGAGCTGACTTCGCCTGACAGAATTACCCACAATTCATAGCATTGTGATGTTGGGAACAGGGAACTGTTGTTTGTCCTATGATGTCACGATGACGATTCAACAACATTACTGTGTTGTTTACAAAAAGGGTGTGAACAACAAACACTCCCTGAAGTGCCTTGGCTGTAAAAGAAAACATACCAAACATAAATAAAAGTCCCAAACCCACAATCATACACACTGTCTTTTTGGTGTTGTCAAGGCAATGTGCTACAATTTTGAAGCTAGAAAGCTACCTTTTTAAAAGTTACTTTTTCGCTGGCGTGGTTTACAGCAGCAAGGTCCACTGGTTTGTTTGCAAACATATTCTAGCCTTGCATTTCAGGATCCTTCCAAATAATTTTGTAAATAATGACAATATAATTATTAAAAACCAAGAATTAGCCTACATGCAAAGAAAATATGCTTAGTAAACTAACTGCAGGCTCTGCAAATGTAAGCACATCTCCCTCCTCTAACTGCATAGTGCACCTTTTAATATAACCTGAAAATTCAAGTAAAACTCTGGCGATTTTAAATATAAAGTCTGATTGAAGCGTACCATTAAAGCCCTGCCATCCTGCAATGCCGTTCCCCATGGAGACCATAGTAGCCTGTTTGTGCTGTGTGTTACGGCCCAGTGGCTGCTTGGCTGCTCAGGCATGATTAATTCAGGCGGGCCTCGAGGGAGAAGAGCCAGGCCGGGTTACCCAGCCAGGGATCTGGTGTCTAACTGCCATACAGACGCTGGCTTTATGGGCAGCTCTGGCCGCACTGCTCTCTCTCCCCCTGGCTGGAGCTAAAGGCTGGAGCTGGCAACCTCTCACACCTGCTCCTGAAATAGAAACAATGTAACAATGTAAAATGATGAACTTTAAGAAATTGAAATATGGTGTAAACCTCTTTGCCAAGCACCGCTGGACATATTAAATGTTCTCACTCGGCTCTGGGAAATTGCATTTTGATTTAACATCACCGTTCAGAGTATCGCAGTTGATTATGGCAGCATGATTCAATCTGTTATGTATGGGACGTTTACTATTCATTCATATTTTCCACTGGCTGTTTATATTTTGTACCTAATACAGAGATAGTAAGCTGCTGTGAGGTTTTATACCTAATACTAGTGTGCTTGTATTCTGATTCAGCTGGCACAGTTGGCACAGGTGAACAGCGATACATAGTTTCCAGGTCTATGCGCTCTGTTTTTTACCATGTTATATTCACTCTAAATTCTCTACTGTAGCTTGCTTTGATCTGTATTTGAATATTTAGATAATGTCGTCTTTGGCCCACAAAAAAAAAAATATATATATATGGAAAAAACTAATCATTCATCCCCCACTCCAAATGGACCCATTAGTAGAGTAGAGTACTTGGAATGATCTTGTGAATTACAGACTATAATGATCACAGGCTTTTTAAATCCCAGCAGAGGTTGAAAGAGGAAAGAGCCAACAACACATTCTGTAATGATAACGGCAGACTTCACAGGTCTTTATTTGCCAGCTTGGCCACCACTCTTTCACACATAACCACAGAATGGAGAAATAATATGAAGTTATAAGTTGTAGTTTTGAGTACCTCACACTGCAGAATGTTTAGTCAATGTATGTGTTTTAACTAATCATTCTTTTTTATGGAATGTTTTAATTTTTTTTAAAATCATGACCAATAAAGCCATCACATTCCTGGAGATTTTTTCATTTGCTTATATTGTCTGATCGAGAGTTACAACCAAAAAGTTGATAAACTTATACAAAGAAAATGGAGTCTTGAGAACGAAATAAACATGACAGCCTGAGCCACCATAGTTTTTTATTGACAGACTCATCATTTAAGCATGGATTGTAATTAGGATAGCCCCAAGTGACCTACTCTACATACAGTCACACACCATGAGACCATTTCTAAATCTAGAGAGTGACAAATCATGTCCAAAATCAGCCCAGTTACCCTGGCATGTGTGCCAGCCAGCCAGGAGTATGTCTCTGTAGTCTGTCTCCATCCTCATGTTAGTTCTCCGTCCCCTTGGTCATCTGACTTTGATTGATATATAACTGGCACACAGTGTCAGGCTCATAAATCAGTGGTTACTCTGGCAAAATGGCACCCAACATTCATTAATGGCAGACCTGGTTAGTATAGGATATATCTTCTGCCTCCCATGTTAACAGAGAAACACACTGTACACTGTGGAGAGCTGTGTGATTTATCAATGACTTGCTGAGAGAATGGAAGAAGACAGGTTGCCAGTGGGGTATTAATTGCTGCTGGTGTTATTATAAGTGTTTCAATTTCACACTGGCCCGTCGCCCTAACGGATGGATACTTCAACTGAAATGATTTGATTAATTTCCCCCCTGTTGTAAGATGGCTTGGTATTTGTTTGACCATCAAACTTTTACTCTTGACTTTCACGCCTTTTTGTTTTTCAAGGATTCAAGGACGCTGCATGTCATTGCCACAGCATGTGCTAGACATGGAGGGAGCCGGTATTAATGGACAACAGCAGGTTTTAGCTCTCTGCCGAACTCTGACTACATTAAAGAGCCGAGTCATCCACATGATGAAAAATAATATTATCTCATTACTTCAATTAGGATCAATTCTGAGGTTTTGTTTCATTTGTCAGAGGTTTCAGGCAGCAATCCATATCTGTATCAGATCTTCACCCCAATACAAATAAGGGAAATTAGCATGAACTGTAGCATGGAAAAAAATATGCAGCAACATTTGCTTTCTGCTAAATAAATCTGTTCTGTCAGATTAACAGTGGGTGTTGGGTGAACTAACCTTTTCATTCCTCTCAAAGATTTGTTCATGCTAACCAAAACACGCAACATTTTAAGTTGACCTCTGAGAGACTGGAAATGTGCTTTTGCTGCTTTTTGTATCTGTATAAAAACACCAATATCTATTTTTCTTTGTGTTTTTGACTTTTTGGCAACCATTAAAGCAAACGTCACACTTTCATCGAGCATTTGTATAATAGTTTATGACCTAATTTGTAGTCTTTGTGCTGGAAGAGATTGGAATAATGTTGTTAGTGATATATGTTGTTATACTATAGGATATTTTACATGATATGCTAAAATAAAAATAAAGCAGTATGAAGGTGAGGGATGAAGAAAATGGGCCTCAGTGATTTTGGTCATTGCTCCAATGTTGATACTAGACATGAAACAATAAATGGATATCTGGTAGAGGAGGTTAAAGGGACAATAGGTGAGGTGTGTGTCAACGTTAGCGTCACTTTATCCGCAGCCTCTAAGGATGTCGAGGCCATTTTCTCCTCCTTTTTAATATCTTGAACAGTACACACACACACACAACCCCAACCCCCAACCCCCCTGCATTATTACAACCTTACTCATTTTAATGGGACAGTTTCCATTCCCAGCACCAAATCATATTGTTTCCCCATCCAGCCCATCTAATGGCCGGGTACAACTATCGCACCTTTTTTTTTTGTCCAGTTACACCTCCTTGATTCGAAACATGACAGCCTTACTCGCAATATTAATTTGACATCAGCATTGCTATTTTCCTTATCTTTTTCTATTAGGCAGGGTTCAATAATAAAAATGTCATCACAACTATTAAGAAGTGACAAATTATGACATTTATGGCTCATACAATTTATTTTCACACACAAAGAACATTACTCTATGTGAAATAAGACAAACGTCCTACCGCTCTATAGCGCCTGTATGAGATTTAGCTGGAAATCACTGCTAAGGCTTTCCCTCCTTATTTTCTTTACTTCTGCCATAAATTAAATTGTGTCTTTGATTCAAATCACAGGCATTTGTAATGGTAAATGTTTTACTGTTGTTCTCCCACAATGCAAAGCATCCCTGAGTGTAAAATATGTAAAAAATTCCTGGAAAAGCAGTGATGTAACCTTTTGTTAAAATGGTGCATACTGGTAGCCAATTGTGTTTTAATATAGATTTTTTTTTCAGATGAGGCTTACATCATCACTGTGTATTCTCTTGTATGTCATAAGTGACAATTAATTTGAGCCCAGGTCTGTGTCTGCCAGGCTTTGTCAGATGCTGTTAGTATTCCAGGGCCTCCCACAGGAACCAAAGACCCCCTAATACACCACCCACTGTTTGTGTGTGTGTAGATGTCTCTGTTACTTTCACTCACATGGCCTCTTTTTTTGTATGTTTTTCTCTTTGCTCTGGGTTCATCACAGTTTCTCAAGGCTAGCTGTTGACAGTTAAATATACACATACAGATAAGACTGACCAATACCCGTGTTACTCCCATGACCTTTAATCCAATTGGCTGGCAGCAGCGCATGATTAATCATCAGTTTGGTACGGTGTGGACACAGTAATGTTTACACACATATGTATGCCTTTTTGAAGCCATCTGTTGGGTTTTGCTGGTGCTACTGAATTCATTCATTCATTCATTCGATCTTTATTTAATCTCGAAGGATCAGAGGACAAGCTCCCATTAGCAACGATGTCAAGAAAATACATCACATACTTTAAAAAAACAAAGTGCAACAAGTAAAAAAAAAAATCTGACCATTTAAAACATAAAATAATTTAACCTACAGTATGTTACTTTATCATATTAATGAATGTTTCAGAGTTTACAAATTGGTGTCTGACACTGGCGCAGGAGCTCAGAGTACTTCCAGCAAGTGCCTACGAAATGTTTCAGATGTTGATTATACTGCTAAGATAAAAACCTGAGGGGCGCCCTTAGCTCAGTTGGTAGGGCGTCCCCCCCCGGGCCGGGCCCAGCAGCAGACCCGGGTTCGATTCCCGCCCGCGGTCGTTCTCTGCATGTCACTCCCCTCTCTGCCCCATTTCACCTCTGTCTCTTCGCACTATCAATAAAGCATAAAAAATGCCAAAAAATATCTTAAAATAAAATAAAAATTTACTTAAAACAGAAGAAATAAAATCAATGCACAATCGCCGAAGGCTTAACCTCATGTAGATGAGACCACAGTCTTGTTGTAATAACTCATTTCTCAATTTCTCTTAACAAAAGTCACGCACTATAGATTTAAAATTAGGAAATGTAACATTTAAAAACAATTGAAACTGCTGTAGACCATGAATGAAACTGAACACTTCCTCTCTCTCTCTCTCCCTCCCTCCCTCACTCTCTCCCTCCCTTGTATTTTACCTCCAGCTGGTGGGCGGGCAGTTTGACCTGGAGATGAACTTCATCATCCAGGAGCCGGAGAGCATCGTGTGCATGGTGGAGCTGCTGGACCGCTGTGAGCCCACCTGTCAGGCCGAGGTCTGGAGCATCTTCACAGCCATCCTCAAGAAGAGCGTCCGTAACCTGCAGGCATGCACCGACGTGGGCCTCATACAGCTAGTGCTCCAGCGCATAGCCACCACCGACAGCATGATCGCAGGTACATTGAGTTATACGAATAAATAGACACACTTTAAACTATCCTATCCTCTATATCTAAGAACCTCATGGTGTCAACCCACACTGTTGTCACACAACGTTGTCGTGAAAGGTGGATGCAATCACCTCCCCTGAGTCTCAGTCGCACAGTCTGTTGCCCATTTGCAAATAAGCACAGATTAATCCGACAGTGTTCGGCTCAGTGAACTTTTGCCAGCTAGGACAGCGTTGGCCTAGAGGGTTTGTGCAGTCGACCAAGGTTAACATAGCAAAGCAGTAACTAGACAGCTGAAAACAATGGTGGTTGTAATATTTACCACTGTATAAATGCTACTACAGTTCCCATACCTGAGAATTGTCAGAAAACTTAAAATTACTCCCATATTGAGCTTAAAAGTCACCTACTTCCAGATTTAGCTGCCACTCATGCTTATGTTAGGAAGATTAATCCAAGGTTAATATATGTGCACACCGGTCATAGATTTGTCATACTGTGCCTCAACATTAGTCAGTAATATCTAATGAAAAAGACTCCCAGTGTGTCCTCTCTAATTTAAGTCTCCTGTTTGCTTATTTTAGCTTCTGGCAACTATGGCATCACTACAATTTTGAGATTGTCAAAATGCCATGAATGATTGTATCCCTAAAGTTTGTTTTTAGCATATAATTTTGTCAGTCTTAATTTAACATGCCAAGTTCAATCCCTAATTCGTTGTTTAACCTCTGGCCACTTCTGTGTTTGTGTGTGTGTGTGTGTGTGTGTGTGTGTGTGTCTGTCTGTGTTTCTTGCAGACCTCTTGGTGGACATGTTGGGCGTGTTGGCCAGCTACAGCATCACAGTGAAGGAGCTGAAGCTGTTCTTCAGTAAGCTGCAGGGGGAGAAGGGCCAGTGGGTGAGTCAGAGTCACGCCGCGCTCATCTGTCCTCTGCTTGTCTGGGACCAGCGGGAGGAATGTGCTAGAAACAACCTCCTCCTCTGCTCCTCCATCCCACAGCCCAATGCTCTCATCAGTCCACATTGACCAGATAAATAATGTGTAGCCAAACCACTACTCTACAGTGGTGTCAGAGTCAGCCGCAGCACATTATTTACGGTGGTTAAGGTGGAGTCAGGGATTCTAAAGAATGCTTGTTGTGAACATCTCTTAACGGTGTTCTATTGTACGTTCTGTGGGTGCGCTGAAATACATCCAGTGTGAATAAACAGCCTAGGCTCTGTAAACGGGCATGTTGCTAGCTACAGTGGCCCCCCTTTGTTCTTATACCCTTTGTTTACGTACCAGTTTACAGAGCCTAGGCTGTGTATAAACTGGATTTGCTGAAAAGGCCTGCAGGAGCTGAATGTGGCTATAAGGGATTAGCCAGAGTGAATTTAAGACGTATGATACGTGTACAGAAGACAAGTTGCTCCATTAAGGCAGAAGGGCACAGAAGGGGAGACAAATGAAGCGAGGGAGAGAAGGAGAGTAACCCATTGATCAATGACACTTGTCAAGTTGTCAAGGATATATTGTAATGTAGGTCTTTAATGCTTCTGGGACGCTAGTAGCTCAGTCTGTGGGGACTTGGCTTGGTAACAGGAGAGACACCAGTTTAAGTTCAGCTCAGATCAGTTAGTATGTAGTGTGGACTAGTAGCTAAGCACTGCCGAGGTGCACCTCAGGAACAAAAACACCAATTGCTCTGGGGTGCCATTCTATGAGGCAGCCTCCTTGATTTGTTCACATTATGACCATGTTGTAATGTGTAGGATTTTTTTTTATGACTTGATGACCGATTCTGTTTAAATATCTGAATTCTGTGTGCTAGAGCAATATCCTCTTAATGGGTTTACTCTGCAGTGTAGAATGCTTGTTCATAATAATCAGTAGCCTATGTGATAAAGTAAATTTAAGATACTGAATTCTCATTTTGATCCTGACTAAATCTCTCCGGATGTCTAAGCGTGAGAGGTAAATTTAAATTTGTAGATCTTCAAATGCTTTTGTGTGCACATGTACTGTGTGCCTGTTTGTACATCAACACTATCATTGGTCTGAAATTATCCGTGTGTGTTCTTTCCTCAGCCTCATCATGCAGTGAAGCTTTTATCAGTTCTGAAGTACATGGCTCACAGGCACGGCCCAGACTCCTTCTTCAGCTTTCCAGGGAAAAATGCAGCTGTGAGTACACAACACAGTGTCAGACACCGCACCGCAGAATGGAAAGAACATTCCTTTCAGTGGGTTTTACAAATATTTCAGAGGGCAGTGTTGGACTGCAGTTTGAACACATGAGCAGCATGGTCTTACAGTAGATATTAATGCAAAAAAAAAAAATGGTGAGCGACGAAAAAGTGGAACCCCCACCATGACGGCCTCCTAGAATTTATAATATTTTACTATATCTTTTAAATAATATATTATAGAATACTGCGAGACAGAGATGTTCAGATATAATATGATGATATCAACTGAATCCTTTCATAGTACCGGTAAGTGCTTTCTAAGCTGATTTCCATGTGAACCAGCCACTGACCCATGACGTTTCCCTTTAATTGATGAGCTTTACATATTATCTTGGAAATGTTTCTAGTCTGGCATTACAACATGAGCCTCAAAGGCTGTTTTACCCTGTTTGAAATGTTTTATCTAGAAATGTGTCTTCATAGAATGCTTTTTGAGTCAACTGTATCTGTGAGCACTTAAAGCCTAAACTATTACTAATACAAATGTTGGTTGTACCATTCCTGCATAATAGTTTTTTTTAACACCATGAACGTTCAGGCTTGACACTTTCTTCTTTGTAGATTCATAATCGGTTTATTTTAATACTAAACAACTTCTATTAGGACACATGGCCATTGTCATTGGATGAAACACAATACAATATAAGAACTTATCTAGATTTTCTTTGCCATTACTTTCTATATGGCTTTCTGCAATTTATGTGCTCAGTTTTTTTTTAAACCTATATACCTGTATCATTTAAAACAATTATTGAAAGGTGCCGTATTGTTTTCCCTCTCCTTGTAACAGAATATTTGATGGCATCCCAGTGGGTACAGTCCCAGTGTGTCAATATTATTTCCTCATAAGATATTACATCCCAAGGACTCCTTCATCTTTAAGTAATTGTTAAAAATATTAAAGTCTTTACAAGGAAAGGGTTCATAATCAGTTTGGTGTCTCTTCATGTCTTAATTTCTCTGTGTGTAGGAGTAAAGGACACATTGTAGCATGAAGATGAATAAACTTCCAATGACATCTTCTGTATACAACCCTCTATTCTCAAAAGCTTTTACGTCTACTGTCTGTGTTTGGGTCTGATTTTGTCTCCGTGTGAACTCTATTAGTACTTGTCTGTGAATGTCAGCAGTGTGTTTTGAATAGTGCACATGCACCTTGCCCTGAAAATGAGATGGGAACGGCTGCGAGGATGCATGCATACATAAAGTATAGAACACATTTTTTAGATAAATGTTAATTTTTTTCTTCTCATCTGGCTGGATATTTATTTATCCAAAAACCTTTTTATGGCCTTATGAGATGGATTTCACTGCTTTCAGACTGACCTTTTGTATTAGCTAAAAGTTTTTTTTATTGACTCAATGGGACTTTAATTTTGCAGCTGGCCAGGTCCCACATCTCATGCCCTTTTCTATTTTCTTGTATTATGTTTCCCCCCCTTTACAGGCTATAGCTCTGCCTCCTATAGCAAAATGGCCGTACCAGAATGGTTTTACGTTCCACACATGGCTCCGCATGGATCCTCTCAACAACATCAATGTCGACAAAGACAAGCCTTACCTGTACTGGTAGGTAACAAGTTAAACCTAAACCTGTTGTACTTTTGTTTGCCATTTCAATGTGTTATGTGTTGGTTTTAGATACTAATATATAGAATGCAAAAATGGCAGTTTTGATCAAGGCGGTAGCAAACATTTTGAGTGGAAATGAAACCAAGGAGGGGGAATAACATAACATGTGGTGTTTCAAAGGGGCATTGAACTTGTATGAGGATTTGCATGCATAATAAATGTCCATAGTATAACCAAGATGTCATTTTTTTTTTAAGATTATTTTTTTGCATTTTCAAGCTTTATTAAATAGGACAGAGTTGAAATGGGGAGACAGAGAGAGAGAGGGGGGGGATGACCTGCAGTAAAGCTCCACGGGTCGGATTTGAACCCGCTACCACTGCAACGAAGGCCGGAGCCACTATGGTATGCGCTCTATCCACTACGCCACCGGAGCGCCCAACCAAGATGTATCTTAAATGCATTTTAAATCCCAGAGATTTGCTGCAGAAGTGCCGCCCCCGAGCTTCACGGATGAAGAACAGTTGAACTTCCCCCCTCTATCTTTCCTGTCCTCTCATCCTTTGCTTCCTCTCTGAGGAGCCATTAAATCAAGCCCTTCTGATTATCTTCATTTTCAACCCCATAATTCTTTTGTCAAAAGTGTAATTTATACAACGGGGATCTGTTTTTTTGGCATATGTGAAAACGATAACCAAGCCGGATGAACCCACTAGCTGCTTGAGAGAGTCTGTAATAAAAGCTCCTCTTCAGCCCTGTGCCCTTTTTAAAAACAGATTAATTCTCTCAATTAAACAGTGGAGCCTCATCACGCCGGGACATGGAGAAATGATTGGAAGAGTCTGTGAAGTTGTGAAATTATTGTTTGCCTCTTTTTCCTTTTAACAGCCCCTTTTTAAAGTGTTTATTTGATCAACTGGACGCCATAACCCATTTTGCCCTTGATTGTTGTCGGCATGAAAGTGTATAGCCTCTCTCAGAAACTAATGCTTTTGTATTTTCCCTCCATTTTGTTTCAGTTTCCGCACTAATAAAGGCCTGGGTTACTCTGCACACTTTGTGGGCGGCTGTTTGATAGTGACCTCATTAAAAACCAAGGGGAAAGGATTCCAGCACTGTGTAAAGTACGACTTCAAACCACAGAAGGTATGGAGCACAAGAACGCCATCCAGGCAAACCAAATATCTATGCACATAAAAAGACAAGTTGACAGAAATCATGTAGACACACACACACACACACACACACACACACACACACACACACACACACACACACACACACAGGCACAATACATCTAGCCCCTAGTGTAAGAAAGGACTGTCTTACCTGTCTCTGGAGAGAGCAGGAATGAGGGCGATGGGAGAGAAGGATTCTTCAATACTCTGGGTTCCTTCTAGGCCCTGAGCAAACCAAAGACCTTTGGAGTCAGAATAAGATGCTTAGCCTGTGGACACATTGAAACATCCTCCTCCTTTTCCTTGGCATGAACGCACCACATTACGTCAATAAACCTCACAGGGATTCAGGTCTAATTTTAGTTGATTTTTTTGATCTATTTTTGGGGCCCATTCTTTCATGTCAAGAGCTAACCGATATAACCTATTTCACTGTGGTAATATTGCTAACCTAATTCACTGATTATACAGCTAAGGAGAAAACCAGATAATAAATGGGGTTTTAGATTGAGGAGACTGACGTGTGATAGGATCAGGCCAATGGCCATCATATGCAGGATTATTGATGATTATTGTGTGTGATTTATCCTCCAAATATACAGTTGAGTTACATATTCTAATTTATTTTCTTTGTTGCAGTGGTACATGGTGACTCTTGTTCACGTCTACAATCGCTGGAAAAACAGTGAAATTAGCTGCTATGTGAACGGGGAACTGGCGTCCTTTGGAGACATTGCCTGGTTTGTCAACACCAGTGACGTAAGTAAACGCCATCTGATACTATTTCTCATAGATAATAGTTTGACAGTTTAGAAATGATGCCATCTTGCTTTTCTTGAAGAGAGGTATAGGAGAACATTAATACCACCCTCATACATATAAGTATGGTAAATATTAAGCTACAGCTGGTTAGCTTCGTAGCATAAAGACTGGAAACAACTTGTATTTACACTTTGGTTTTTGTACTGACTAAACGAATGAAATATGTTTTACTTGGTGAGCTTTAAAGGTGACACCTTTTATACAATGGGGATCTGTTTGGGCATATATGAAAATGATAACCAAGCTGGATGGGCATACAAGCTGCTTGAGATAATCTGTAATAAAAGCTCCTCTTCAGCCGTGTGCACTTTAAAAAAAAGATTAATTCACTAAATTAAACAGTGGGGCATCATCACGCCGGGACATAGAGAATTAATGGAAGTTAGGATTTTTGCTATCTTTATGAAAGCATTTTTGTTACCCTTTGACAGAGCTTTGGCTACCTGTCTCAGTTTCCTGTCTTTATGCTAAGCTACCTGGCTGCTGCCTTGTACCTTTATATCTCCCATAGAAAAACACAAGAGTGGTATCGATATTCTTATCTAATACATTTGGTAGGAAAGTTAAGAACCATGTTTTCCAAAATGGGGAACTATTTCTTTGCAAAACCACAAATATTGCTGCATGATCCCCTCTGGCAAGATGTGATATCAACAATTCCACCTGCTGTCTTCTATACGTCTCCCACAGAGTTGGGCGCGTGGGTGCACGTAACAGAATTTCTGTCAAATATCAATTTCAAAACGAGATATTGCTGCAGCAGCGGGCACCGAAAAACTGAGAAAGCAAGCCTCCCTCTCATGCCCTCCTCGCTCCTAGACACATCTAATCTTATTCTTTTCATTCAAAGGGCTTCGGGGGTTGAAAACATTCTCTCCATCTTTTTTAGCATTGGATAGCAGGGTGGAAAAAGCGCTACGTACACACACCCGGCACCTCTCGCACATCAGCGTATGAGCCCTGTCACAGTCCCTTAGGATTGCTTTCTGTCATGCTGAGATATGAGATTCTCAAATCAAATTTGGTTAGGGGCTGAAAAGGCCTCCACAGTGTGGTATAAGCCTCTTGATGTGTCAGTATGTCAGAAAGCAAATTAGCAGCTTGATTGAGATGTAGCATCGTCGTTCCCAACGCATCTGCTTATTATGGCTCAGTGACCATGACCAAGGGAAAAGGGAACATCATCATATTAGCTACAGCATGCTTATATTGTGAGGCTGTGTGTTGTTATTTATAGTTGGTGTTAACATGAATATGCCTTTTCTCTCTGTTCTCTCTTGCTATTTTTGGTCTACTTTATCCTTCCTTTCTATATTCCTTTTTCCTCCCTCCTCCTTTTCATCCTTCTTCTCCTTCAAACCCTTCCTCCAACGCCCGCTACCGGCCTCCCTCTCGCTGCAGACGTTTGACAAGTGTTTCCTGGCCTCGTCCGAGACGGCGGACGTCAACCGTGTGTTCTGCGGACAGATGGGGGCAGTTTACCTGTTCTCAGAGGCTCTCAGCGCCGCTCAGATCCTAGCCATCTATCAGCTGGGTCCAGGTTACCAGGTAGATCTTTTTCTTAAGCTAAGAGAAAGTGAGATAACTAACTTAACTAGTAGACGCTCTGCCGTATTTGCTGTAGTTAAAGGGCAACAACATTTGACAGATCGTCCATATCAGCCTGAAACATTAATGTAGTATTTTAGAAGGATGTAGGAACAAAACATGAACAAGTAACAGGAAATTGCAGGCCCCCATCCCGATACACCCATTAACATTCAATAAAACTACAAAAAACAAAGCAAGGGAAGTGTGATTTCAATAGTTGTACAAGCTGTACATGAAATTGCACTCAAAAGGGGCACATACATCATCACACAACGATTTTTTTTGCTTCATAAAAGTAATTTTGTATATGGAGTCTAGTTTTGGGCACTTTACTTTTGTGTCTTGGTTACTGCACCTTTTAACTTGATATTGGAAAGATTTTTGGAGAAAAAATGTATTTGTGACTGTTTGGTCCATGACTGTATAATGCTCCCTTCCACTAAAAATCTCTCCCTTCTACTTCCTCAGGGCACCTTCAAGTACAAGGCAGAGAGTGACTTGCTGTTTGCAGAGCATCATAAGACCTTACTGTACGACGGCAAGCTGTCCTCTAGCATCGCCTTCACTTATAACCCTCGCGCCACAGACGCCCAGCTCTGCCTTGAGTCCTCCCCCAAGGACAACGCCTCCATCTTCGTCCACTCACCCCATGCACTCATGCTGCAGGTAATTATCCCTTTAAATGTAACTTTATTCTTATATTGCTGGTAATGGCCAATCCCCTTGGAGTTGGAGTTGATATTGCTAAGATTGCAGCTCCGAGTAACATTTAAATATCTTTTAAACAGCCTCATGTTTCCTCTCATAATCATAAATGACCTTTAACAGCAAACGAGAACATCAGTGCAAAGAAAGACGTTTTTATATAGTTTTTATTACTGCTTTTGGTCTGGTCGTACACCCAGTCCGATTTTCGGTTCGCTCGTTCATGCTCTATGGTCACATATCCATATTGGTCGCAGATTTCAGTGTGGCGCTGCAACGCGATTTGAGAAGCCTATCCCTCCAGGTGAGGGAAGGGGAGCGGGAGCCTTGTTTGAGACAGTTATTTGTCGTCATAATGACTGATAACGGGGCTGAACCATCAGAGAAAAAAAAGAAAATGCAATGAAGAAAAGCTAAAAGGGAGAGTGATAGGCGGGCGGGAGGGCGTTGCCAAGCAACGTATATACACAATTTCACGGGAGCGAATTAGACTGCAGTGTTTACTCCTAAATGAATGAGCGGTAGCCTACTAAAACAAAGTTTACTTTGCCTCACCAGCATCATCAGATGACCATTATTCATCTGAAATAGTCATTATTTACAACAACATAAACACATTACCTCATCGTGATCCATACTAAGTGCCGTCTCTCGTTCATTCGCTTTGTGTGAGGACACGGACTCTTTCAGCTCCGTGAGAGGTGACACTGCATCAACTCATTGCAATCAGGTGTGTGTAGCACTGACTGGCATTAGATGATGCTGTGTCACTAACCACTCTCACAGAGCCGAAAAGAGTCCGGTGCCCTCACACACGGACATGCACTATATTGCTTTCTGATCATTTGAATCTCGCACGCCCGGCACGCGCTAGAAAACAGCTTCACGACAGCTGGCGTCGTAAAAATACTACAGCTTTTGTCCAAAGGGGCCGCCAACGTGCCATGTTACTCGTAGTGGCTTTAAAGGTTGAGTCAGCGGTTCTGGAGAACGCTTGTCAAAATCTATTTTTGTCTAAATCAGTGAATATCTCCTCACGATCTGATATCTGAAGGTAGTGTATGTATGCTGATAAAAGTCTGGTGTTAAACACACCCTGTAGATTGGTATGTAAACAAAGGGTATGTAAACGAATAGGCTGTGTTTTAACACTGCCATTTTTTCCTAGGCTAACACAGTACATACAGGTAGAGGATTGTGAGGAGATATTCACTGATTTTGACAAAGTGATTCTGACAACGAGCATTCTCCAGAATTGCTCATTACACCCTGAATTTCAACCTGAAGTCACTGGCATTAAAGCAATTTTGTTGTGAATGCATTCACCACTTGTTCGCCTATTCCTTCCTCTCCCACTGTTGCACATACGCCATTATTTACTTTTTCTATCTTCCGCTGCGATAATGAAAGTGGCACGGTTGGCATCTTTTCATTTTAATAGCCTCATTAGGGCAGAGGTTCAAATGTGTGGAGCCAGCCAGACTTCTGCAGCTGCTGAAAAATTCCATCCTGGTGCTCTAATGGTAGAATCGGACTTCTCTAAGACTGAAATTTAGTTTGGAACTACATACAATATATTGTATTTTTCCCATATGTTGCTAATACACGCACACACACTCATACAATGCTGTTTCTTCACTCATGGTATTTTCTTTTCTCAAGCTCTAATTGAGTTTTCTCTCATGCCCTCTCGTCAAAGAAAATCCTTTGTTTCCATTGTGAGGGGGAGGCTTTTTGCTGCCACACAAATATGTGCCCTGCAACGCACAGACTCGCACATAAACACACACACTATGTGAAATATGAATGAATGTGACCTATATTTTCTGTTTGAAAATTCCAATCCTATAGAAATGCAAAAGTTAAGCTAAGAAACTGTTGGTCTCGCGACATACACCGCCACAGACATCAGCTCTGCACAAGACTAGGATTCAAGGGGTCCATTACAATTTGTGCCTGCGGGACACACATCAGAACATAGCATTATACTAACAAAGTCCTCAGTTTGTCCTGTTTTGACTTTGCACCCAATTGCAAATACTTTTAATTGTATGTTCATAAAAAAAGCTCTATTACGCCCCCCACACACATCCTACCTCTACTGCGCGTCTACCTCGCGTCTGCGTCTGACTTTTTGTCACAGACTGTGAAATCAACGTAGAGCGAGCACACATCCAACCTCAGACGCACTGCTGAGGCGCGTCGGAGGCACGTCTGCAGCGACGCTCCCCTTCACCTCAGGAGGCTCGCCTATTTTTTTTCTGAGAGCAGCGCGTCTCTCTCGCGTCTCTGTGCTTTAACTGATAGAGAAATACTCTGCTGACAGTCATGCTAGCAGCATTCACTCTAGTTACACGTTTACCCGGTGTGTTTATTTCAAAATAAAACATCCCTCAGTCGTATACGCGAATAATCCCTTTATTTCACGATTTAATTGTGCAAAATCCGAGGGATTTAAAACCTAATTTTCAATTAGTTCTGGCATTTCATTTTTGGATAAATGACACGTATAGAGATCCAATATAGTGAAGAAATAAAAAAGATCATGATGAGCGCAACAGTTTTCCGTTGCTCTATCTGTGTCTACGGCCTTCTTCTTCCCCGACCACACCCCCTCTCTCTCTCCCGTATAAATCAGTAAAGTGATTTTTGAAATACTCTGCTGAGAGTCATATTGACTTCATACTGGCAGCTTTCGCTGTAGTTTCACCATTTCCTGGTGTGTCCCCTTCAAAATAAAACTTCCAACAAGCGAAAATATGTCAAAAAAAAGAAAAAAAATGGCAATGGGGCGCACGGATTACTGTCCAGACTCAATATAAATCATATGCATCATAGATGACATGAAAGAACTCCATTTTTAATGGGAATTATCTATGAAAACTCTATGTAGAAAGATAGGGCTTTTAGAAGCAGCAGCTGCTGAGACGTTGCATGCGTGTCCGAGAAAAGTCCGAGAGAGGCAGCAGTAAGGTAACGAGACGCGCTCCAGAGGTAGACGCAGGATGTGTGTGGAGGCCGTTAGTGCTCGTCATAGCAAATGGTTGGGTTGGCTTTTACCAGAAAAATCGCTTTTCTTGTGGCGCTTGAGAATATTTTTGAAGGAAGTCCACTTCTAGGCAGATGTTCAGTCACTCTTAAAGCTCTCCATTTGTAGATGATTTGCCTCACAGTGGACCGATGGAGCTCAAACTTTTTTATATAGCTGTCCCCAGGCAAATGTACATAAGATCCTCTGAGATTTATTTTCCTTTTAGCATGTCTGACCTCACCTGTATGTGTTCACTTTGGTGGGCCTAAACTGACTTGGTTTTATCTCTTAAAACCTAGTGCCACACAATTTCTTCCCTAAAGATCTCTCATTACATTGTTCTATTTCATCAATCAATTTGGCCCACCTGATTGTGTTTACCTGCTCGATTTAAGCAATGCAGCTCAGGGTTCACAAACTCTTGCACATACAACAGTTGGCACATAATTTGTTTTATCTCTTTTAACAATTGATTTCTGGAAAAGAAAAATGTTGAATTGATTTGAAACAAACATCTGTTATTTCATATAAAAAATACTGGTATTGATAAAAATTAATGATTAATGGTTAAACACAATAAAATTCCAAAATACTCAAAGGGTTCACAAACTTTTTAGCAGCACTGTATATGCAAATGTGTGATATGTCACATGTTAAACGGGGCCAACACGTGTGTGTTTGTTTCTGCAGGACGTGAAGGCTGTGGTGACTCACTCAGTCCAGAGTGGCATTCACTCTATCGGAGGCGTGCAGGTCCTCTTCCCTCTGTTTGCACAGCTGGATTATTGCCAGCCCTCCAGCCATGAGCTGGACACCTCTGTCTGGTAAACATACGCACGCACGCACGCACGCACGCACGCACGCACGCACGCACACACACACACACACACACAAACACACACACACTAAACAAGTGTAGCTGTTGTTTGTCCTTCACTAAATTGGGATTTTGTGTTGTTAACGTCTAGCCGATTGGGATAGTCAATAACAAAGTGTAAACATTACGGCTGGTATTCTGAAGGTTGTAAACAATCAGTCAGTCCCTCTTCTACAATGCTGTTTTTGTTTTGTATTACCCATCATGGGGAAAGTCAAAAAAGACCTACACAGTAAGTCTTATAAATGTTCTTTTTATATTTTCAACTTATGATGTAATGCTGAGCTCGAAAGCTGTGATGCCATCTTGTAAATTGCAACCTTGTTAAAAACTGGATGCTAACAAGACTCTGCCAGAGGTGATGCTAACTAGAATGTGTCCTCTTAGCACAATGGGGACACGACACCCTCATTCAATCACATTTCATATAGGATGTGTCCTTCACATTCAGGGCTTCGTCAGCAGCTTACATAGATTATCGTCACTGTCTAACTTGCTCTCTCCATCTCTCCCTCTTTCTGTCTGTCCATCCTATGCTCCACTCAGCTGCACTTTGCTGTCCTTTGTGATGGAGCTCTTGAAGAACTCTGTGGCTATGCAAGAGCAGGTCCTGGCCTGCAAAGGCTTTCTGGTCATTGGCTACACTTTGGAGAAGGTGAGTCAAAAACACAAACTGGGCTCAGCTGGCCAAAAAAATCCACTAGAGAGCCATCCTCCTGCACTAGTTGCTACATATAATGAACCCAGTGCAGTAATAAGGCTGCTCCTGATTCCCTTAACACCACAAACACACCAACACTTAATATGAGACAGACTTTTTTTTTAGTTTTCTTCCCCTCAGCTGTATTTAGAGGTCACAGCTGGCCTGTGTGCTTGTTAGGCATTAGAAGAGCTCCTCATTTTTCTCTGCATGTGACCTTTCCCTCCCCTCCCCTCCCCTCCCCTCCTCTGTGTTTTACCTCATTCACCCATATACTGTATATCCATTATGTGTGACTTAGTAGATACATTTTCAGGTACTTTCTTTTCTTCTCTATTGAAGAGATGAATGATTATGTGAGCTGCTGTATGTATTAGATACGTTTTGATTTTTGTGTGATGTAATGTGTTGACTTTTGTTAAGATGAATGAATGATATGTATGTACTGTAAGTTACTTTTTGGTTTACCTTTGATTAATGTTTATTTTATGAAATACGAGTAGAAAAGGAGCTATTCGGCTAAAGCCAGACAGAAGCTAATGGGGATCTTAATAAACTAAACCAAACCACTTTCTGCTTTCGTCGTCTTTGACTCTTTTCACTGACAAAACACTTTCCCCTTTTTTTCTTTCTGTCTCTGTCTCTCTCTCTCCCTCTCCCTCCCTCTCCCTCCCCCTCCCTGTGCTCCAGTCCTCTAAGGTGCATGTGACGCGGCCTGTCCTGGACATTGTGCTGGCCTTCTCCCGCTACCTGAGCAACCTGCAGAATGGCATCTTACTGCTCAAGCAGCTGTGTGACCACATTCTCTTCAACCCCGCCATCTGGATCCATGCCCCGGCCAAGGTAACAGCAATGCACACATATACTGTATATATGCATACACATAAAGTGAACACATTCTTTTGCATTTGTTTACATCTGTAAGGAGAAAACAAAGGAGTTATGCGTTTGCACATGTAGACAGAGCGCCAACATATTGGTTATTACATATAGACCTCCACACTTCACAGAATGACTCTCTTGCTCTGTTTGGTCTTTCCCTCATTTTATTTTTAGAGTTCAGCTCACAGTTCAAGGGTATCCCTCCATATGTGACTCTGTAACTGCTGTTTAGATAAAAATGGCTTGCCTAGCCTCACAACCTTTAGGGGCTTACAAGCCTCCACTTTCTTATCACAAAAATCAGAGAAAAACTGGATTATTCTACTCAAACTATTGTGTGTGTGTGTGTGAGTGTTTCTGTGTATTTATATGTGCTGTATCTTTTGCAGGTGCAACTGACACTCTACACTTACCTGGCGACAGAGTTCATCAGCACGGTAAACATCTACAACACCATCCGCAGGGTGGGCACTGTGCTTCAGGTCATGCACACACTCAAATACTACTACTGGGTCGTCAACCCCCAGGACCGCAGCGGAGTCATACCCAAAGGCCTAGGTGAGGATGAACACAAAATGCTAAATGATCCTATGTATATGTAATGGAAAACTTGTATATATGGTCTTCTCTCAAATATATGTCCACATAATGCATGTAAAGGTAGATTTTGTATGCACAGATGTGTATGTACAATGAAATATGGACAAATGCATATAAACACACACACTGCACCAACACACTCTATCACTGCAAGTCCTTCAAGTGATGATTCAGGTGCAAAAAAATTTACTTTTACAAGAAAAACTAATTTGAGCAATCATCTTCAATTTCAATAGCTACTTTCAACAGCCATTCTCTGCCGTTTGTGTTTTCAGATGGTCCAAGGCCGAACCAGAAGGAGATCCTGTCCTTGCGAGCCTTTCTGTTGTTGTTTGTCAAGCAGCTCATAATGAAGGTGAGTTCACAAGGCCAATCCCCATCCCCAATTAAAATAGACCTGTGTTGACTTATGTGAGAGTGAAGGGGCACAGTTGAAAGCCAAAATGATGTGTTGACCAATCAGTAATTATGTGTCTTATATATATTCTAGTTGCTCATGCTCTTTAATTGCAGTCTGAATGACGATAGTTGAGAGCAAACTAGCTGCCACCTTTATACAAAAGCAAGTGCTGTTAACTCTTGGTCAACCCACACTCTCCATAGGTATCTGCAGGATGAATAACGCCATTAGTCTTCTTTATAGCTATTGCTAAATAATAAGCTTTGTTAATGTATTGTGGATACTTTTTTTTTATAGAAATTTTCTTTTTTTCTTAAATGTTTCTTTCAAGTGTCATAAAAGTACATATTTGCAATCTGGGAAGACTGGATTTCAAATGAGCAAACTCTCCCTGTTAGATCACCACATTCGAATTACTTGCGATTGTTTCTTTTATTTGTGTGTGTTTTAAAAATATCTTTGCAAAAAAAAACATTGATTATACCCCACAATAAATTCACAGTATTAATATATCAAGTATCAGTATCAAGATATCTGGTCTCGTATTTGGAAATATAAGTTTTATTCTCATTCAAAAAAATTATAATTCCATGCATCTTCTCTCCCAAAGCATGTGTGATATCTTTGTGCTAATGTGTTAATAAGTCCACATGTACGGTCTTGTTTAAGGGTGTGTAGAGAGAGTAAAACCTAATGAACCCTACTGAAACAATTATGAAATAATAACCTATGCAATTATATTCTAGGATCATGGCGTGAAGGAAGATGAGCTACAGAGCATCCTCAACTACCTCCTAACCATGCATGAGGTAAGGCATACTTCCTGCATCACTAACCAGCTCACCTCACCACCAGATGGCAACATAACACCACGCTCCTGTATTCTGCCCCCTCCCTCCCATCTGATATGCAGAACAAGATAAATCCCCTTTGCCAAAGACAGCATCACTGTTCCTTGTTATTTTTTTTCCCAGTCTGCCAGTTACAGGTCCTGACAGAAGTGGTTGTGTTTACTGTGGAGTGATGCATAACAACTGAATCAGTCAGATCAGTCAGTCAGGCAGTGAACCTTGTAAGAATAAAAGGGTGATTACAACACTGCATGGAAAAGCCACTGACATGTTAGTTAGCCCTTCATTTTTTACAGAGCACATACTGGAATTCTTTAGTTGAGACTGCTTGTGATGCTATTATTGTTCTACTGATGTTTTACTACCTTTCCTTCTCCTGTTACTGCCGCTCCCACCACTGCTTAACATCACAAGAACAGAACCGTAATGAACGACGCACATATGTTTGCCCTTATATATTATAACGTACAGCTGACCGAGAATTCCTCATAATTTAAGATGTCCCATTGAAAGCCGTACTCACTTAAGTAGTATGTTAAGATTTTTCCCACTGCTCTTCTGGAAGACCACAATAGCCTCAAGGCCATTTTTCCCCTCCACAGGATGACAATCTGATGGACGTGCTGCAGTTGTTGGTGGCTCTGATGTCTGAACATCCAGGGTCCATGGTCCAGGCCTTCGACCAGCGCAATGGCATCCGGTACTCATCCCCCTTTTTATTATATGGATTATATTTAGTCCAAGTTGGAACTGATTCATTTCAAAATTATTAACTTGAGTCTTGGGTCACTAGAGTTTTATGCAACTTTTTCTTTTTTTTTTTTTGGTGGGGTATTCAGTTTTTTATGTTCAATTGGAATACATAAAATGTCAAATCTACCTTGAGTTAAGCTTTGATTTTTGCAAAAAAAAAAAAATGGTGCATGCTATCCTGCTAAAATGATCATTAAAAGCTACAAGTGTAAAGTATTAACTGCGTACTTCAAATGTTTCTTATCTATTAATAAAAAAAAACATAATTTAATACATTTATTTTGTCTTTTTCACAGTGTGATTTACAAGCTCTTGGCCTCAAAAAGTGAAGGAATAAGAGTGCAGGCACTCAAAGTAATGGGCTACTTTCTGAAATACATGCCACCAAAGTAAGTACAGTCACGAGGTTCTAATTTTAGTTCTAGTTCAGTCCTTATTAGAAATGTAAATTTGTTTATAAAAGCACACACTTATAACAGTAATAAACTGAAAGGGAATACATATATTATTTTAATATATTTCTGTAGTTATGTTTATGAAAATTGGAGAATGAAAGCTGAGGATTTAATTCCCTAACATGTAAATGTAGTTATGATTTTAAAAAGGCAAAATTAGATTCCTATACCTGTAAAATATTGATGTTGAATAAACTCAAGTGAAAAAGTAAATTATCATTCTTTTTACCAGCCTTTCTTGACTGCCTTTTTATCTAATAAGCAGTCCATTGAACAATACTATGTCCAGTGTTATTGAAGGTGTTATTGCGTGGTGGGAATCAGGTCATATTGAAAACTTTGCATCACTTATTTCCTTTTCACTAATAACCACTAGTTATGCTTAAACTGGAATACAAGAAAAACTGTAGCCATGTCTTGCCAAAGAAAGCTTATAAGCCTTGTTATCGAGATGCTAGATTCATCTGCAAACAGTTTTGTAGCTGAGCTGCAACGTTAAAATAGATCAGAGATGAAAGTGACAGACTTTTCTGTGAAGAAGTGCTTTAACTTAGTCAGCAGGGATTCTCTTTTTCATTTCCTCCGTATCACATATCAGCCGGAGCTCAGGCTGATTTATACTCCTACAGATCTCATCTGCTGCAGCTATTTGACTGATCGGAAAACTCCAGATTTTGCACTTAATTTACGATAATCCAGGACATTTTCAATACGACTCGATATTACTTTTCAAATGTAAATTGCAGTTGTGGTATTTCAGTGCATTGATATCAAGTAAGTTAGATATTCCAGTTTAGAAGAGATGGTGCATTGCTTTCTGATACGGTAATGATTGGGCATATACACTGCTCAACTGACTGAGCCTTGACCTCTTATTATCCCCATCAGGAGGAAATCTGAAGTCATGCTGAGTCATGGCCTTTTCTCCCTGCTCACCGAACGCCTCATGCTCCACTCCAACCAGTTCACCATGACAACCTACAATGTGCTCTTTGAGGTCAGTCTTGTGCACACTCACGCACGCACACACACACACACACACACACACACGCACACGCACACGCACACGCACACGCACACGCACACACGGACACGGACACACACGCACGCATGCAGACACGGACACACACACACCCTCTACAGGTCTGAATCTTCACGGACAATGATACAGCAATAATAACTTTTTCAGCTGCATGACAATATTTATTTAGCTATGGTTTCTTTAACTCTAACTGACCTTGACGTTGTCTAATTCTACTTTTTATTATTCAGCATGATCATTTACGACATACCAGTAGTTGAAATAATGAATTGTATGCTGACTACCTGGACAAAGAAATCTGGGGTTAATACACAGCATAGGCTCTGTAAATTGGTATGTAGACAAAGGGGACCCACCGTAGCTAGCAACATGTCTGTTTACAGAGCCTAGGCTTTGTATTAACACCAGATTTTTTTAAAGTGCACACACACAGTATAGATAGGTAGTGGATCGTGAGGGGATATTCACAGATTTGTGGGATAAATCAATAAGCATTTTTGAGAATCGTTAACTTTTTTATTATCCACCACGACAATTTACGACTCGGTTGAAATAATAAATTGTACGGCCCGGCTACTTGCAGAAAGTTAATTTGACAATTATTCAGCCACATACGACGTGATGGTGAAACATATACACAGGGCCCCGTGTATCCATAGCTTGGTTTGTTTCTGTGTTATTGTACAGGCCGATGTGGATATTTATGACTCGTATCCCCCCCCTCTCTCTGTCCCCTGGTAGATTCTTACAGAGCAGATCTGCACTCAAGTGATCCATAAACAGCATCCGGACCCCGACTCCACTGTGAAGATTCTTAGCCCACGTAAGTGCCTCCCCTGCGCCCACACTACTCTCCTAAATCATCCCCTCTCCTCTCCTCTCCATACGTATTGCTCCATAGCGCACTACAGGAGAGAGAGATTCCCCACGGAGCGGAGCAATCTCTACATACAGTCAAACAAATGAACGGCATAAATTTTGCAGCCAGAGGGTATTTTCATACAAGTTGAACGTCAGATGTAAAACTTAGCATGAGGATTGTGAAAATGCTTTGTGTGACAAATGTATACACATATCGGCTAGTTTTATTGGAAGTAGGTCTCATGTTTTGTCAGGGATAATTTACATAATAAGGACATAATAAATGTAATGAAATTGTACTTCATTCAGCGCGAAAAATGGTTGTAAGCATTACTTACATTTAATCAATAATTTAGATACATTTAATTGAATCGTATCATATGTATACGGTATGTGTTAACACTTTGTAGAGCAAATATGTAATGTTGCAATATTTTGTTATAGTTTAAAAAAATTATATATTTAAATTATGAACTTGGTCTATCATGTTATTTTATATCATGTATTATATAATAACAGTAATTTAAATATGATTTAAAGTGATTTAAATATTTACATTTATTATAATTATTAAATAGATTTTAAGTTCTTTACTTCTAAAGTGTTAGCAAGTTTATTAAATACATACATACTGTGCATGTGTAAGTACTGCATTACTATATGCGACTCACACACATGCTATCTGTATAGTTTTTTTATACATGTTTTTTCTAGCGGTGCATCATTACAAGTAGAATGTGCACGCTCATTTTTTATACTTAGCAACATAATGAGCTGAAACGGCGACTCCAGGTTTTGATCAGCGTTCCCATCTCATGTTTTCAGGCTGTTACTTAACTCCAATTTCACGTCAGCTAACAAAATCTTTTCATATAAGTATTAATTTCAGCTGGGTAAAAAATAACCCCTCCCTTTCATACTGGAGCTTCCACGCAAAAAAAAAAACCCCTAGCTTTAATCAGTTTGAAATCCAAGTACTTTGTATAATCACAACCAAGGTTTATTTCCAACCATCCTTAATCTGACAAGGTCCTGCTGTAGTCACACGTTGATTATCTTAAGTCTTTATTGTGTTAAAAACTCTTCTACCCAACCATCCTAGACAGGCCTGCATATATCATAGAAACCATGTACAGGGGAGGGGGGGGCCTTGTGCCATGTGAGCGCATTGGATGGAAAATCGAGCAGTGTGTGGGTCTGTTTCTCCTTTGCCCGTGCATTCTCTTGATTTAATCTGCGACAAACTCCCAAAATGGCCCCCTGATTGCAGTCTTTAGTAACGTCAGAGCCAATCAAACAAACCGAGGAAGTACCGTTTCCCTCAAATTAACTTCGAGGGGAAAAGCAACCCAAGAGCAAATGGAAAAAAAAGAAAGAAAGAAAGACGGAGGGGGGAATACGCCATCCCTTCATCCCACCATTCCTGGTACATGCTGGGGTAATTTTCTGGCGGTAAAGGTTCAGCGACTCATAATTTGAGTGACTAAGGCGTAGAAACAACACAACCGTCTGCCGGGGCAAAGGGGGGCATCGGTTACCGCCAAGGTCTGAAGAGACAAGTGAAATCCAAGCCCTGCGCCGTCTCTCTACTCACTGCAAATGGACACTGACATTGTCTAGATAATTCATCTAAACAGTCAGTCTCTTTTGGTTTAACCGTGGCCAAGCTTTCCAGTAAAGGAGGGCCCGAAGACTCTGGGCTCTCTTGTTTTGAAACAATACCAAAACCATTACGCTACGATAAAGATCAATGGCCCCGCACTTTTTTTTTATGTTCTCTTCTCTCTTCTGTTTTTCTTACCACAGGCGCAGATTTTCAGGTGTGTACAGCAGGGGAGTTCAGATAGTTTGTGACACAATGATTTGCACATGTTGAGACCAATGAATGATTTAGTGGATGATTTGTTCAGTTATTCCCCCCTGTGCAACAAAGCAACATTTTATTTCCAGGCAGAAAGCTGGATATTTTCAAATCCAACTTTGTTTTTATCCTCATCCTTAACAATATAACTTGCTACTTTACAGTGTATTCAACTCCAAAAACACAGAAATCATTTCTCAACAGATAACTAAGTGTTCATATATTTTTAGGTACTCTTCCTAAACTTCCAAATCGCATACTTTTTCTTTATACTATTCTACATACTACAGCTGACCATAAAAAGGATGTAGTTTGCATGCAATAGGCACACAATTTGGACGTAATTTTACTTATTTATTTCGTCATAACATGACGTCTTGAACTTGCCTCTTGCTAATATATCCGTTGCGTCGCTGGATATTTTCATTTGGAGGTTCCTTCAAATCGATGTGACTTAACTTCCCCTGCGCAGTAGATTGTGGGTCAGAATCGCCCAAAAAAAGCATGCTGATTTCCACACCAAAAGCTACGACGAATTTGTCAGCATGCTGCATTTGACCTCATTTATTGGGACATCCTAAATATTTTTCTACCATACTAAATACCCGGGAAGTATGGGTATATTAACGTAGCTAATGTGTATGTTTCTGTTAATATTTCTAGAAATCCTGAAGATAATAGCTGCTCTGCTGAAGAACTCTCCCCCGTCTCCCGAGACCATGGAGGTGCGCCGGGTCTTTCTGTCTGACATGATAAAAATGTTCAATAACAGCCGAGAGAACCGCAGGTAAGAGTTGGACCACTTAACAAAATAGGTGTGTGTGTGTGTGTGTGTGTGTGTGTGTGTGTGTGTGTGTGTGTGTGTGTGTGTGTGTGTGTGTGTGTGTGTGTGTGTGTGTGTGTGTGTGTGTGTGTGTGTGTGTGTGTGTGTGTGTGTGTGTGTGTGTGTGTGTGTGTGTGTGTGTGTGTGTGTGTGTGTGTGTGTGTGTGTGTGTGTGTGTGTGTGTGTGTGTGCGCGGCCGGTGGGGATTCATATTTAACCAGCGTATGTGTGTTTTGTTCCAGGAGCCTGCTGCAGTGCTCCGTGTGGCAGGAGTGGATGCTCTCTCTGTGCTTCATCAACCCACAAAACAGCGAGGAGCAGAAAATCACAGAGATGGTGTACGCCATCTTCCGCATCCTGCTCTACCACGCCATCAAGTACGAGTGGGGCGGCTGGCGCGTCTGGGTGGACACCCTGTCCATCACACACTCCAAGGTCACAGCACTCATTATTTCCACACACACACACAAATACAGAGGCACACACACACACACACACACACACACACACACACACACACACACACACACACACACAGCTTTGTTTATCTTTCTCTGTGGATCATCTCCTATCTCCTCATCTGTTTCATTTTATATATTTTTTTCTTTTGTTACGTTTCTGTTTCTCTTCCCTTTTTTCCTCACACACTCTGTCTATCTCTTTGTAGTAAACACTTGCACACGTGCACACACACAGTCACATCTTGCTTGAGTATTGTCAGCCTAAACATTCACCACATGACTGTAACCGTAACCCTCCTTCTCCTCACTTTGACTCCAGACAAAGCGGACAGCAGCATCGGCTCTGTCACCCATATGTTTAGCTTGAATCTGA
Organism: Ammodytes marinus; assembly: GCF_949987685.1. Lineage (NCBI taxonomy): Eukaryota > Metazoa > Chordata > Actinopteri > Uranoscopiformes > Ammodytidae > Ammodytes > Ammodytes marinus. The sequence continues at coordinate 6,358,609 of NC_137235.1, read as the reverse complement.
CATAATGCAACTCATCAAATGAGAAATTAGAGAGCATTATCGTCTTGCCTCTTTAACTCTTAGCCCGGGCTAGCTCCGTAATTGAACCTTGCCTTTCAGTGCCCATCAGATTGAGGTCGTGGAAGTGATTATGATTTTTTTTTTTTTTTTTAAAGCTAGTTGCTAGTATAAACCAATGGGAATGAGTGCACAAGCCCCCTTTCCACTCTTTATTTATGTTAGGAGTCTCTTTTCTTTCACGTTGCACAGATAAAAATAAACTTCTGGCACTTCTTATTTCCAAAAAGCTGTATTCGAAATAGCGCTTTAGAAAATTCACTGTTGATATCATATTACGCTACTTGGTTCCAAAGCAGTGAAGTAATTGAGGTTGGTGTCAGATTGTGGTCTGGGGGGTTTTTAAGCCTGGCAGATTGAAGGTTGAGTTAAAGACGTGCCTGTGATATGAGACTCTTCACTGTAGCTGCTGTAAGTGTTTATGTCCAGTAGGGGGCACAGACAGACTGCATGGGAGATTCCAAATGTAGAGGCAATAGTTAGCAAGGTGGTGGTGGTGTGTGTGTGTGTGTGTGTGTGTGTGTGTGTGTGTGTGTGTGCGTGTGTGTGTTGTACGCTTGCTGCTCTGAAACCCCAATGTCTCTTCACACTGTAGAACTAAACTGCAGTGAAAACAAAAACGTGTACAAATGAAGGTCTGAGGACATTTTCCACATTGGCAGTCAAGGACAGTATTTAATGGAAGGCTGTCACAAAGATGAGGGCATGTTGTAGTGCAATATAACATGTATGTACAACCACAGAGGTCTGCATACTTTACTGTAATCTTCTGTCATTACCACACTGTTCAAATATTTAAACAACACCATTTTTTTTCTCCGTTTAAAACATCAGATCTTATAAGTAACATTTTTCAGTGGATTCTAATATTTTTGTTGGTAAGTGAATATATATTATTATTTAGAGATTTGGGCTATGTATGGTGTGTATTTTATCCACGTATGATAAGCTTGTATTGTAGCTTCGTAGAGCCGCAGTGTGTTCATTTGCAACATAGCAAAGTGTCTGCTTTGGTGTTGTGCAGAAATAGTTTATTGGTCTTTGTACACGACAGGCTGTAATTGCCTCTTTTTCCTATAATTGCACAAGATTAATGCTGTGTCTTCTTGGCTCTAGTTACAAAGCCCAGCACTTGTCTAACAACACACTTTCACACATACACTGTGTGTGAATAAACCAGTGCACTTGTAAGATGTGAGATAAACAAACACACATGCACACCACACACACAAATACATACACCCCCCCAGTGCAGGGACCCCGTCTGTGACTTGGATAGCTCCAGCGGGTGCTAGCCTCCAAGATACATGCATCTGCTATAAAAAAGCTAAAGAAACTCAATTGCAATTTTATTGTCCCGTTTGATAGATTTCCTGCCACCTTTGTAGCACCAAAGCTGTTTGTCACTGTTGCTCTCTCCTCCCACTGCTGCAGGGCTGTGTGTGTGTGTGTATGTGTTTGAGTGAGTTTGTGTGTGCGCATGATTGTGTGTGTGTTTGTGACTGTGTGTGTGAATGTGAGTTTCAAAGCACATTTCCTCTTTGCTCTGGTTTTCTCTTGGGCTCTCGGGAAGCCCTTCTCTCCGAACCCCATTGAATATTCATCAGAACCGTGCGAGAACAATCAGAGAAACAAGGCCTCATAAATACAACCAGCCCATTGGGAGCCTCTTGATAAGTGCATACATGCATTCACAAATGCATATTTGCACACTTCTCCTCTACATAGACTTTAATGCCTTGTGTCCACCATGGTACAGTTGTCCGTTTGGCAGTTATAGAAAATATGCCTCTTTGCTATAGAAGGGCCACACTTTGTAGTTGATATTGTTTCCATCCCTGAGAATCTTTGTACTACATTTTCTATTAATGAAAACCTTTATTTATACAAACTCAAAAGGCATTGAGGTTCCCCTCATTTACAACGCCGACGAGCGCACAACAAACACAACAACAACAATAACAACAGAGTGTCAGAATAAAACAGAGAAACACAAAATCCTAGCAAGATAAAAAAGATCAAAAGAAATAAAGAATTACAATAAAAGAGCTTAAAAAATTAATTCAGTTAAAACAAATGCAGTGGTGATGGTGAAAATCAGAAATCATAGATTTAAAAGAAGAAAAAGTGGGGAGAATGGTCATATTGAAGTTGCTCTGAATATAATGCATTGTTGTGTTTTGTTTCACATAGACATTTACATTTTTTTTTACATTTTCCTGCATTTAAGACACAGATTTTATCATGTTATTGAAAAGAAAGATTAACCAGTATAAGAGTGGAATTTTCAAGGGGCCCTTTTTCTGTCCAGAGTTCATGCCATTTGCTTATTTTTGCAAAACAAAACTCTGGATATTCAACTCGCTATTTCTCTAACACCTGCCAGAAACTCCAGATAAAGCAGGATGTACTCGTTAAGAGTTGACTTATTTTTCCTGTTAATTGTAGCCCATCACTTAACAAAAAAATTATATGGATAATTTCTTAGTTTGTACTAATCCATATAGGTGTTCAAATGTTTATATTGGCCTGGATGGGATTTGCAAACTACTGATTTTTGCATTGCGATTTCAAATATATCCTTGCTTGGTATTCGCCCAACTTCAAAGTGCATTTTTTATTGTCTAGTCTACAGGCAAAGCATAGACTTTCAAGAGGCATTGACAACCTGGTTCTAATTTGTTAAGTTAAAATACATGTGTGGGATTAAAAGATCTGTGTATTCATTGTTTTACGTTTGTGTGCGTCTTCATATGTGTATATGATTATTATTCCTCTATGTCAGTCATTACAAAGGAATTGCATGTGCATGTCTGAATAGACAGATGTTCCTGCAGGTGGGCACGCTGACACAACAGCCCCCCCACTCTCACCCACTCACCCACCCCAAGGTGCCCCTCGTCCATCTCTCGCACACAAATCAGTTTGAGAACAAGGAGATCTCCAAAAGACAGAGCGAAAGAGAGAGCGAGATTGAGGCGTGAAGGTCTCTCTGTCCTTCAGACTCCCACTGTCTACAGCTAACTTCATTATAGCACATAGATAAATATGGGCTGAAATATTACCAATTATGATTTCAATTATGAGCTGATAATCTTTACAGTTATGTTCAGTTGAGCTATATTTGGAGGCATTTAGTTCAATTGTAGATAATCGCCCCTTTTTCAGTTTATGGTGAAATGTGGGATAGTTTGGCCGTTGGCAGCTCGGGGTTATTGAGACATTACACACACACTAGTCAAGCTGTGATTCTTGGCAAAGAGTTCCAGTCAGATCCATTGACAGTTGCACAAAGGCAGGAGAATGTGCGAACATTGAACAGCCAATGCTAGAGAATAGCCATGCATCAAGTGTTGTCTATACTATCCAGTAGAGAGCCAATCGCCAGTAGCAGAATCTATGTGTTTGATCTTTTGGGTGGAAATTCTTAAATAAATATTAAAGTATGGTGGGAAACCCCATGAATCTGACTGTTTGGCTTAAAACAATTTTAGTGTGTATCCTACAGTAGCCCGAAGGATGTCTGTGCGAGCTTGTCTTCCCATGGTTTTGATAGAAATTATAGATAAAGACTGTATGCATGTCACTGGATCATATGGGCAGGAGAAAACTATGAAGGAAAAAAAAATGTTTTTACAAGGAGTGAGAAAGGAAGATATTGTGAAAGAGCAAAACCACCCAGCTAGCACAGCGGACACAGATGACATTGATTTTGGAGGAGGGATTGCATTTAGCTAATCGGATTAGAGCCATGCTGCCCTCCCCATGTCCCCTTTGTTTTGTGGTCGCTCCCTATCTATTTATCTAAATGGGGACTCCCAGGCGCTCCTACTGCGGGGGTCTCCCAAGATCAGCGCTTCGCCACCGCGACCCTCACCCTTAACAGTATGTGGTGTGGGGCCTCCGCTGACTCCAGATCAGTTATACAGCACAGGCATGGGGCCATAGAAAGTTCTAGACTCTATATATGTTCCTTGTTTTGGAAATGTAATCACAATTGTTGTTTGACTGCAGAAAAGAGAAGGCGTTTTATTTTGTAATTCTTGTCTGTAGGGCTGGGCGGTATCCATTTTTGATACCTTTTTAACCTTCTCCAAATAATATCCCAGTACACCTTATGGGTAAAACCTATCTCTACTTCAACTGTAGTCTGTTTGTTTTAGTTTCTCGTTAACTTGGAGAAATGTTAATGTTAGTGTCTTTAAACACAGCCATTGTTGCTACTGCTGGGCACGGACAAGCACTATTAAGGCATTTATTGTAAACATGTGCATATGTGATTACACAACAGATATTTTTCATGGCTGTAATCAAAGGAATACCATTCTATTTTTTAATACCCCGGCCCGGGATACTGTATTACCGTATTACGGCCCAACCCTGCTTGTTTGAAACTTGCCATATTGACATTGCTGTTTGTCTATGATGATGTGTCTCCTGTTAAATCACTTCAAGTCCTTTGTATGATCTGGCTGTCCTGCGCCCGGTTAATACCATGTTACCTGTCACATTAGAAAAAAGCCCACCATGTTTTTGTACATTACCATAACGTTTTTCCATACCCCACTGAGGCCAGGCCGAGTCATGGGGTAGAATGAAATTAGATTAGATCAGCGCTGATGCCTTAGCCACCCAAGGCAGTTTTTCTATACATTGTGTAGCGAGGGCTAAACGCTCTTTTAAAAACCACAGAGACGTATACTACCTCTGTCTAATGGTAACTGGATCTGTTACAGAGCCCCATTTAAGGCCAACATACATCATCTTAATGCACAGACTGCATCCTGGATCCATGACGTTATGCCCTGCACTGTGCTCTCCCACATCATTTCCATGGCGGTGCTGCACTCTGAATGCAGCCTTTTTAATTGCTAAAAAATGCTAAATGTCAAATTAAGCTCAAACTAATGGGGTAGAAGGTCTTTGCCGTGTGATCACTGAGGAAAAGAGGGGAGGTAAAGAGAGAGAGAGAGAGAGAGAGAGAGAGAGAAAGAGACAGACTGCGGGCGCATTTAGAACAGGCTGTGCACTCAGAAAACAGCTATGGATTACCAATCACTGCTCCACCACTACAGAAGATTAATGAGCACCCGTGTAGCAGGCTAATTTAGAACAATAACGCCTAATTAATTACAAATAATCAGCTTCTTTCTCTCCCTCGCCTTTCTTCCACTCTCAATGACTCACCTTCTTCCACTTCCTTCTTTACAATATCTTATTTCTTTTCTACCTTTTGATCCCTGCATTTTTTTAAAACATTTTCTTTGTTTCTCTCTCTCTTCTCCTGTCCAAATAGCCTCAGGTGAAAAAGCAGCAACATGGGTATAGTTTCACCCCCCCCCCCCCACCTCTCTCTCTCTTGTTCTCTCTACACCAGCAACCCATCTTTGACTTTCTGTCCTCCAAGCCCAGTGATTAATGCAGGGTCTTAAATTAGGCGTGGGAGGATTTGCCGATGCCGGACACGCACTCAGCACAGCTAGCAGACGCACACTAATAGCATCCAGCGCTAATCTATGACTGCTTACATGGATGGGCTCTTCCTCAAATGCCACAGCAGACCATTGTCGTTATAGACTAGCAGTCTTGTCTAGCCCAGTATCAGATGTAAGAAGACTGATAGAGGTTAATAGCCCGTGAGCAGCTGCACATGAGAGAGAGAGAGGAAAAGTTTTGGATATGGTACATTTAGCAAAACAAATGGTCCCAGTAGTTAGCCGTAGCAATACACCTATAGCTCAAGTGCATTTTAAGAATATCTTGATTCCATACTGTTATGTTTCCAGATAAAATTTTGAATAATGTGACACATGAAGAGATAGTTGATAATTGAAATATATGAATTGGTTAAAAATTCATTTTCTGGTACATCATGAGGTAGCTACTGAAAGGGCATTGTTTAATATATTTGACAAACTACAGAATTTACCCTTGGAGGATAATTCTGGTTTCTAACAATTTGCGTCTTATTTGTGTAGTTTTGGTGGGTGGTTAAAACATTTTTTTTAAAGTAATGTAATGCTTGTGTTTCTTGATGTGGCAGGAGACACAAGCAGTCAGACAATCATTCTGGTTTTAAACAAACCGCCATCTTTGCCAAAACGTATGTAGAGGTCCCTTCATCAACATGCACACACGTTCACAAACTGACCTTCTGGTTCCACTTTCATCTGCTGAAATAACTGAAGTTGTGCGCACATAGGTTTCACTGTTCAATGGCCTTTTTGGGTGCACTCACTTTTAGTTTTACCACCAAATCAAGTAGTATAAATATCCTGGAAGCTTGTTTACATGCTGTTTACTTGTCTCGTCTGACTTCTTGTGTCTGGCCCCCATCTGAATGTGTTGAGGTCTCAGCAATGTGATCAGAATTATCCTGGAGCACCTTGGTTGCCGAGTGGTTACCGCACATAACCGCAACGTCACCTTTTTCCATCCGCCCCCTCTTTAGCTAACCCACTTCTCATTAAGACTACACATGTTTCATACATTTGAACACATCCTCTTCTGTGTTTGCAGGTGACCTTTGAGCAGCACAAAGAGAACTTGTCCCGTATGTTCCGTCAGTACCAGCACCAGGAGTCCTCGGGCTCCATCCGAACCATCTCCGGGGTCAGCCAAAGCTCTGAACCCATGGAAACTGTGAACGGGCCCCCTGCGGCGGAGACGGCCCCTTCAACTGTCATTGAACTCACTGTGGACGAGCTGTCCCAGAAGACCCCCGACTCTGTGTCTAGTTCAACCATCACATCTAGCCCACAGGAGGCTACTGATGAGAGGGGACAAGCATCCATCACTGTGTCCAACATCCTGGCCCAGGCTGAAGAAGAAGAGTTGGTTCAGGAGGCTTCCAATGAAGCCCCAGCGGATGCAAAAGAGACCGAAGCTACTGAGTCACAAGAAACCAACGAAGAAGAACAGAGTGACATGGAAGCAGTAGAAGTGGTTGAAGTCTCTGCTGCAACATCTTCGAGTGACGATGCGAAAACACCTGTAACAGATGGTGAGAAATGTGAGGGTGAATCATCAAACGCCTTGACAACAGACGACTCTTTGAATGAAGCCGATACACATACTCAACTGCCAGTGGTTCAAGAAGAAGAAGAAGAGGGTAAGACTCCTGAGACCGCTGAGACCTGTCCAGAGAACAGCGTGTCTGGTGTAGTGTTGGCTCTCAACGAAGACCCAGTTGACGTGTCGAATGTTAGTGACCAGATCCAACCCAGTGATGATAGCCAAGAGGAGTCCTCCTATGCTTCTGCTGTTGCCTCTGAAGAGGGGGATGAGGAGGTAGGGGAGGTAGAGAGAAAGGAGGAAGATAAATGTGATGATGATGAAGGCAAGACAAGTGAGACGAAGACGGACGAAGAAAAAGATGAGAAACAGGAGGTTAGCGTTCAGGATGAAAAAACTGAGGAGAGTGAGAGTGAAGAGAAACAAGTGTCTACTTTGGAGACTCCTCAAGTCGAAACAGCTGAAGAAGAACCCAAAGAAAAAAGCGCAGAAGAAGAGTCAGCCCCCATAACTGAAAACGCCACTGCAGACCAGTCGCCCTCAGAGGTCACAGCGCCCTCTACAGACCAGGAGGTTGAAGCAGCAGCAGCAGAGTCAAACTCCACCTCAACTACCCAGCCTTCAGAAACTACCGCTACACCGGAAGAGAGCGCCCAGTCCAGTCCCCCAGAAAGCAGTGCCCCCTCCAACCCTATCGTCCAGAAGAGTGCAGACACTGTCAGCAAGACCAAAGAGATCAAAATTGCCAGGCTGGACGTTTCCAATGTGGCCTTAGACACAGAGAGACTTGAACTGAAGGAGACCTCTACAACAGTACGTGTCTTTTTTGATCTTTAATTGTGCTCAATGCAGTATCAGGGGCAGGGAGATTTGATTACATTTGCAGAGCTAGCCAGTAAGTCTACAAAAAAATATTTAACTCTAAATTTAATTCTTATTATTGAATAATTCTATCATCATAGATGAAAATTTAATTATTAAGAGGCACCTGGAACCAAATGGAAGACTAGAATATGTTTGTGAACAAAACCGTGGGTCCTGCTGCTGTAAACAACAACAACAACAACAACAACGAAACAGTGACTTTTCAGTAAGCTTTCTAACTTCAAATAGCATTCCAGGGATCATATATTCCCTTGAGCAAAGTTTGTTTCTTCAGTTATGAAAATATACCTTAGAAAATGTTCACTTCTCCTGAGGTGCCAAAAGTTACATAGTGCACCTTTAACTAAATTATGTCATTTAGAATTCATCATTTTAGGTTCTAAACCCTTCTATCAAAGCTAATCGTGTATCACTGTTATCTCTCCCTAGGAACCAAGCCAAGGCCAGCCAGCAGCAGCAGCAGCAGCAGCAGCAGCAGCAGCGGGGCCTTCAGGTCAGCAGAGAGAAGGCAGCACCTCGGGTCCTCGCTCCACCATGTTCCGTATCCCAGAGTTCCGCTGGTCCCACATGCACCAGCGTCTCCTCACCGACCTGCTCTTCTCCATTGAGACAGAGCTCCAGATGTGGAGGAGGTAGGGGCAAAACAATCCGCTGACTTCACTGATGCTTTTAAGCTAACAACCATTTTGTTAATTGATTAATGGAATAAGGATTTATTGGCTTTTTATCCTCTCTGAGGAGCAGTCTAGGATGTCATCTCACAAGACTTATCCTAATCAAGTGTTGTACATGTGCTGAATGGTCCTTCTCAAATCATTGTTTTGTTACTGGAACTTACATCACATAATACACTTCGTCAATTTGCCATGTTTCAAAATTAGGAAGTTATTCATTTAAAGGACATATTAAAAGGAAATATTAATAGTAGCCACAGTCTTTTTCATAAAGACGTCCTTCAGATTGAATTATACTTAAAATCATGTCTTTATGGATGCTTTTGAAAACTATTAACATCTCCAAACAGCTACCAGGTAGAAAACTGACCAGTGTGATGATCTGTAGGCAAGCCACTGTGTTATTTAGTGTTAAATCATGTTATTACTCACCAATAGCTACTGTCATTTTAAGTTTGTCAAAATACCACTGTTCTGTTTATAAGAAGTTAAATACACATTTTTATATTCTAAACAAAAAAAAACCAATCTTTTTCATCTTCTGCCTCTCAGCCACGCCACAAAGACCGTCTTGGACTTTGTGAACAGCAGTGAGAACGTTGTGTTCGTCCACAATAGCATTCATCTCATCTCCCAGGTGGTGGACAACATCATCATGTCGTGTGGAGGCATTTTACCTCTGCTCTCTGCTGCTACATCTTCCTCTGTGAGTCTATTGGTGTGTGTGTGTGTGTGTCTGCGCGTGCGTGATTTTATTTGTGTGTACTTTACTGCATATAGGGTTGATGGCTCCAATCGCAGGAAACTATCCATCCACATTGACCTTTCCCAATCCCATTAGACTACAGTTGGCTGCTATCTAACATTGTTAGTTTGTTTTTGTGTTGTCTGATCTACGCCACCGCGGCTCTTTTACGGGATCATTGCCTCTGTCAATGACTTTACTGACCCGTCTAAGGAACAGTTTGATGTTCAATTCGGTTATAATGCAATCACGTCCAGCTGCTTGTGGTCTGTAACCAAATTTAAACACTGGTTCAAACTTTAAATGCTCTGCTATAATGATGATAATGATTCTTATACGGCAAGCCATTAAACATTGCAAGCGATTGGATTTTGAATGTAATGTGAAAGTTTTTCTGATTTTCTACACTTTAGAATAATCTTTTTCGTATTTATATATACTATTAAAACAAATGTGTTTTTACAGCTACTAAAATGTGAATAGTTCTTTTTTAGGTTAACCCATTCTTAGACTATACTCAATGCACACATTTTTTTTTTTTTTTACTGCTCTGATTTTTACTGTGTACATGTTCCTCCCTGCCACCAGCATGAACTGGAGAACATTGAAGCCTCCCAGGGCCTGACAGTGGAGTCTTCCATCACCTTCTTACAGCGTCTCATCAACCTGGTGGACGTTCTCATCTTCGCCAGCTCGCTCAACTTCTCTGAGATAGAAGCTGAGAAGAACATGTCTTCAGGAGGCATCCTCCGACAGTGCCTTCGCCTGGGTACGCACACTGATTAGACTTTGGTTTTCATCCTCTACCCTTGTCATCTCTCTTGTTTTGCTTTCCATCTCACATGTTCCCTTGTCTGTAGGGTTGGGTGGTATCCAATTTTTTAAACGTTTAAACCTTCCCCGAATTCTACCCCTGTATAGGGTGTTACCATCTTGTAATACCTATATCTACTTAAACAAGATTACATTGAACTAATCACGAGGAAGTTGTAAATTCCATGACTATTTGTTATTTCTCGAACCCTCTTTTCTTTTTTTTTAAATCAGTCTTTCAACTCATCTGCGTCCCTGTCTTTTCTCTTCTTACCGAAGCCCTCTGTCCTCCCCTGTTCATCGATCCACCTCATATCAGCCTGCAGTAGCCTCTTGTTAGCCTCAGTCATGGCTCCCTCAAGCCCTTTTCACCCTCACTTCTGTGTTCTCTTTCTTTTTCTGCCGTCTTCCTTTCCATCTCCAGCTGCTGCTCCACACTCCCTCCACTCATATCGGCACTCTCTTATCTTGTTATTATAACCCCGCTGCACTGGCAACACTCTAAAATGGCTGCTATCATGATATACTGAGCTCTACATAATGGCCTTGGCTGTACCATATTGCAGTGTTGCCCGGGGGCCTTTTTTCTGCCTTCTGTTCCAGGCTATTACAGTTTCCTCTGACAGCATCGGAAAGCCGAGCCAACGCCACAGCTGAATAAAAGATATTGAAATTCTTACATTATTCATTTTATGTGGTGCACCTTTTTCAACAAACACCGATCAACACAGTGTACACACACACACACACGCGCACACACACACACACACACACACACACACACACACACACACACACACACACACACACATACACAACGTGGAAGTGGTGCAATGCTTTCTACCCTGATTTAAATCATTTCTTCGTGCCTGGTTCCATATATGTAATGGTACATGTCCAGGTATCAGCTTTTGCTTTTAGAAGCTCAGTACAGTGCAGGTTGCAAACAAAAAGCCTTTCAGAATGCAAAGCCTTTACACAAAGAGCGCTTGTCCGCTCAGATGTTATCCAACTACTGTTGCTGCTGTCGGTTGCTGCAGGAGAGCGATGCCACCGACTACTACAGGTCCAGTTTTAGAAAGCAGCCGTTATGAAATGAATATTTGATGAGGTATGCGCTCCCCATTGCTGGCACCTAATCCGATTTTGGAAGACTGTAACAAGGTTTTAGCATCTCACCCCCTCTCCTCCCTCCCTCCCCAACCCTTCTCTTTTTATAAATGGCCGTATGAAAGAGTAGTCCTAATGGAAAAAGCGAGCCCATTTCCAGACGGAATAATTCCCTCCTCCGTAATCTAAATGGCTCAGACTTTACATTTGTCAGTTGTCAAACACACAGCAGTGGGGGGGTTTGGGAAGGACTCCAACACATTAGATTACAAATGGTAAGTGTGCCAGTTTTGAACCCACCTAAAGTTGTCAGATCACAAGATTTTTCTTTTTTTCGCGACAAAGGATCTATCTTGCTGCCAGTGCCTCCTCAGCATGTGCACACCGCTAGCCGTGTCATTTGTTCTGGGAGCTGCACACTGGATGTGATTCAAGAGCACACCCTTGCACTGTGACCTTGGGAGGAGAGGTGGAGCAGGGAAGAGTGAACGATGCTGCCAGAGTTGGCCAGAGGGCTGACCTTGTCGTGAAACCCTTCGCCTTTATCTCCTTTGTTTTTGTCTCTCTCAGCTGCTCCTGTTGTTGGGGTTTTCTGAGTTTATGAGCTGGATTTTCAGACATTTCTCAATTATTATTTTTTGTCCATTTGTTTTGGGTGCTACTTCTTGTTCAGCATACTGCTTCTACATATTACTATCTAGAACATGTATTTATTTATATGACGTCACATAATGTCCTTTTTTTTCCTCAATCCCTCTCCAGTGTGCGCTATGGCAGTGAGAAACTGCCTGGCGTGTCAGCAAGGCCAATCCAAGCCTAGCACAGAATGCTCAGCGTGCAGCAATACAGCTGTGCCTGGGACAGCCAAGTCGACAGCCGCGCAGGCAAGTTACCCAAATAATGTGCTCACTTTCTTATCTCACACATCTTCTTCACTTTCTCAGCTTTTTTTAAAATGAGCTAATTTGTTTGCCAGAGTATTCTACTCTCACTCATATGGAAGAGGATAAGGGCCACGGGAGATTTTTTTTTATTTTCTAATGCAACTATTGAAGAAAGTTAAAATGTAGAGTTGGAAAGATGTTTACAGATTTGTCATTCTGGGATCAATAAATCATTAGCAAAACGTTATTAAAGCACAAACGATCCATCTATGCTATCGACGTAAGGAAAATAATGTTCTCCAGCCCAATTTTTTATGAAACCAGATGCATCTAAGCTCCACTAACGATATATAGCTCTGTTTGTGCATAGCAGGCTCTACTCTTGTACTGGTCATCCTTTGAGTTTTTTTCTTAACCTTTTGAAAATGGCTTCTTCTTCCGTTGCCCCTTTCCCATACTCAATAGTAAACCAGAAGGAGCTGTGTCCTTTGCACTGCTCGCCAACAACAACCAAGTGTTATTGCATTAGCTCATGTCTTATTAGATTACCACACTGGTTGTTTTTGTGACACCAGACAAGACCTTTTTGCCATTGCCCCCTCTGATTTGATACAGTGGCTTCCAGTAAAAGTCATGTTGTTCTTCCCTGAAGCGGGTGTTAAAGCTCATTTATAATGCAGCGGCTCCATAGAAAAGCCATTATGTTAAGGACATGATCCCAGGAGGGATAGCTTCCCTAAGCCGTGAAACCTTACCCCTACTGCTCCATACATGGATTAATAAACATCCTGATTGGTGTAAAAATACATGTGCTGCCTGAGCTTCACTTGGAGACAATAATGTATTTCACGTGTGTGTGTGTGTGTGTGTGTGTGTGTGTGTGCAGAGTCCTGTAGATGCAGTGACAGGTGGAAATTCTCCAATCAGAGACTTGGACCGGCTGCTTCAGGACATGGACATCAACCGCCTCAGGGCTGTGGTCTTCAGAGATATCGTGAGTGGTACAGGAAACACATTCATACAGTGTACAGACATAACACAGTAATGCTCTTCTACTTATTCAACTCTCTTCTTTTTTTTAACACATAGATTTTATTAGAACATTTTGATTCATACCAAAAAGAACATTATAGCCAGGCACTGTTCCATCCACTCATAATTGAACTCATTATATCCTGGAATATGACGAGTGAGTTTTTATTAAGCACAAAATCATTTTCATGTACTGTATATCGTCAAATTAAACGGCTAGGAACAAATTTTAACTGTAGAGGATGGGCAGAAAAAAAAACATGTGCCCTATTCCAATAAATATACTATACATTTTTCCCATCTTGCTATGTACACATTTTTTTAAATTTTTTTACTAAGGAGGACAGTATTTCCATCTCTTGAATTTCTTTAATATTCTCAAGACAATTTTCTATAGTTGGCCAATCTACCTGTTCTGTGGGAGACGTATGATGTTTCCTGTTATTCCTTCTGGTAGATCACCCACATAAAGTGACACACATATCAATGGGATCTGCAACTTTCGCAGCTTTTTTCTTTTTTCTTTAACCTTTATTTATACAGGTATATCCCATTGAGTCCGAAGACTCTTTTGCAAGGGAGACCTGTTCCCTTTCTGAAGGACACACGTACAGAGAGCGTTTAGTGTATGTTGTTTGTTTCAGGAGGACAGTAAGCAGGCCCAGTTTCTGGCTCTTGCCGTAGTCTACTTCATCTCTGTCCTCATGGTGTCCAAGTACCGCGACATCCTGGAGCCCCACAATGACAGGAAACACCCTCAACGCACGCAGTCTGCCAGGAGCACAGGTATACAACAGCTCCGAGGAAAATCTGAAATATTGATCTGCATAGGAAGATAATACTGCAACCGTTAATGCAATACTTTCACTTTTTGTTGTCACCGGTTCCCTTCTAAGATTCTTTATGTGAATAATTTGCGCTGTTAGATCTTTATATTATTGCATAACACAGTATTGAAATAAAGAATAGAAAAAAAAGCTTTTGAGATTTGAGGAATTTTGTGAAGCTGAATTTTTTTTTTTCTAAATTTATTCAAGTCATCATTTCATTAAGAAACTATTTCATGTAAGACCTGTGAAATGGGAACCGCAAATAAGTTACCACAATTTTTTTCGTAGGGGGCCAAATATCATTAAACGGAGAATGAACACACATCAAAGCAATAGTAATTACATAAAGAGTATTCAATATGTCAGCAGTTTTTCCTTTGGATTCTTCTTAAAGATCGAGGCAGAACGCAACAATCTTAAGATGTCATCAAGCTTGTTCTAGATCTGCAGTCCCTTGAACACTACACTCAAACTTGTGCACTTTTTCTTACACTGTTGTTATTAATCTATGATGTCGCATGGCTTTGTTGCTCACATTTCTCCATTACTATCTGTGTCCTCTTAGACAGTGGTGGTGGACAAGAAGTGGAAAATGGCGTCTCTCTCCGTCGGTATGACTCGGGCATCGGAGACGACCACACCTCCACCGCGGCCAGCGAGGCCGACCTGTCAAACTCTGGTGTGACTCACGGGCCTGACGCCATCTCAGAGGCCCTGTCTACCCTGTCCTCTGAGGTCAGACCCTCTCTGCCCGCTGACTCTAAGGGAAAGAACGTGAAGGACATTCTGCGCAGCCTGGTCAGTGCTCCGGCAGAAGACATCATGGTGGACCCCAGTCTGCTGCCACCAGCCTTCCTGGGTGTAGGAGACGCCACCCCAGGGTCATCACTACAGTTCCGCTCATTTGACAGGTGAGCTGTCAGGTTCCAACATGGCTTGGCATACAAAAATATTACCTTTGTACAATTGAAAGGTGCAGTGTGTAAAGTGAATTAGCGGTTTTTTTCAGAACATACCTCATAGAAATGGAATATGATATTCATAAGTATGTTTTAATAAGGGTATAATTGCATGAAAATATGTTGTCGCACAGCCATGTTTCTAGAGTAGCACAGAACGGACACACTTAACGTTACGCATTTTTATATATAGTGCGCGTCTGCTTGAAATTCACCTGTTGAAAGACGAATAATAAGTACTATAGAATAAATATCTAAATACATCTTTACTTCATCACTTTGTGGTGGATGATGCCACCTTTAGTAATTAGCGTCTTGTCCTTGAAGGCCACTTTCATCTGTATGTAATGTAAATTCTCGCAACAGTAGGGGGTGTACATGGAGCGTTGCCACCTACAACTTTCACCACTAGATGGGGCCAAGTTACAGCATCTCTTACACACAGCATTGTTAAAGAAAATCTAACTTTTTTGCACTGCACATTGGTGATTGGTGGGAAATTCTTGTGGTGTTGACATGTGTGCAGACCTGACAGCTTCATAAGGTTCTCAAGAGCCCATATGGTGCGTATATACTTGCGATTCCCAGGCTTCACAGTTGATAGTTTCATACCATTTACCCCGACATGACTGCAGGGGACTTTTGAAAGTCAGACCTTGAAGACGTCTCGGCTGGGTATCCTCAGAGGAGGGCTCTTTGGTGGATCTTGAAAAACATTTTGTTTCAGAAACCCTTTTGAACTGGGGGGAGAATCTTTATCTCAGACTTTTTCCCTCTTTTCTCCCATTGTTGTTTCTCATCCTTACAAAGAACCTATCTTCAGGAAAAACACAGGGATGAAGAGACACAAAGCTGTCAGGAAGCTGTTTCTTTTCACCGTGTCACTGATATTTAACAACTTTCCTTTTCATCTCTCTTGCCTCTAGTCTCTTCCCTAACCCTGTCTAAGGTTTTGAGGCGCTATGCTCCATATTTTTTTTTCTGGCATAAAAGCTTTGTAATTTGCATTACCCCTGGAGGTGCAGGGGGGGGGGGTGAAGAGATGGGAGTAAAGGCTTCAAAAGCAGATACTGTAGCCTGGGTAGTGCAGCCGCAGACGGGCCCAGGTGAGAGAGGATGGTAACCGTCTGGTTTGCATTTGGAGCATCCATTCTGAGACAGTCGTTCACAAACGGCAGTGGGGGGAGAGGGTGGTAAAGAGAGAGAGGGGGGGGGAAGAGAGGTCTCCATGGGGGTGATGTCAAGTCAAGGATCTCATGTACTGAAGAAAACATTTCTCTCTCTCTCTCTCGCTCTCCTCTCTCCCTCTCTCATAAACACTCTTTAGTCAGTCTGCCTCGCCCCCCAACTGTGGGAATTCCACGGCATCTCTGTGATCGCGTGTCTTTATCTGAGGAATGCTTTGTCAGGTCTCAGGGCGCTCCTCATATCAGGGGGATTAGACTGGCTCCTGTCCGCTCAGCACACTCACTAGGAAGAGCAGAGGATGTCAGGAGAGCTGGAGAGCATAGACTAACAGCTTGCAATGCCTTAGCTCGCTGCCTATGGGAGGGAGCCTCTCTTCATGTGAGGCATACGGACCAGGCACGGACAGCAAACTTCACCTAAGCTCCTTCTTTTAAGAGAAATAAAAAGCAGCTCTGAGGGTGTTCACACATGGACATGTTGTAAGGTTTTAACTAATGGTTATTTTATGATCTGTTAAAGAGCAAGGCAGGTTCTATTCTATATTTTTTATTATTATTAACAAATCCCATAAAGGAACCCCTCACAAAAACCAACAGTGCATTAACCCATTGTTCTCCAATAATTTCCAGCTTCCTGACAATGTCCCAGCCACAACCTCATTGGTTCCTTGGAGGTTTTGAATCTGTAAAAGGTTCACAAATACATACTTACATTTTTTTATTACGCTCCTTAAACAGCTGGCCACTAGTTTTTAGCAAAAATGACCTAAAGTGCACATCTAGGGAATATTATCAGCTATGGTTTACAGCAGAGGTATTGACTCATCATAAACTACAGAGCACGTGTTTATTGTAATGTACAGACAAATGATTTTTTGACAGCAATATGTAGAACATCACCTGCCTTATCCTTCAGTCTTTTTTTTTCAATTACATTTTGAGTCTATAAATTCCCAACATCAGGTGGCTTTTTGTCCGAACGAGAATTAAAAACCAAATGCTAATTGCATTGCACTGATATAAAACAGAAGAAATTAGCAAGCCTTCACTTTTGAGACGCATGAACAATTTTGACCATTGTATCTAACCAGATTCCTGCGTCCCCCATTCTCACTTGCTGTGGTCCCAAATCATAATAATGTCTGCCGGTCAAAACTGACCTACATATCTGTATCATTCAGTGGCCTTGCACCTATATTTATTCCCTTATCTATCTCCACACTTTACCACTCTTTATCAGCCCGCTGTCTCAAGTCCTTACCCCCCTTTTAACTACACATGTAGACATGCTCTGTGTTTATTATTCTATCACTGCTCAGCATCTCCCTCTTAACCAACCAGTACGTCTCCCCAGTGACACCAGTACAAGCCACAGCTGACATTCTACTCTGACATCTCCTGCCAAAACAAGGCAACTTTCCACTTACCCGGAGCGCTGGATTTACGACACCAATGTATGAAAGAACGCCCGGGATCTCCCAGATAAAAAAACTGGGGGGTTTTGGTCCGGTGGGTGAAAGTATCCTCTACTGATTTATTTGCTCGTGGAGACCTGCTGGATTTCTCCCATCAATTTCTCAAGCCGTGCCCCTGTTATGACAGACCAGTCTGCAAATATTTGCTGACACTAACCAGAACCAAACAGTGTCATTGTACAAGCCGGTTGATTTAGGCTCCGCGCTCTCGGCGGAATATGTGTGTGTTAGACGTTGGGATATACATGGGGCAGTTGTTTGCATTCCTGGCAGCAGACTTTGGCATTGCATGTGAAAGTTGATGTACAGATGAGTCTTGTTGATGCTGAAGTGTTGTTAATATGGCCGCTTAGGAAGAGGCTAAGCACGTTGGACACAAACACAGCTGAAAGAAAGTGAAAGCCATTAACCTCCCTTTTCAATTTTCTACATGACGCTTTAGGAAAGTGCTGTTCTGTGACTGAATTATTTAACACTGAACGCAAACAGGCAATCATACAAGTTCACTTTCTGTGTTATGTCCAAAACAAACATCAGTAGTAATCAAACTTACAAACAAATCAGCTCTTTTTAACCTGCTGTAGATCACTATTATTTTATCAGTTCTGTAACATGTGATATTTGGTTTAAGTTTGCTGTACTGCATGCCCAAAGATTATTATTTATTTATCTATTTACTAACAAGCAACACACATAATTCACATAAAGACAAATGAGATATCTTCCAAGATGCTCCCAACTTTACAATTTTTCCCCCGTTTTTTTTTTTTTTTTGCCACTTCAACTTCAAACAGTTCTGCCTTTGCCCCTATGTTAACTGGCTGCCCCTCGTTCTAATTAAAGAACATCCAACCAATGCATGTCCAGTGCAATACCCTGGTGCACACTCACACACGCACATGAAAGGAGATTCTGCCATTCTCATGCTTTGTGGGCCCTTAGGTCCCAGTTGCTCTGCTCATTAATCACTGATGTCGTCGAGGGTAATGCCCCTCCCACACAGGGCATCTTCGTCCAATAACGGCTAGAGAGTTCATTTTAAATATAGTTCGACCATGCACATGTCTTTTTGTCGGCCTACAGTACATTTAACATTTTAAACATTAGCATGCACAGGGGTTGTGTGAAACAAGGGTGAAAAGAGAGATCAAAGCCCTGCTACTGTGGCTCTGAGGTTAACACTCCCGAGAATTTTATATTTCACACACACACACACACACACACACACACACACACACACACACACACACACACACACACACACACACACCACTGACACTTCCTCACTCGTTCTCGCACTTGTTTTACCTGAAATAGCAGAGATTACTGGAATCACAGTGTTTACTGCACTTATCCATTGTAGGTTAAAGCCTTTAAATAATTCAGCCTTGGCCCTGTATTTACACGCACACACACACACACTCTTGTCTGCCCTGGGCCCGTGTTTGTGGGTTGAGTGGGGCCGCTGACGGCTGATTAATCGACTGGGGCGGCCCACTCATGATAAGTGTGGCTAATGACCTGCTGAATAATTCACTGGACCCTTTGCTGAGGGAAGAACAGATGGAAGGCCCAACACAGAGACGGACGGATGTGTTCACTGGCAATACTCATACACACTTGTGCTCTCATGCATTTATTCCTACGCTCATATGCATATATTCAAATATGATGCGTGGACACACACTGCCAGCCTCCACACACACACCAGGGGGTCCACTGTCTCCCGGTCTCTGTCCCCTTGCTGTTGACACCTGGGGTGCTTCACGTCAGCACCGCCCTTGTTCACTGATAGCGTGTTAGCTGGATGGCGCTATCAGAACAGAGAAAAAAGTTTGCAGAAACTTTTTATCTCTCTACCCTTCCCTGGCTATCAATACTGTTCTCATTCTGTTCAATCACTGCTTCGGTTGTTATGCGTCTGGGTTTGTGTTTTCAAACACAACTGTCAAGCCGCTATGATTCGTTAGCGTCTCTGCTCTCTTAAGCACAGATCACTGGAAGCAAAGGTCAACTGACAGGGTTTAACATTCACAATAACTTTTAATAGATCAGATCAGCTGCCTTAAATCACCTTAGAACACCCTTTGATGATGTAGCCAGGTATCTGTCTGCACCACAGGGAGCCAGACCCAACTGTCGGTGTTTGTGCATATGTGTGTGTACATCTGTGTGTGTCTCTGGGAAAGTGCAGGAATGTGTGTTTTCGCTATTGTCTACTAGAGTGCTCCTTTTTCTTTTATTTCCATAATCCAATGTGCATTTGATGTATGCTTGCATATCTGGGTTGAGCCTGCATTAGTTTGTGTTTCTGAGAGGGAGCAGTAGCTAGTGATTAGAGGCTGCTTTCCCCCGTGTCAGCACTGATAAGCGGGGCCAGGGCTTCCCTTTGATACGGCCAGTGGTCTGTCAGAGCCCCTGCTCCAAAGTGACAGCTTATCTGCATGCTGCTCTCCTCCCATCTGCTGTTTGGCGGATGGGGATTGAACTCCGCTCACTCGTACCACATCATTACGAGAAAACGCTTCCTGTAGCTTTACTTGAAGAAGAAGCATTATCACCGTGGAGATAAGTCAGTTTAGAAAATGTAAGCTAGCTGTCACTGATCAGCGATTTGTGCTCAAAAGATGAAAACATTGTGTAGTTTTAGTCGTCGTAAATGTAAAACTTAAGCTGAACATAAGCCTCTGTGCCAGGACTGGATATCAACCAGATTCCAGAACATTCAACACTAATGCCTTTGATAGGATAATTAGTTAAAAAATGGTTTCTCAAAGGAAGGTATTCTAATCTAGGTAGGAAATAAAGGTAATAGGTATTTAAGGTATTATTATATTGGCATCAGTAGTGAGAATTATCAAACCGTATCGGCCCTACTATGTGCTTACCATTTGACAAGTGTTTGCTTTATTTATAAAAATGTGTAGGATGTGCTGTAGAAGTGTGCTTCAGTTTTCTTTTGTACAGAAAATACTATGCACTTTGCCTGTATAGTACAAGCTGTAATGCCACTCACTCTGTATTAACAAGCACACTTTTGAACCATATTAGAATTAAGTATGGTCCAGCAAGCAATTAGCTTACTGTTCCAGGTGAAAGCACTGACTTGGCTTGTGGCTACATAAATGACGATGTCGAAAAAAAAATATTTGTGCCAATAAAAGTGGTCCTGTAATTACTCTCCCAGCCTAATGGATTTATGATGGAGTTGGTGTTGTTCCAGCCAGACTGTGTACATAAAAAAGTCTTATGAGGCTCGCTGCGAACTGGCACCGTCAGCGTTTTTTTCACACAATAGTTCTGTCAAGGTGACAATTAAATGAATAATGTATCTGTGTCTCTACAGAAGTGTCATCGTCGCACCCAAGAAGGCCGGCATGACCCCGTCCCCGAGCACAGCCACCCCCGTCCCAGCAGCCACTGCAGCGTCTGTGTCTGGAGCGACGCCCATAGACAGCGTCGCCGTGGTATCTACCGACGAGGCCTCACAGAGCACCTCTGCAGACAGCGCAGCTAGTGAGTACACACACGCACACACAAGCAGTGTCATGCACACATGCACACACAAGCGCGCGCGCGCACACACACACACACACACACACACACACACACACACACACACACACACACACACACACACACACACAGCCTCTATAAAAGGTCAATATTTATTGAGAGATTTTGCTTCTCTTGTGTGTCTGGTTGGAATACCATTGCTGTGTACAATGTTGGCAAAAGCTTGAGAAGACATCATTACACTAATTCATCTTGATATATATTTTTGCTATATTCATGGTTTTATAGAGCAATACAAAAAATCTGTCAATCTTAAATAATAGAATATAAAACATGCAATATTATAAATGCTAAGTATTACATTTAGTCATTTTATTTTATTTTTTTACATTTGAATAAAGTAGTACCTTTCTTTGAGCAAATCAGCTCTCCTGTATTCTCTGACTCAGCAGTGACACTATATAGTTATCAGAAGGACAGCTGTTTATTTTGTCACCCTTCTGTATGTGTAAGTGTGTAATGTCTTTTCATTGAGCAGCCTGTGTGTGTTTAAGAGGGGAGGGAGTGACACGCGAATGGGGTTCGTATGTTTGAGGAGATATTGTGCATTTACCGTTAAAAAGCAGGTTGGGGAGTGTATGTGTCTGTTTGTGTGGTGTGCGCCCGTGAATAATGATAACTGTTACAGCTGTATGCATAGGGTGCTTTGTGTCAGTGAGCAGCATTGAGTAAATATACTTTGTGTGTGTGTGTGTGTTTTAGTGGGGCAGTGGGAGGACTAATGGAGACGTTCATTTACTCTTTGTTTGAAGGAGCTACTTCAGCTTGAGAGGGATACTCTCACCAGGCCCACATGGCGCTGCTTTACACCTTACTTATGCACACACGCACGCACACGCACACACGCGCACACACACACACACTCACACTCACACTCACACACACACACCAAGTGACTCACACACACATGAACACACACACACACACACATTCCAGCGCACATTACACTGTCTGTCATTCCTTAAGAGTTATCCCTGCTTGGAGACTGTTCTGGCTGGAAAAACAAGCCCGCTGAAACACCAGAGGAATCCCCCTCCTCCATATTCAGCTGGGCATTAGCTTATTTATGAGCCACAGGGAACTGAATTTACTGCCAGATCAATCAAACACGGACTTTGTACCTTGTGCGCCTCTGTCTCCAGAATGAAGTCGTAAAGCACCTTTTAGTTGTATAATGAAACAGTCACAAAAACAGCCCTGAGGGGCTAAATTGGTATGTAATGACTTAATGAGTAAAAACAATTTGGAAAAATAGTCAGCATTTTTTATTTCAACAACTCAAATCCACACAGGTGTAGTGCTGACAACATTACTGATTTATATCAAGTACTTTAAAATTGAGCATGCGTTTTTGATCTATGGCTGAAATATTAAGAAAACAGCATCCAAAAATGATCCCTCTCTTTAACGTGTGACAGTGAAACGTAACCAGGCTTTCAGTGCACAATTTAGAGGTTTCTCACCATGAATTGTAAATTGATAAGGAAGACATATTGTGCTCGGAGTACATCATCCACTATCTAACCATAAAATTATACTCGTACCCCCCACTTGCCCTATTTGACCATAAATCCCCCTATTCTATACATTTGAATGAAGACCATTGTATTATTTCATAAGAGGCATGTTTCCATACAGGTTTATGGTGCTACCTTGGTCATATAATGTATTGCTGTGAGTGTGTGCACGTGTGTGTCTGTATGTGTGTGTGTGCGCGTGCATCGTCTTATTCTTGTCCAACATCCAGACTAATAACAGAGTTCTTTGGTTTCTCCCTGCAGCAGGCGGCCAGTTTCCAGCCAACGCAAGCCTGCCATCTGTCCCCCCACTCTCCCCTGTGACCCAGAACACAGCCCCCAATATGAGGTGATTCATCTTCCTTTCTCTCTTTCTCTCTCCTACACACACACACACAAACACACACATACGCAAACAGTTATTAATGAATACCCACAGATTTTTCACTGTCCTTATTCATTTTTTTCTCTTTTATATCAAAAACCAATTTTCACTGATGATTTAAATTTGCCATTTTCCACAATTATTTTGGAGTTAAATGCACATTTAATTTCACCTGTCATGTACTCTTTGTGTTTGTTTGTTGCTTGGATCACATTCCCACATCCCCAGCATCTCTGAGCGTCTGGAGCATGCTCTGGAGAAGGCTGCTCCTCTACTGAGAGAGATCTTTGTGGACTTTGCCCCGTTCCTCTCTCGGACCCTGCTGGGCAGCCACGGACAGGAGCTCCTGATTGAGGGCACCAGTAAGTACAGCATCAAAAAGGGTCACAACATTTCTTCACTGCTTCTTTCGCAGGCCTAAAGAATGTTCCATCTCTTGACACTGCCGTCCTCATTTAAATGCAATAACATCTCCTAGTCTGCTCTTAATCTAATTGTGTGATGAGTGTGCATTGAGCCAAGAGCTGGTCGTTGTGCTGAAGGATTCTAGGGGTCCGGGTCAAGAGGCCAGGCCACTAATAGCAGTGTTTGGGATGTCTGCTGCCACCAAACAAAATGGAAAGTTGATTGATAGCTGCAGGGGGGCCTGAAAAGAACGCAGGGGGGGGGGGGGGGGGGGGGGAGGTGTGTGTATCTGTGTGTGTGTGTGTTTGTGTGTGTGTGTGCGTGCTCGTATCCTCGCAATGCATGTGTGTTTGTCTGCATGTGTGATGGTGCATGTGTCGACTGTGAGACCAAAGGCTACTCTGCCTTGTTCCCGTCTGTGCAGCAGCCTCTGGACACTCTAGTGGCCCCCTGCCCTCTGAAAGCCCAGGGCTCGCCATTAGGGATCAATGGGACATATGCTGGCCAAGTCAGGCCTGTAATACAAGGCCCAAATATGTATTAGTTTACAGTAACATCATGTCGGCTCATTAGTCCCATCAATACTATCTGCTTCCTTGCAGATGGCACAAGGTTAGGTAATCCCTGTCTATTTGTGTGTGGCTGTTGAACATGAATGTGTTCCCACCAGGGGCGTGCACTGACTTTCTAAGGGGCATGGGCAAAGAATGAAAAAAGGGGCACCTTCTCCATGTGAACCAATGCACCTGTCAGCACCCTTGTGTGTGTGCTGACAGACCCTAGATAACGAATATTAGTTTTTGCTAAATTAGGTGACGCATTGTCCAATCAGGGTGCCCCTTCAGATGGAAAAAAGGAAGGGGCTCATATGCTACTAGAGTGCCCCTATTGCAGGGCATTTAAAAAATGTTCTGAAATAAAACACACAGAAAATAATTGTTTATTGTCAAATGTACCTTTCTTTCTGACTCCCCTTTTCCCCCAATTTTCTCCAGGCCTGGTGTGCATGAAGTCCAGCAGCTCTGTGGTGGAACTCGTCATGCTTCTGTGTTCACAGGCAAGTCTTGGCATCTATATCTTTCCTTACCCCCTGTCCCGATGCTTTCCCCACCCATCTGATTTATTGGGCTCACCTTGAGTGCAGTAAATCCACAGAGCAGAGTGGGACAGTGAGCCATCTAGTTCCCTTATCTTCCTCTCCACACTACCTCGTCTTCACCTCCGTCCCCCCCGATTCAGGCCAGAGAAACCGGAGAGAAGGCATCTCTGGCCGCAAATATTGGTTTCAGGGTCAAGGGTGGCCGACCTGTCCACATCACCTCTGACCCCCAGCGCGGGCCCTTGTGGCCTGGCCAAACTGATGAGGAGGGATAATGTAGATTTGATGGTGCTTTACATTGATCCTGCCTCTCCTATCTGTTGTCTTGTGGGTGTTTTGTTGCCAAGTTTATTTAGCTTGCTGCCGGATTCATGAATACTAATTTAGGGATCATAAGCAAGGCGTGGGCGGATCAATGATCGGGGATGTCAATAGATCACTCTACCAAGATGGCTGATTAGCATTTAGAGACACAAGCCTGTTTAAGAGAGAGACAAAGCTGGTGAATAGCGGGGACATTTTTCGCTTATAGGTATCATTATGGAGCTTTGCCAGTTGATGGAATTATTTTTTGTATTACAAAAATATTGAATACATATGCAGATTTGACAATATCTCACTTATTATCTAGCTATTGGATAAAGCCAGGGTTAAAATCGTTTTACATTTTTAAGACATATTAGAGTCCAAAGTTTTTACAGAACCGATTTTGGATACATCCTTTTTTCATTTTATAAATGAAACTGACACAAACAGACAAGGTATGGTAACATAAACACCTAAATGTACATTTTGGATTATTTTATTCAAACTAATATGAAAGAAGACATGTCAGAGAAGCCAATAATCTCAAAACTGACCAGTGCTTGAAACAACAATGTTTTTACCTGCAGTGTCTCGCCTTAACTACCGTACGAAGACCAAATCCCAGTGTACGCAGTGTATTTTAATTTAATGTGTAAATGCATCTCCCTTGAACAGCATAGAAGCTCTTATTTCATAGTGTAACACGCACCAACAGTTGCCCTCATATACACACATCCGGTGACAAGGACACCAGATAATGACTCCCCCCTCTGGCCTGATTTGTTTACGTCTTCACCATTGAAAACACCTCATGAAAAAACAAAGATCTGCAATAAAACAAAAACACACCTGATTAATGACACCTCTCTCACTAGTGCGCTCTGCATTTATTTTTTATCAGGTTTAATATTTTTAAGTAATAGTGCCTGTCATCTGGGTTTCTCTCCTCCGCCATCTTCCCCCTTTCTAACCCCTATCCTGTTTGGGTCCCATTATTCACTCCGTGCGTCTTCTCTAAAAAGGTAATGCGGTACGATTACACATCTGCTGGGATGTCAGCGGCGGCGCATACTAGATTTGTGCTAGTGGGACGCGCAGAGGGAACGTGAGCCCCTATAATGTCCAGGGAGAGAGACGGAGGAATAGCAGGAGTGAAAGCTAGATAGAAAACCAAAGAGGGGAGAATGACAGGCTCTAATGCACCTATTTGTCATATCTGTCAGGGTGTTGTTTAATGCTAATCTAATCAAAGGCGGAATCTTGGTGATTGCTCCGCTGCACAGCTCATACCGCGGCGCTTCCCCCCCCGACAGTCCCCAGCCCAAGCTATTTCTTCCCTTTCTCTAAAGCTCCGAGCTATACCCCATCCAATATCCACAACACGCACATGCACACACACACACACACACACGCAAACACACGCATACACACACACACACACACACACGCACCGCTAACGCGCACGCACGGCAGACGTATGCTCTCACACACACACACACGCACACACACACACACACGCACACACTCTCCCTCTTTCTCTGTGAGGAACAGAATAGCGCGATTGGCCAGTGCAGTGTTGATTGCTTCAATAAATCATCCAACCAAATTCTCTCACAGCTAATGCAAATGTAATTTTATTGTTGTGTAAAGGGAGAAAGGGCTAGTGGTGGAGTGGGAGGAGGAGGAGGGTATGGGGGCAATGTGCTGCTTTTCACTGGGGAAAGACTTTTCCTCTGGGCTAAATTACAATGTATAATTATTTGTGTGTTTGTTCTCCTTGTGGGGTTCAGCGAGTGTGAGCCAGCAGCAGCACCGGTGTGATTGATGACGTTATTTAGCCAAAGTTTGTCGGAGCCCTCTGGCACAGGAAGCGCTCAATTCTCACACAGGAAGTGCCTCTGAGGCCATCTTGTTTCTCTTTCCTGCCTTCAAGCCTCCAACCGGTGGCGAGAGTCAATGGAGATGATTTTGATTGATTTGCCATTCCACCCCCCACTCCACACACCATCATCAGGGGCTGCGACGTGATACCATCTCTGAGGAAATTTTAATTAATTTCCTGAGCTTTGAGATGGAGTGGAGCCAGGGTGAAGGGTCAGCAGGCTGGGGACCGCAGAGCAGTTTTTAATCAGCGCTCCTATGAAAGTTGCATTGGCGGCCACATCAGCTTGGCATTGAGGAGGGGATTGTAAACCGCTGTTTGATAGTGCCCCGTTTCTAAACAACGACAACAGCGCTCCCAATTAAAGGACCATTTTGATCAGACATTAACTGTTGGGGTGGCACGCCGCCCTTGTTCTCCGCTGTAATATTGATCCTGGAGGACTGCTGAATATACAAAGTGAGGATTGATGATCATATACTGTAGCTGCAACAGAGTATCGGGCCAAAATAATACAAAGGGCTGCTACTTAATGTATCCGCACCTGGAATTTTTATCAGTTCAAGATGTACGATGTCTAAGCGTTTGTCTCACTAGCTTTTTATTATTTTATTATGATATAATCAGAAGATTAGTTTCTCTATTATTTGTTCTATAAAACATCACATAAGTGGGTTAAAATGGTCATAAGGCTTGTTTCCTTCAACCAACAATCCAAAATCCATTTTTCCACTGTACAAAAGGTAGAAAAAACAAACATTATTCACGTTTTAGAAGTTCGAACCAGTGAATTTACATGTATATACAGTACGTTTCTATTATCTAAGTAGTTAGAGATTCATTTTGAGAAGTAGTGTCTTGTAAGCCGAGTCATTTTTTAAGCCAAATCATTAAAAATGAATCAATGAGGCATTTCTCTTGTTATAAACCGCTCCATGTAAAGTTAAACAGTGTTCTATTTCTCCTTGCTTTGGCCAACCCAGATAAATATGCGATGCTCAGTTGCTAATAATACTTGACTTCAACTGGAAAATACATTTTTGTAGTGTTAATATGAAAACGTCATAGTCCTTCCAGGATATTGAATATAACGGCTTCCTCAAAGTAGCACTTGCATTTTGTATTAATATCATCCAAGTTGTCTCCACTGACCGATATACCCTGAGGCTCTCGCATACAAGAACCTGTCTCCTGCTTCTTGCTATAGTATAGCCCCTGATTCGCTTTGACAGTTTCACTCTCCATCTCACACATGTTTTTATCCCACCTTTGTCATGTTTACGGCCGGCCTGTTGTCTCACAATCTTGAAGTGGCTTCCACCCAAAATATCTGATTAATAAATAATGTGCTGGGACAAGAGAAAGAGCTTCCCCTTCTGTCTGTCCAGCGCTTTGAGAAATCATCTCATCGGTTACTGGACAGTCTACAGTGAGCACGGGACCATAAATCTCCTCAGTAGCTGCATTTGTGTCCTGTAGATCAGCCATTATTGTCCGGCCCCTCTGTCAGCCCATCCATCCTTCTGCCATTTATCAGAAAGGCATCCTGTACATGGAGTGGAGGGGAGAGAGAGAGAGAGGGCTGTGGGATGGAGGGGCGCTGGTTTCATGATGGTCAAGCCCAGATAGTAAAGACTGCGCTACTTCAAAACGTCAACAAATATACTCAACCCTAATGCAGAGCCTGTTTTTGACTTTAAATTTGAAGTAGTGATGCATGAAATAACGCTCCTTTATATCCATATTTCTTCAAATTTTTAACTGTTAAAAGGTTTTGATTAATCTGAACAACATATTTTATACTTTAATCAAATGGTAAATAGCAATGCAGATAGTTAAGTTTTCTGTATACCTTCGATACCATTAATCCGTTTTTGAATTATCTGCCTCCACTGCAGACAACGCTGATGGATTGATTATTTTCCCTTTTCTTCTATTTTTGTGGCACTCACATTTAAAAATAAAAGGTTTAAGCGATGTGCCCTCCCAGAAACAGTGGCTATTTCTACACTGTAAGCTGTTAACATATTGCCGTCCTAGTACTCTGAAAAAGTAACGTCAATTGTT
Organism: Ammodytes marinus; assembly: GCF_949987685.1. Taxonomy (NCBI): domain Eukaryota; kingdom Metazoa; phylum Chordata; class Actinopteri; order Uranoscopiformes; family Ammodytidae; genus Ammodytes; species Ammodytes marinus. The sequence continues at coordinate 6,329,707 of NC_137235.1, read as the reverse complement.
CACCCTGAGATCTATGATTTAAGAAACGGGGATGCTGTGTCTGAAAAGTTATGTTGCTTCTGAATTTCTAGCCATGCTTGCCGTAGCACCACAATACTGTCATACGGTCAGTTCACCTCTTTGGTTCAGCCTTACAAATATCTCAAGGTCGGTTTAATGGAATGCCGTGACATTGTGTACAGACATTCATGGTCCCTGGAGGATGAAGTCTACTCTACTACTGGCAGGTCATAATTTGTATTGGTCCAAAACTCATCATCACTCCTATCAGCTTCTTCTTTAGTGCTAATTAGCAAGCGTTAGCATGAGACAATTTTTTGGTAGGATTTTGGATGATTCAACCCTTTAACTTACTGTAGTCATGAATTAAATATTTACTGTTAAATACCTGTATGTAAAAAGTTCCTATTATGGACTAAATGGTTCAGCCGCCACTTATACACTGCCCATATTAATCATAAAGCATTACATTAGATCCACTCATGCTGATAATCTTTTAACAGTAACTCAATAACACCAATGTTAACCTGCTAATCCAATGACGGCACATTATCATCCGTTTTCCCAGCCCGGTCCCACCAAAGTTAACCTGTTTAGCAGATGGGAAGCTCTCTCGCTCAGTCAGCGGGGAGAAAGACATTGACTTCCCCAAACACTTGGCTCCTCCTGACCCCCTGACCCTCTGACCTCCAGGTTAGAAGGAAGAGCGGCGGAGGCATAGAAGTTTAGACCCCTGTAGTCGGGGAACAGGTCATCATGACACACAAAATCAATATAGCATCATCCCAGAAACCAGAGAACCATTTGGAAGCTGTAGGTTTCCCTGGAAAAACAGCAAAACAAAATAACACTGAGTCGAACCGCAGACGGACACATCTACTCTTGTATGTTTTATTAAGGAATTCACAAGTATTTGGTAATAGCTGCGTATTTTCAAAGTTATGCTGGCGAAACTGAAGTCTGATGTTTTGAATAGCAAAAAAAATAGTTATTTATATCTGTCAGTGGACATATTTCTTCTTCTCTGCCTTTAAGAGGGAGCTTTGATGGATCAAGAGCAGACCGTGTTGTATGAACCTCTCGGGGAGCCGGGGGAGAGGTGAGAGAAGTGGCGAGGAATGCGATGAAACCAAGGGGACAGAAATACTTTCCCCATCATTTTCCCTCACAGTCGGACCCGCGCCCCGCTGTGCAGTTAAACAGGCCCACAAGGTTCAAGATCAGTGCAAATCAAAGTGTTTTTTTTCTTCTTCTTCCCCCCTCCCTCACAATTCGCCCCCCTCACCCTGCGTTCTGCTCCGTTGCCCTCTTTTACAGCCGTGCCACGCGGCTCAGTGTCCCTGCCATCGCGCCTTATAGTTCAGAGGATAATATCACTCTGTTTATTCTTTGAAAAGGTACCTCTCCTGTGAGACGCAGAGAAAACACACTAACACCAACTGGCACTTAATTCTGCAGGCTCCCTATCGTTGCCAACTATGCAGGCTGGAGAGGAGGCAGCGGGGTGCGTTGTGTTCGGAGGAGGGGGGGTCAAGGGGGGCTTCCTGACAGGAAGTGAAGTCTAGCTGAGAAGGAGAGAATCAGACGGGGACAGACTCCTTTTAAAAAAGAGAGAAAATTGAGTGGCTTTTAATTTGGCTCCCAGCCGGTTTTACTATGAGCCGGCTTCAAGTGGCCCGGGATTTGAGAGGCCTCAAGTGGCATGAATGGGTCGGTTATTTATGCACGAGGCATAATCGTGTTTCAAATAAATTAATTTCCCTGACAGAGCCCTCTCCGCCTGACAGGCACTGTTTATGTAATGTTTTTTTTTTACCCGACAGGTCCCAAGTTATAAGACCCTGGAATGTATTCTTATGGCTATCCCACTGCTATCCTCTCTCAGGTATCCTGCTGATAAAGTCCTGTCCAGGATTATAAATTCAGATCTGCTGTGAAAATGTACTATTCCTGCATTTTTTTCCTAGTAACATTGTTAAAGTTGGAATTTTGATCATACTTAATAAGACTATGAGGAACTTTTCATTTACAGATGTGTTCCTTTGATTATAAATTATCTGTAGGCCTAACGGCAAATTACACCATGAGTGAAAGAAGAATGCTATTTTTTATAAAGTTATTATTAATGGCTTTGCTGGGGTCCGAGTCCCCGCCAACTTAGACAAAACGATATACGGGAGGCAGAACGGTACTAAATCAAAGTTTACTTTTCTTCACTAACGTCATATTACCATTATTAATCAATAATAATAATGCATTTATTTTATATGGCGCCTTTCAGGGCACTCAAGGTCGCCTAACAAGCATAAAACAAGGCAAAAACACAATTAAAACAAGTACAGTAACTGTATCCATTTTGATAGGATTAGAAATAGTAAATCATTAAAATCCAATGATAACACCTTTTTCATTAGGAGCTGAAAGAGCTTCACACATCATTAAACTACTCTGATATTAGTCTAAATTTACCAAATACCCGATTTGTTACAAGATGCATTTAAAAAATTAACTAAAAATTAAAAAGCAGTTTATGATATATTGCTGGCCTTAATGTATTCCAATCCACTGAAACATGCCTTTCATGCACAGCTCAATCAGTTCTAACCAGTGTTTGGTTTGTTTGTTTGGTGTATGGTGGGGGGCGGTTACGTCTTGATTTTTCACTTCCTGTAAGTGTAGCCACAAAAGTGTGAGTCCATGATGCTGCTGGAGACCCGGCCGCATAAATATTTAGACATCAGTATATATCCCCTTAGTTGTGAATTTGATCACGAAAACACCAATATGAGTGTCTGTTTTTCTTTAAGCTGATACCATCTGAAAACACACATAGACCGGACACACCGGTGTTATTCATACGTACATGCACAAGCGCACGCGCACACACACACACACACACACACACACACACACACACACACACACACACACACACACACACCTACACACACACACACCTACACACACACACACCTACACACACACACACACACACACACACACACACACACACACACACACACACACACACACACACACACACACACACACACACACACACACACACACACACCACACACCACACACCACACACACACACACACACACACACACACACACACACACACACACACACACACACACACACACACACACACACACACACACACGTACAGCAGCATGAAAAGGTAACAAACTTCTCAGCTTTTGCTTTAATCAGTCTAAAGGACTATGATGAATAATGTATTTGATAGTTTATGATTAAAGTGATTCTTTGTTTAAGCTTTGTTTTACTCTGCACACATGGACTCTTTTTTGGTCATTGTTTTCTGAGGTCCATATTCATAAACATTTGGGTCACACAGCTACAACAAAACTGACTTTAAGTCGTCAAGGCAAAAAGGTTTAATTCAAAACGTCAAGATATCCCAGCCCCTGTAACTGATATTTAAGTGGTCATAGATGCATTTACTTTATAGTGCTGAATAACAGAATCATTTGAGTCAATTTAAGATCTTTAAAAGATGTGCATTTCGTTTTCGCAGTCTTATTTGCTGTCAATTTATCGTCCATTTCCTATAAGTGTTTTACTTTTTGGATTAAAAAAAAAATTATCAGTAGCTCCCAGTGCCTTTACTGTTAGCCCTGCTGTGCTGCCACATTGTACATGAGGATTTATGCCTCTGCCATCTCATCTAAAGTTGAATTCCCATCGCCTTTCAGAATCAACAAATACTTGTGATTATGAGTGATGCTACCGAAAAGCACAACTGACTTATTTATTATTTCGGGGAGAGCCGAGACGTTTCTTTCTTCGGTGTTGGAAAATGTTTTCCTTGTGTTGTGGCGAGGCCTCGATGTTTGAAGTGCGACTTCGCTTGGGAAGTCTGCGTTTTCTCACTACTGGTCGTTGGTATATTTAGATGTTGATTATGGATAATCAGCTGTAATGACGGAAGTGCATGGCGTGTGTGTTTAGACTCAATGCCATCATCATGGAACACAGACCAAACAGAGCTGTCTTATTGACTTCAGATTGAGGCGGACATTTCCGTGAAAAGACCCAAACTTTCACTCAAGCACACATTGGCATGGAAGAAAAAGAAGGTAGCCCCTACAGCCTTTATTAACCATTGGCAACATTTCAGGATAAAGGGACATCCCTCTCTCTCTCTCTCTCTCTCTCTCTCTCTCTCTCTCTCTCTCTCTCTCTCTCTCTCTCTCTCTCTCTCTCTCTCTCTCTCTCTTTCCCATCATCAGTTAGGAGGTCAGGTTAAAGGTGAGGGGTCACAAATGGCTGCTTGTATCTACTCATCAGGAGTGCTGTGGTCATGGCCATAAAAGCAGTGACACCGCTGACCAGGGCAGCTAAAATCCAATATTCTATCACTGACCTGTCCCCTTTTCCTTTTTGTCACCGAGAGATGTCCCTCAGATCAGGGTCATTGCTTTTTTTAATTCAACTAGCAGAGCCATTCCTTAGCCCTTAATGACACCATTAGTCTTGCTATCGCCTTTGTCCATGTCCACCAAATGCCAATGGCCGCCACGCCGTTCGTCAAACCTAATTTAGAACCGAAGCCCTTTCCCAAGCTGCAGTCTTGCGATAATCCTTTTTTTATTTGTGCTGAAGAAGCTTTTAGTTTTGCATTGCCTCCTAAGACTCCTATATCAAAGTTCCAAGTTAGTTTGAAGACATCACATAAAGGGAATTTAACGTCACTGTTTTTTTATTTCTCCAGAGAGTAAAAAGTCTATTTACGGCCTCACTTCCTGTGGTGTTTATTTGAAACCCAGCTATAGCAGAATCAGCCCTGGTCTGGAATATCCCACACAGCCACAGGCTAACGCTCATGGATAGTGTCCTTCAACTATACAGCCTACGCTTAACTAGAGGGCCCCAAAGGCTACACTCTCACACAACTTCCTCTAAAGCAAGCTTCGGCCGCAAAGCCCCACTGCTCAGTACTCAGCTCCAAAAAAACCCTGTTTCCACTCCCAAGCCCCAGACTATTCCCTCTTTGCCCACTTTATTTGGAATGTATTGTAAACACGGTCAATGCCAATATGGTCCTACAGGACAAAAAGCAGTTCTGAGCTGAGGTTAAGTGTTGGGGCTGTTGTCTCTATGGCGTGCCGTTGGTTACAGAGTGATGGAGCCCAGGCTTTCTCAGAAGAACCCTTCCTCTTGAGCTTAGTGGTATGATTGGTTCTGATAGTTTAACATTTGTTATGCTGAAAGGAGGAAAAAAAGTGTGTGATTGTGAGAAATCATCACATATGTACACAATCTGTTTGGATGTGTATTAGAAAGTCTTGTAAATTGATCTTTTTCCTGCTTGCTCCTTGTAGCGCTGTGTCCTCGTCCCTGTGGGCCCTCTAGGTTTACCCAAAGGCCAATCTCTACATAAACACACAGTTTCCTCTATCAGCTCAAGACATGATGACAGCAGCGTTTAAAAAAAGTGAATGCTTAGATACACATGCGTATGGTGTGTCTTTCACTTCATAGTCGGTTCACAACTCCAATTAAAATCTGTTGTTTTGGGGCACGTTGTTGAAATAAGTATCTATAAACTAGAGTAAAACATGCTGAAAATCCTATCGAGACATTTATCAGCAAATGACACATTCCAATAAAAGCTGAATAATGGGGAATGGACGCTGACTACAGGCTTGTGATAAATGATTATTTTAAAGAGTAGTTTGGTAGTTAAGGTCTCTAACCTGAGGTTTTTTTCGCACATATTTCTCCGTCTCCCCCGAGAGGAAGAAGGGGAAAAAGCGCTCTGAGGTTCAGACAGGCCCCATGACCTTGTTGCTTTATTATTCTTTTGACGGTTGTGTTGAAGGTGTTGAAATATTGAACAGAACATGAGAGATGATGACCGCTGAGTTTCCCTTTCTCGCGCTGTCCCCTTCCAAAGTTCGAGGATTTAAAGTCGCGGATTGTTTAGACTGACACCTTCAACCATAACGTTTAGTCAAAGAGGAGGAAATTTGTGTATTTACTGGTGATAAATGCACTCTCAACACAGCTCTTTCACTCCTCTCCACTAGTCTGCCAGCTGGTTATGTATGAAGCCTGTGCTGACCAAAGCAGTCAGTACACTTTTTTAGACGATCTTTCATTTGATATTAAGGGGCCTGTAGGCGCAGGAAAGCTTATAGACGGAGCGTAACCCACTGAGTGTAACCAAGAATGGCGGGTTTATTTATGAATAGATTAAAATGCAAACATGATTTTTAATACAGTTGAAAGAAAAAGTAAATTGATTAAAACATTTAAAAATCGATTAATCATTTAAGTAAATAGTCAAGCAAAAATGCAAAACTTTCCTTAGTTCCAGTTTTCAAAGCTTTCAAGCTTTAATTATTTTGCCTTTCTGTTTTTACATTTTTATACTTTTGGTCAGACAGAAACAGCCAAAGACACAGCCTTTTGATTTGGAATCTTGTGATGTGCTGTATATTTTTCACTATTTTGTTGATCAAATTATGAATTGATTATTCTATGATATGATATATAAATTGGTTATGATATTTTAGTACAGCTACTGATACTGTGTATGTCCTTTGTTTGCAGGAATGGCAGAACTCCATCCAGAAGAATGCGGGTCTAGCCTTCATCGAGTTGGTCAACGAAGGCAGGTGGGTAACTGACTCGCTTAGAGCTGTCCTCTCTCCTTACAGCAGCACCTCTTCATTATCTATCCAACCTCCATCCGCCACTTTCCAATTTCACCATTCCTGGATCACGTCACAGTCCCTCAGGCCTACACCCCAAAACATCCCCACAAGGCCCTGGTGATGGGGTGGCTACTCAAGATTCTGGACAACAATCAATGATCAGGGGGGTTGGAGAGTGAAGAGGAGCTTGTGAGAGTGAGGATGAAAGATCCTTGAGTTCAAGGCTCCATTCAATACTTGCTGGTCCCAGAGGGCTATAGGGGAAAGGAGAAGAGGTTTAGGCAGAAGGTGACAGGCCCTCAGATCACTGGTTCCTCTCTTGACACTGGGGAAATGGCTCTTGATTTCCTACTGTCCGTCTGTCAGTTAATTCCTTAATCTGCCTATAATCATCTCTCCTGTCTGACGCTGTCTTTTGTCTGTTTTTTTTCTATTATCTTGACATATGAGCCTTGCCATATCTCCCTAAGAAGGTGCTCTCATCAGTTCAATTTATAGTCTTAAAGCTCTCATCAATTTCAGATTTAGAGGGCCACACTTTGCATTATTGATCTGAATAGGCAGAGGTTAATCCACAGTCATGCTAATGAGACCAGCAAATGTAGTCCCTTCAAGCTGGGGTTAGTAGGTAAAGTGCATAGTACAAGTGTATGCAAATGTATGTTTGGTTGGTCTAGTCTAGTGGGAATGAAAACATCATTTTAACATGATCTGTTGAACATTAAATTCCCTAACTCTCCTACCAGTCATCATTCAATTTTCTTTGATTAAATCCAGATTTTATACTATATGCAAACAACAGATGGATTCATTTAATGTTTTTCTTTTTTATGACGGTCGGTCACCAGAACTGTCTGCCCAGACAGACACCAGCTTCACAAAATGGAGAATCTGCAGATCTTTTAGAATGTAGTTAAAAGTGTAATATTTTACACACTTAAATCCCAAGTGTTTCGACAGTGGACTGTACAGGCAGGAAGCTGTTAAATCCTTCTTTATGGAGTTTCCGTCAGCACCATCAGACTTATAACAAGCACTGTCGCTACCGCTAGCTATAGCAGCTGGGAAGACCATCGACACATAAGTTAAACTTTGAGAAGATACTTAAGCTTTTTTTTTGTCAATTATGTTTTTTATTATTTCCTTAAAAGGCATTGAGAAAAGCTGTCAACTGTCTTATAGATATTTGTATTTACAACATAACAAAGTCAGCCTAAAAAATTACCTTAAGTATTTTTTTTTACTGATAAAGGCTTCTCCATCAATTTTCTGCATCGCAAGAATCACAAGAATTCACAAGGTCGTAATAATTGTATTAATGTTATAATTAAGTGGAAGAGGAAGGAGAATTCTAGGCCTTATCATATCTACTATTTTGTTTTGTTCATACTGACATTCTGTATGGAAAGCTGTTGGATTTACTTTCCTTTTTCCATCATGTCTTTATAGATGATTGTCATGTGCAAAAAAATCTGCATTTCCAACATACCATGAGTCTGTTTGGTCCACATGCACACAGTCTTAAGGGCAGAGCACCATAAAGAGTGGTTGGGGTTATTGATAGTGGGGCCTCGACAGGGCCATAGAGGGCTGCAGAGGCCCCGGCACCTCCGCTCCCCTGCTGCCCTGCGCTGTAACAGCAGGCTTAAGTTACAGTCACCCCCCCACCCCCCATGGCCCCCAAACCCTAAACCCTCACACCCCCACTCCACACAGGCAGTCCCAGCCTGGTTCATTCCTACTCTATGGCCCCTGCTCTGTTATTGTTCCACTTTGCACATTTCTGACCTTTACGGCTGTACAGAGGTTTCTTCGACCTATACACACACATGCGCACACAAACTTACGCACACACACACACACACACACACACACACGCACACACACACACTGATAAGAAGAGGGAGATGGACTACATATGTAGCAACATGGACAGAGATCCTACCTCTTGTCAGATGGATATCATTAACAAATCAATTAGCACCTGGACCCCCAGTTCAGGGGTCTATCTGGTCTGGTTTTGTTTTGTTTTCCAAATTAGATTTTCTGCCTATTTTCCACGGTTCTTTTTCAGCATTTTATGGTTATTACATGGCTGTTCCCGCTCTAGTTCTCCAGATATCATAGTATTAAACAGATGTTTTAAATACTGTGAAGCCAAAGATTTCATGATATTGCTCAACATCAATATTTTTCCCTCCAAAGATTGATATAAAATGACATCCACGTACCGAAATAAATAATGATTGTGAAAACATTTCTGCAATATTCCAGTGTGCTGATGCTTGTCTGCCCTCTCCCCAGGCTGCTGAGTCACACCATGAAGGACCACCTGGTGCGCGTGGCTAACGAAGCTGAATTCATCCTGAGCCGACAGAGGGCCGAAGACATCCATAAACATGCAGAGTTTGAGGTAAGAGGATGCATAGTACACACACAGATATAACATAATAACCAGTGATACAATGTCTCTTTAGGTTACTCTTTAGGTGCCTCAAACGGCAACAATATTTTACCACTTAACTTTTTCTTTTACATACCATAAGGATTAACTTACAATATCTTCTAAATACCATCTCTTAAAAGGATGAGGGGGTAATATAAGATTAAGCAAGTGAAGGAATATTGAGCAGATTTTTTTCTGCATCAAGAGACAATGTTTATCATAGCATAAGGAACTGAAGGCTAACCGACTCAACCAATAACGTCCATCTGTCCATTGACAGAAATGTTTAATAGTCTTATATCCCAGTGAGAGCGTAGAGGTGAGCTGAAACCAATAGCTACTTAAACCTGTCCATCAACTTTAAAGATCTGTCACAACAAACCTTGAGGATAAATGTTTACTTTTCAAACATGACCGTGTGCTGAACAAAAAAAACATACACGCTAACACACACACACACACACACACAAACACACAGACTTACACTAAAGTAGTCCGCGGCTGGAGATCTCCGCTTGGCATATATCACTAACCAAACATTGTGTAGTGTTGTTAATTTATTCCCGCGCCTCTCCTCCGTCTGACTGCAGGCTTGCCCCTGAAACATAACTTCTCCCCTTCCTCTTCCTACCAGTTCTCAGCACAAATGTTGCCATTCATATGTAGCTGACGGGCCAACTCTTTGCTGACCCATGGGCACCCTTTACGCTGCACCTTTCCTACTTCCAACTGTGCTCCAAACTCCATCCCCTCTGCTTTCTAGATTTCACCAAAATCATTTCCTGTCCCGCTGAGATCCTGTCCTGTATTATACTCCCGCTGGGGGTGTATTTTGCCAGTGACAGGAATATGGCATTCTCCCCTCTCTCTCTCTCTCTCTCCCTCTCTCTCTCTCTCTCTCTTCCCCTCATTTCTTAGGAAGCTGCCAGCACTAAAAGCTGCAGACAGACCGGAGAGGTGCTGGCCTGAAGGGCTGACTGTGTGTTAACCCACCATCTCAGCCCTCAGCCCCCACTCTCCCAGTAAAATACGATGCTTTTTCATTTTTTTAAGGTTCAAGGAAGGGTCTCTCTTACATTTGGGTAAAGTAAAAATCCCTTAAGAGTGTTGAAAGTCAGTCAAGAGGGGTGGGGGCACAACTTGCGCACATCAAAATGTTGCCTGTGATTGCTATGTTTTGCTCCGTGCTTTGGATCGGTTGCTTTTCTGTGTAATTTTTCATCCTGTTCTAGTGAGTCCTTATTACTCACTCAGTCATACAGTATTATCGGACATTGTCTGACCTCATCAACTCAGACAGGGGGAACCATGATTAAAGTTTACTGGTTCACTGTGCCATATTTTTTACTACATTTTTAGAAAGTCTACAGTATTTTTTGCTCTTGTAAAAGTGCATGTACTGTATGTCAGTGTATGCAGCTGTCTTCATCTGACACGAGAGCAGCACAAGTAGAAGTGGCTGAGAGTATGTTGTCTGACTGGCAGACTTGGCAGTGCTGGTCTGCTCACAACAGCCTCAGATGATCTCGCTCTGCCTCGACCTCTTACTGTAGCTGCAGGCCACACGCTCTCTGAGATATTGGGAAGAGATAGGGATATGGTTTCTCAAACTCTCAGGCATTAGTCCCTGATTCCTGACCTGACCTGGCATACAGTGGTTCTGCATTGCACGTAACAGGCTGACTTTCCCATGCTCTACAAACCTAATTATATTGCTGTGTTTGTTGCCCTGTTTGTGTGTGTGTTTTGTGTTTTCTCTTTCTTTAAAACAGTACGGGAGAACGGGGTAATATGTCACACGGGTTGGTTGTCACAATCGTTATATCTCTGAAGTTGGGTCAACCTTTAAAAAACAATAATCAAATTAACTGACATAATTCAAGTCCTATTTTTACATTTAAAAAACATACCTCTAGTAAGCATAACATTGTTTGTTTGATTACCCTGTGCATGGAAGCTTGACATTAATAGTCTTCGATGCATGTTGGGTAAAACGGCAACAAAATTCAACCAAGGATGAAATAATTTAGTAGTTAGCTGTTATACTCTGGGAGCTCTCCTTATCCGCCCTGCTTTCCACAGTCATATTTTTGATAGACCATATATAGTGTAAGACACTGTGGGCCTTTATGAGCACAATACTGTGTGCAGCTTAATAGGGTCAGGGTTTGTTACATTTCCAAATGAAGGAGCACTATCAGTTACACCAACTGTCACTCAGCCGACATCTAATGGAAAGCTATAACCTTCGATTAGCTGTATATATTTTTGTGTGTGTGTGTGTGTCATTTGAAACTTACTCTTACCTTTTGCAATCTTCCAGCTGCCCTTAATCAGATAGCCGGCGTAGCTCGTCCCCAAACTATGTTTCACAATTGAATTCCCCACTTAAATGCAGTTGCTCCTCGCTGACCTCTGAGGAGAAGTTGAACCCCTGATAAGTCTCGCTCTTGATATTGCCGTATTGATTTTTTGCCTCCATTCAAGCCCTGCTTGAACCTTCCCCAAGCCTACGGTTTCATTTTGCACTGCCACAATAAAAATAACAGGGCCAATGAAACATCCCCCCTGAGGGCTAAAGGGGGTGTAGGGTTTTCAAATCATTTTCAGCCATGTCCCAGTTTTTACTCTGTATTTTTTTTTGCGATAACACTATAGCTGGGTTATTGTTTTGTGAGGAATAAACCGCAAAATAGGTTTTCATAATAACTCATTTTGGGTGGAATTGTGTTAAAATGGAGCTTTGCGAAGTCATTCGGCATCAACTACCATAACACAATCTACATCCTCCATCGCTACACTACTCTGCATTTAAGAGCTCTTATTGTAACCAGCAGCAGAACATGCCAACCGAGAGGGAAGAGAATCATTCAATACGTAAAAAACAAATTTATGTTTGCTCCTTGCCAAAGTTCATATCCTTGTGAAAGGCAGTGATAGAGGATTTAGATACCCGCTTGCCTCGGAGACATAACATATGCTCTCTCTCTCTCTCTTACTCTCTCTCTCACACACTGTCTGGCTGGCTCTCTGCGGGACAGAATTGAGTTATCTTTGGCCCTGCGAGTAAGTTATTGCAGTGGGCTTAGGGTGAAACAGATGAAGATAACTAGGGGGGAAATCCAATTACCTTTTAGGGTTCTCTATCTAAGAGGATCCTTAATGTGAAGGAGATCTGCAGATCGGATGCTACTGCCCAGCACAGCAAATGATGGACTCCTGATATCTTCCACAGGAGACGGCAGCCCGGGAGAGAGAGAGAGAGATTGAAGGAGCACTGAGAGAAATCGAACTCCCCTATTTTTTATGGGGCTGTTCATTAGGAATGAAATGTGGCGGGCTCAGGGGCACAAGGGCAGATAAGAAGGTCCAGATAGGGAAGAGTGAGCGAGACCCCAAGTCCTTTCTATTCTTTTCCTTACCGTTCCATTCTGCTTGTGTTTCTTTTTTTTTTTTTTTATATATGCCCCCTTGATTCATCCTCTGCTGTTATATGGAGTAATTGAATTGACTGTCTGAGAGATCCCGTGAAAGCCAGACGATAGCGGCTAATTAGTGCCTGGCGTCATTGTCTCTCCCCACTGCTGAGCTTGTAAAACGATCTGGTTCCCGCTCGGCACGTTAATGACATTAACATTGAGCTGATGCTCATTATGTTCTATTATCATATGGTCTCTGGAAACGTGTGCATCACAAGGGCTGAGTATCAGTGTAATAGCTTTTAGTTTGCTCCAGAGCTGCACTAACTTAAGCCATTAAAGCACATCACAATGTAAATATAACCAGCAGGCAGATCAGTCCCCCGATTTAACAAAAAGCTGTTCAAGATACTATGCAATATGATCTGTTTTTACTGTTGCAAATCTGAAATTAGTTTTTCATTGCTGCAGCTCCACTTACAACATACTGTATACTTTTTTACTTATTATTCGTACGATACTATTGTAGGATTGTTATTGTTAGGTTATACCTCGTGGTCTTTACACTTATTTATCTTCTACATATATTTCTATTCTAAATTGGAGCAACTGTAACAAAGTATTTCTGATTCGGAACATTACACGAGAGACGAGAGAGAGAGGAGAGAAAACAAGTATTAAGACATCAAGACAGGAAGCAATAAATACATACATTGGACATAACATTATAATAACAGAAGACAACAGTTAAGGCCCCTCAGCGCACATTTGGGATTAAGGGAATTACGTTTTGTAAAAAAAAACAGAAGCAATGTGCTGAACAAAGGTTACTCAAACACACAGACACACACACTGGAAGAGCCACAAAACCACAACTCCCAGAGGCTATTTACACCACATCACTTGCAGCACTCAGACTGATAGCTGCCACCAACTGTAGCTTGCTGTCATGTAGTGTGCCGCTACTGTAATGTAGTATGTCAGCGGCGCTGGATGCCCGGACACCTCATTATGGGCAAATCTTCTGTCGAGAGCAGCAACACGTCTATATCTGATAGCATTGTGGCACAACCCATCAGGAGCAGGTGGCTTTTTGAGCAAAAGATTTCACATAGTGTTAAACAAAAAACCCTCAGTACCGGACATCAGTAGATCTCCCAATATATAGTGCTGACTTGTTTTGCATCTTTCGGCTTTGTTTCTGTCCCTCTTAGTAGTTGATTATTTTTTACTGTACAACATGTACCGTTTCAACCGTAGAATGAGATGATCTCACAGTGCTGAATAAAATGTTACACTTGTCTAGATCTTCAAGAAGGGTGTTATGTCTTTTTACACATCTTAATTAAGAGTACATTAAAATGGTGTACTGCCTCAATTTTATTTATTTCTTAATATTATTCAATACTCTTTCCCCCCCCAATGTTTTCCATTTAAAGGCCTACTTCACCGGTTTGAATATGAAGGTGTATTGAATTCTGAGATCCTATGTAGTATAAATGTGCAAAAAAAGGCAGAAAGAGTGTTTTTTTTAACCCTATATTTCTCCTTCTTTAAAAAAAAAAAACACTCTTTCTGCCTTTTCTCAGGCTAGGATGAACCGATTTCAATTTTTTTCGCACATTTATACTACATAGGATCTCAGAATTCAATACACCTTCATATTCAAACCGGTGAAGTAGGCCTTTAATTTCTTTACGGCTCGTGACCATAGTGCCGTGGTATAGAACACAAAGCATTCGAATAATAACAGTACAAAACAACCTTAGCATGGTGCCACTACTAGCATTCAAAAAAGAAATGGCTGAAGGGATGAAGGACTAAATATATCTATAACCCTTTAAAAGAGGGAAATGCTTGGCATCGTTTGGATTTGCTTTCCATCCTTTCTTTGTAGCTGACTCTTTTTTTAACTGTATAACATGGACTCTTTCATCCATAACACCAGGAGATGGAATAAGAGATGTGGGCTGTAGAAGATGGTTGGGTAACAGTAGTCTGAGTCCCACTGACTTGTCTGGGTAATGAAGTCCCCAGGTGCCTTCTCCTCCTCCGCTGCTGCCATCATTATGTGTGACCGGCTAACTTTACTCCTCTCTTTCCTTTTGACACAGTCTCTTTAGTCAGCGGGAGAATGTTCTCCTGGTTTCTCTTTTCTTTTTCCCCCGCTGAGAAACCAAAGATGAGCTCACAGTTTTGAATAAAATGTTACAATTTTCTTACGGCTTGAATTTCATATTGTTGATATGAATTAGTTTGGTGCATGTTGCCACCACTCCTGAATCCCTCCAATCCAGAGGTCATGTATTTTTCATCTGGCCTCCGCCTTCCTTCATTTGACTATTTTTCACCTCCAGACGACAGTTTAACACGTATGATTCTTCATGTGGCATGACCTTGAAGCCGAGCTGGATTCATCGTAAATAGATGGCAGCGACTGATGTGGCAAGCGTACTTCGCTGTTTTTTGCCGAGAACAGGGGTTTGTGGGTAGAAGAGATGAAGAGGCTGCCAGCCCAGCATAGTGACCAGTCCATTAAAGATCAGCCACAGACAGTGTGGAGGGGAGGGGGAGAGATACTTTGATAAGTGTTGCGCCTGCGTTAACCTTGATGGCCGCCAGCAATGGAGCCGGTGCCAGCAGCAGGGATCTGTTTCAACTGGATTAGATTATTTTTCTTCCCCTTCTGTGCTCCAAGACGAAGAAAAAAAATCAATACTTGGGACTCACGGCATGACAGGGGCATCATTTCAGAATTGAAGTGGCTGTCAGGCATTGTCATTTGGTGACTTTTGTTCGCCATTTTGTGCCCCCTCCCTCTTCCCTTTCACTCGTTTTCTTCCCGTGGCCCATTGTCTGAATTCCCCCGGTGGCATTTTATGTTGCAATTTAAAAAAAACTCGAGGGCAAGAGATCAAGTGCAAGAGAATCTCTTTGAAAAACCCAATTGCTGGACCTCTGTACAGCAGCATCTACTTTAGTTTGGCGATCCCCCCCCCATCCCATCCTCCTTTTCTCATTTCATCCCTCTTGTCTCCGCTAGACCTTCCATTGTGTTCCAGGAGGAATTTATTTGTAGTACATTTGCATTCTCTGATACCGAGACAAGGACAAGCCTGATGCCTTCCTCGCCTTTTCCGCCGGACAGTTTTTCCCTCTGCCCCGTTTGTAAATGAAACCCTCTGGGAGCGCTTGTCGACGGATGTGAGAAATTGGAGATTCACGCGCGGCGCAATAGCTCAGCCGTCGGAGAGAACGCGTAGCCCTGATGTGCCACCAATGTCAAGAGATTGCAAATCAAGCACTTTAATAACATCTCCACTGCTTTTCGTTTCTTCCCTCTCGTTTGCTGACAAAACCTCCATACCCCCTTTTTCGTCAATCGGCGCGTTGAAGTCCCACTGTGGTACGGCAACACCACAGGACCTTTTCTCTGTCACTCTAATTGATAAACATAGGGTTGATATCTTGTAATGAGCCTCTATTCTCCGGCCTATTATACTGGTTAACCCTCTCAACCCAGAGAGGCAGAGGAGGAAGGGAGGCATCATCTGACAACAACTACTACAGCATTTAGATAAGGCTGACACCCCATGGCTGACACACTGTTACATTACCACCACTGAGATTCGGCGATTATATTAAAAATACACGTGTTTCAAAGCTTTGTCTCGGTATGCGCTGTGTTGCCATTTTCTTCCATAATGTGATTCTAGAGATGATTACTGTTCTTTCCACTCCCCGGTCAACTTCCCAAAGCAGCCCCATTTCATCCCCCCTCCCAAAAAAAAAGCCCCAACACACATCCATAGTTATTTATTTGAAGCGCTGATGAATTGCGGGAGACACGACTCAGTGTAATTGACTCGATTAATGCCAGCCATTATCACTTCGTCTTCCCCCAAAGCTGTCTCCTCCGGCGGAGCAGGGCCCTCACGCCGAGCCGACCCTGTCAGCCGGGCCATGTAATGGAAGGTGCTGCCCATGATTACAGTGTCGCAAGTCATAACGGTCTCACTGGCAGCAAAGTTGTGCCCTGGTGGCTGTCTGGGTGGAGTCCAACATCAAATACAAAGACCTGAGCATGAGTTTAAGATGCTCTCTTTAAAGAACAGTGGGTGTGAAATCACACAACATGCTAACTTTTTAGTTTCCGTCCCCTACCCTGTCTGTGGAGCTGGATGGAAGTGAATGCAGCATACTGCCATCTTGGCGATTTAGTTATTCGCTTTAACCTGCATAATAACAGGACATAATGAGCCTTTCATAATACCCTGGCATGTTCTCTGACTTCACATTAGCGGATGACCCGTGGAATTAACAGTGACTTGTCTTTTCCACTTACGAGCAAAACCCAATTTTACATGGCACTACTTATGTGTTCAACTTTTTTTCTTTTTCTTTTTGGTTGTTGTTTTAGGGGTAAGTCTGGGAATTTGGCCTTTTTTCTCCTGTAGTGGACTTTGGCTTGGCATATGAGGAAAGGCCATTACAGCATGGAGGGTTTGGGTGTTTGGGCAGGCTCAACACACAGGTGCTGAAGTGTTTGTTTATGGTTATGAGCTTGAACCCAGCGCTGTTGATTAGTCCTGCAGACTTTACACGTCTCAGACAGGGGCCGATGGAAATTGACCTTTTTATAAGCGTGCTACTTACATCTGTTTAAAGGACGGAAATCCACATAAGCTTGTATTTTTGGAAAATGAATTTCTATAACCATGTACATTTAAAGGTGCAGTCAGCTATTCTGAAGAACGCTTGTTGTCAGAAATCACCTTGTGTCAAAATCATTGAATATCTCCTCATGATCCGCTACCTGTTCGTACTGTGTGTGCGCTGAGAAAAAATCTGGTGTTTTTACACAGCCTAGGCTGAGTAAACTGGCATGTAAACAAAGAGTATGTAAACAAAAGGTGCCCACCTAGCTAGCAACATGCCATTTAGAGAGCCCAGAATGTGTATTAACACTGCATATTATTTTTAGGAAACACACTGTACTTACAGGTAAGCTGATCGTGAGGAGATATTCACTGACTGTGACAACAAGCATTTTCCAGAATCGCTGACTACACCTTTGAATTGTATAACCTACAGTGTCTTATACAATATCTGATGCTGAGCATTACTACAACAATAGTATTTTTCCCACCATCCTTAGTCCCTTCCTTTGCTCAAGCTGTTCCCTGGCTCCAGCTTGCCTTCAGTGCCACTGATCAAGATTAATGGACATGCAACACACACTCACATACAACAAAGCGAAAGCATTTGGAATTTGAAAAAAATGTGTAATGCTTACTTAGAAATTCCTTCTCCGTACTCCCTTTTTTATTTTAGCCGTTTCCCCAGGTCATCATGCTGGAAGGTCAAGGCCCACTTTAATGCCACAAAGAGACATAGATTGATAATTAAGGCCCGGCAGCCCACAGAAAAAGCCCCTCTAATGTGATTTATACCTATAGATTTTCTGTCAGATATGAAATGTTGTCGTTCAAATTGGAGAGGAGGACCCATTATAAAGCGCTTTACTGGTAACTTTTGAAAAGCAGGTTGCATTTGTTCCGCCATGCGTCTGGGGTTAATGCTTACTGTATGGCTGTCGTACAAATGGGTTAGCGTAAGGTTAATTTGATAAGGAGAGCAATATACAACCGAAGTAGCATTAATAATTGAATAAGCTTTTGTGCTTTAATTCTGCAGCCATTTGCTTTTAGCTGCTATCACTGTAGCATGCAGAAGAAAATAACAAGGCACCACAGCAAGCCGGATGATCTGTGTGGCTCTCTGTACTATACATAGCACATGTTTTTGCTTCGTCCCTTTCCTTGAGCTCACCTTCAATAAGAATATCACTTTGAAACTATTCTTTCAAAGTGAGCCTTGAGCCACGACACAAGTTTGCAATTGAAATGTATTCCGAAGGAGAGATTGGAAATCAAAACACTGTTTCGAATTATAGCTGTTATTTTCAGAAGGTGTTTTTACTTTAAACCATCGCTGCAGAGTTCAAAGGCTCATTCTGATAACAAATTCCGACAGAGAAAAATGTCCTCCCTGTGCATTGTGGGTACGGTGTGATTCGGTGTGCCGGAGGGCCTTTAGTAAATACGTGTGTGTCCACTGTTATTAATCAACATGACATGAGGGCAGAAATGACCCTATTCCTTTCATTTGGTTCTACTCAGGATAGAGTTTCTATACATGAAATCATTGTTGTGCTAATGTCTGTATTGTTGCTTTCTGTCGACCTGTTCTTCTATAGTTATTTGCTAAATGGCTACTAAAAGATGTTATGTTTTATAAACTATAAAATGAATTCTCTTGGCTCTTTATTGTATTTGTTTGCGATGCACACACTTTCGCGATGCCTTCACTTGCAGATTTAATAATGTGTTTTTTTCTGCTTCCTTCCCAGTCTAACTGCGCTCAGTACGCAGCGGAGAAAAGAGATGAGGAGAAGATGTGCGACCACCTGATCCGAGCAGCCAAGTACCGCGACCACGTGACGGCCACGCAGCTGGTCCAGAAGATAGTCAACATACTGACTGACAAACATGGAGCCTGGGGAAGCTCTGCTATAAGGTAAAACACTACCTGTGTCTAACAACAACATCACTGTGCTCATTCTGGAAGGTTTGACTTAACTTATCTGTCATTTAAAGAAGGATTGTTGTTAGACCTGAACTTGTAAGTTATTTTAAAATGTATCCTAATACTTCACACATACATAACATACACATAATACATATGACATTATGTACATGTTCAATAGACACATGGCAGACGTATATTTAAAAATAAAATGTAAATAGGGAAAAATAATCCTTTGATTCTATATTATATCACATTATATCACAATTATGTTTTTCCCCCACATGCCAGGAGACAAAAGGTGATGGTGTTACTTAAGTGAAGCGTTGTAGAGAAAAGTGTTCAATCAAGAGAATGCACCTGTTTTTTTTTTAATGAACCGTGTTCATAGCGTGTCATTTTCTCCCTCTGGAAAATGATTCCAAACCACTGTGATGGTTTTAATCTCATTATAATCTTTTCTCATCCCCCAATACTCATGACTTTGATTAAATTAGATTTGCAAAGGTGAAAATGTCAGCTGTGGGTTGAATGATGCATTGACTCGGGAGAGAGATGAAAGCCATTCTAAACAGCTCCCGCTCCCATTAAGAACAGAGGGAGCCTCTTTTTTTTCCAAGCGTGTGTTTGTTTCGCCAAATAGGCAGCAGCACAATCCAATGCGGCTATTCCCTAATGATGGGGCTGTTTGTGCAGGTAGTGTGTAATGGTGAGCTGCAGAGACGGCCGCTGGCTCGCGCTTGTTAGGCTGAAGCAACTCTCCAGAGACTCGTCTGGCAAGAGGGTTGGTTTGCTGTTGGATCAGGGCTCTATATCGGGCTGCCTTGGTTTTTCCTTTGCTATTTTTTTTCTTCTCTTATATGCAGTGTATTATTTGTTATATTCTGCTCCTCCCTCTCTTTTGCGTTCAGCACTTTCCTTCTATTAGTCTCCATGTGTACTCACACACACAAGGCTAAGCTATTTACTATGGAGATTGTGTTCTATACGAGCCCTGGCCAGAAAACAGTCCCCCCCATTACTGGCCCTTTATGCCGTAGCGCTATTGATGGTTTTCCTAATGGCTGCCGATGGGCGCAGGGAGCCATTGGCACTGGGCCTTGGAGTGCAGCGCTCTTTTAATAAATCACAATCAGTCCCGTGCCATTACATCAATATTTTTGGTCAATTACTGTGAAGGTCAGGTGGTGCAGAGCCTGTGGTATGCATGCGGGCATAGGAGGGGAAACATCTGGTGCTGCAGAGTAAACCCCAGAGAAAAGAACAAGTAAAAGGGAAAAGATGGACACAGGCAAAAAAAAAAAAACACAACTCACAAGCACACACCTGCATAGCCGCGGGCGTCCTGATATAAGAGATGTTTTTTTCCCTAACTCCACACATACACAAAAACGAGTGTAACACCAACGTGTGCTGCCTGTGAATACGACCGGCAGGGGGAAGAACCGATACACACAATGAAACCCGCAACCCTTTTTTTTTCTTCTTTTTTCCCCGCAGTGAAAATGAAATCCAGGGAACACAAAGACAATACACAGCTATGATTACGATCCTTTTGTTGCCTGGGTGTAAAAAAAATCCAAGCCTTGCTGCTGCTCACGCGCCTTAAAACAAATGTATTCCCCAAAGTTTCCATTCAATAAAGAGGCTGAAAATGAAAATATTATTTTCTCACAAGCTGATGGGAATTGTTGTTTTCCTTCACGGCAGGCATCTAATATCTTCTGACATGGTGTGACCCGCCTGAATGCAATTTGTGTCTTAATATCCAGCTTACAGCGGCCCTGGCCTCTGGAGAAAAGAGGTGTTGGATGATTTTTTCCCCCATACCCGTACCCATTCCCCCTGCTTCGTCTTCCCTCTATCTGCAGTTTTTTTTTCTCATTTCGTTACCACCCCTACAATCTATTCCCTTCCTTTTCTCTCACTCCTTGTCCTTTTGCACTCTCTCGTTCCACACTATCTACTTCAGCTGTATCCGCGGAGGATTCCTTCCACCAGACAGAGGCAGTAGTATCTATCTTTTTTTCTGTGCCCTTGTCTGTCATCCAGTGTCATACACAGATCCACAGCCCGACAGATAGGTCGACTACCTGTTCTTCCATACATTTCTCTCCTGCTGCCTGGAGACTCAGGTGTACAACATGCCAGCTCGCTGTCTTTTTAAGGGAGCAGAGGAAGTAAATGAACCAGCCAGCAAGATAGCCCCAAATGAAACAACGGGCAGATGTCATTTTTTTTTCTTTCTTTGAGCTGGGGTCCTCTGAGCATACAGACCGCTGCAATGTTTATTTGGGTCAGGAATCATCTTTCATGTATATGACACCTAGACAAAGTGGACGAACAGAGAGGGGAGATGAGGGCAGATGATGGAGAACGCCAACTCACCGTCTCCGGGGGGGGGGGGGGGGGGGGGCACACGCATTATACGCTCCTCTCTTTCCCCTCTCATTCCTTCTCTTTATTGCATTCTAATAGGCCGACTAATGTACCATGGAAATTCACTCTGGATGCAGGAAGCGAGGGGAAGAAAGGTGGCTGCAGTTGAAAAGAAAGGTTGAAGGTGTGATGTAGAATATGTATTTGACAATCCACTGATGTAGCCGGTCTGTTTGAGGCAAGTGGAAACATTATTCAAGATGCAGAGCGAAAGGCGCAGTCAGAGATTGTTGGGAACGTTTGTTTTCAAAATATTTTTTGGGGCAAAATCTGTCAATATTCCCTCATGATCACGCTACCTTTCCAAACTGTGTGTGCGCTGAAAAAATATCCAATGTTAATACACAGCCTAGGCTCTGTAAACAGGCATTCTGCTAGCATCTGTACATATCCTTCCCTGTTAACATACCCGTTTACAGGGCCTAAGGTGTGTAATAACACCAGATGTTTTTTTTCTTCAGTGCACATACATTACGTTCAGTTAGCACATTTTGAGGTTATATCACTGATTTTGGCATAAAGTGTTTTAGACAACAAGCATTCTCCATAATCACTGACTCCACCTTTAAAGGTATACTCCCTGGTATTGGTTGTTCTCCTATTTTGTCTCAATCTTTCCTTTTTAAGGCTGCATCAGCATCCCTTTTTTATTCCAGCCATCCTCACCTACAGCTAGTAAGCCCCCCCCCCCCCACACACACACACACACACACACCTCTCCCTCTGCTCCTCCTCCCTCATATAAGCAGCTCATTTTCTGCTGCAGCGCTGCTCTAATGGACGCCCTTAGGCTAGAGGCTTCCCAGCCAAGGGACATCCATCTTTTGGCGTGTCACACTCCCGCCCGGCAAAAAATCTTTGTGATGTGCACTCCAATTTTTCTTCAGTAAATCAAATCATCCTTCCTTCAGAAAGACGAATGCTTCGGGGTTGGAGTGTTATAGAGAAAATCAATGCCGGCAAAATTGAAACAGTATGCCCCCGTATTGATCGGCCTTGTGAGATCGAAAAGGAACAGCTTTGTAACTGTTCCGCTGGACAGTTAGCTGACCTGTAATGGACAAACTATTGATATTAGCATTACTATTTTATCCCGTGCTATGTCATTTTGCCAGCGCGCTATTGAGGGAGAGAAGCCGGAGCAGAACGTTCGGTTACCAAAGGATTGTCTTGTTCACTCATGATATAAAAATATGTGTGAAATATTTCCTATACAATATACTGATGTGTACAGTTTAATCACACCATGTCAGTATTATTAATTTTATCATCTAAAATAAGCATTATTTTCTTTTTATATAACAATATTCCCATTAGGAAAACAGCATTCTATGTGATGTATAAACCGTTTTTTGCAGAGCAAAGCATGCACCACTACTGACCTGTTCTTCCCATTAGGGCTGCAACAACCGATTCACCTCTCTATCGATTTGCATTATTTATTTATACATTTTTCAACAATTTATTGATTTGTGGTTTAGTCTGTAAAATGTAAGACACAGAAAAAGTCACAGTTTTCTTAAGACCAACATCCTCTCATTGTTAATGTCTGACAGTAGCGTGCCTCATTTTTTTTAATGATAAATAAAACATTGGACAGCAAGTACTCCCATCTAGACCTGGAACCAGTGAATGTTTGATATGTTTCCTTGATAATGACTTAAACAATTGATTTTTGCAATTGATTTTCAAACTAGTTGTTAAGAACCTAATCTAACACTCAAATCTTGTCTTGTTTGAACTTAAACCTTTAATCTCAGCTAATCAGCTCAAGTCAGACTTTGTTGAGTTGGTTTTGATCAGATTGGATTTATAGCAACCACAAACGAAACTAAAAAAAAAAAATTTAATCAATTGATTAACCATACAATTGCAACACTACTGCCCATTGTCCTTCCGTCATCATCGTTTACCGTGTCCCACTCGTGGAGCCTCCTCTCCTGGATTCTCGCTGTATCACGCTCCCGAGCAATCAATTAATTACGCTCTGAACATACTGAGGAGTTATGCTTACTGCAGCGAGGACATTCATGTTCACGTAGTAATTTTTATTTATTTAAATAAATGATTGCATGAGAAACTGCAGGGGCCCAGATTAATCACCACTTGTATGCCTTCATTCCAGACTTAAATCACAATTATGATACATAATACTGAATGTAATGCATGTGTTAAAGCTGAGGTCTGCACAACGTCTGCGCTGCCTTTGCTTGTGTGTGTGTTTTATGGACACGCTGTACATTACGGCCTGCGCTGGCAACTGTGCACGCAGGGCTCAAAAAGGAAATGGGACTCTAGCACGTCAGCGGAGATTATAACCATAGGAAACAAGAACATAACTGTTTAGAGTACACTGACTCACGGAAATGCACGACTTGAGAGGGCCAGGAAGACAGGGAGAGAGAGAGAGAGAGGGAGATGGATGGAACAGAGGATGAGAGGGAGAGAGAGATATTTGTTACTGATGCATTAAAAGTTTGAGATGAGATGGAGACAAAGACAAGGCAGGGACATTTTTTCTCTCCACATCCCTTCCTCTAAACTACAGTATATAGTATATACTAAACCGTAGCCATGAGTGATTGCACAAATTTGTATGTAAAAGGTTGAGAGCGTGTCTTGTTTGCCGGATGGAAAACTCTACAGCTGCTGCCTTATCTGACCATCAGATTGCCTTTGTTGTATTTGGGAATAGCATAAACTGTAGCGGTTGATCTCCAATCTTTGTTTGATTCTGATTGACACACTAGATTTTCCTATTGGAATGATTTTCTGTGCATTTCCGTTACTCTACTTTTCCACCCTGGCAATTGGTTATTATTTGTATTCAAATCTTTGTAGATAAGCCTCTTTGGTTCACCTAAATTAAATCCCGATGGCTGTGTAAATGGCATCTGCAGTAGATACTATCTGGAACAAGCCTTTTCTTTACATTCAATTATTTGTACAGTACTTAACTGGTCATTTTTAACTGATAATGGCTTTGGGTTTGCTTATAAATACCTTGCAGTCTAAACACAAACATGACCCGATGTACTGTACTGTACTGTGTGCAGAGGCAGCTGTAGCTCCCGTCCCCATCTGAGGCAGTTGTTTCCGTTAGTCCAGGATCCCGGCTACTTCAAAAACCAATTAGCCCGGGCTGGACTTTGTGGTCATCCATCTGGCCTGATGCGGTCATAAACATGTGGCGTAAACACAGCGCTCTAAGCAATGCTAAGTCCGCCCTCAGATATGTTCATCTCTGTAAACCAGACTCTCTTGGAATCACGGACACCAAAGTCCTTAAACGGTTTTAACTTGAAACCTTCCACCTTCATCCATCATGTTGCAATGACATGTGTCTGGGGCCGAAAGAAAGTTGTGACGTGACAAAAAGGATGTTCTTTAAACCTCTGGGGAGACCGTTGGGGAGTTTTGACACACTTGCGTTCCATCAGTTACATAAAATAACGTGCCAGTAAGGGCCTACCGTGCAGTGCCGGCCTCATGGATATGAATTAGAATATAGCCTCAATGATAACATTTACCTCGACTGTATATACAGTACAGTGGCTGGGGCCGTAAGGAATAGCAACAAAGTGTCATGGCGGAACATATTAACAGCTGATGATGTCCATATGTTAGTCTGGTTAAGTGCTGCAGTGGAGAAAGGAGAATCCAAATATGTACACTCAGTGGATCATTTCAAATGACAATGGAAAGGATAAGCGGTGCCGTTCAAAATGCTACTTTTAATCATTATTGGGGAAAAGATTCACATTTATAGCATCAGTTTTGTTTTGATAGCACCTGTTTTGTTCAAAATGTGTTTTTAATTGATTTGTAATCCTATACTGTATTAAGTCATTTTTTTTTGCTGCTCCTGAAACTTTCCACGCAGCCTTAGCAGCTACCGATGTACAATCTGTGTGAGAACCCAAATGACCCTAACCCATTTACATCCTTTAAGATCCTCTACTTACTTTCCACGCCATCAGTTTTGTCTGTCCTCCTCCTGGCAGCTCAGCAATGTAATGGAATCCCTGTTATGAAGTATGAAAGGAGGCCCCAGAAAGACCAATTACACCATTTCTGCCTCCCTGCCTGGCTGCTCACAGCCCCAGTGTGACTCTGTAGCAACTCTCAGATTTATGAGTTTCATATACCCTTAAGAAAGTATATGGCCTTGGTGGAGCAAGGTCACGATAAAAGGGGTGCTGATCAATATCTGAATGAAAAACCATTTGGGAAGTTTTTAGCACTTTCCCCCCCATCCTCCTCCTTTCTCCCTTGATGCAATATCTGCTCCGTATCGATCGTCCAGGGCCAGTAGTTAGTCAAAGGCTATCTCCTTTGACTAACCCCTTTAGAGCATGTCAGCCCCCACCTCTCTCTCCCTCTCTCCCTCTCTCTCTCTCTCCCTCGTAGTGATAGATTGGTATGCTTACAGCCACTGTAATTACACCATGGGACCAGCAGGTCATTTATTTTCGCTACTTTCATCATTTGCCGAAAAGAAGAAAAAAAAAAAACGCCTTTTATCTATAGAATCCAGCACTTTCTTGTGCAACCAAAGCAAAAAAGGCAACATAAAACACCAATGTCTCCGGTATTGAAGACCGAGGATCATCCTTTACTCATAGATCTTCAGCTTGTATCCGTGCTATAGATTTACTTGAAACCCCTCCATACCTGTGTCGTAGTTCAAGCTTGGCACGAGCCTAAGAGGATAAGACCAGGGGATTTCGGTATGTAAGCTATGTGTTGTTAAAAACTGATATTACAAAATATATGGAAAGGCGGTTGGAGCATAGTATTTGTGTTGTGTTTTCAATGCAAACATGACAAATCACTGAGAAATAATTTGTATTTTAAATTCATGTGGGGACTTTTATCGCGGGGGATGCTTTTCTGTTTTTTTCCCCCCATAATGTTATTTTCTCGAACGAATAGATAACTACACGGCCATTATAGTTAGTCAGACTTCTGTTTATATGATCGTCTCAATCACCTTGCGATGGAATGGCTGCGTCTGACACACACACACACACACACACACACACACACACACTGTGCTATAAGTGCTGTATAATGGGCACAGCCGTATGATGGAGAGAAGGGAGGAGGTGCTCATGAATAGCAGACAGCCTTTGCTAGATGAGATTGCAGAGCGCTGTAGTTCCTGTATCACACTGAAGCAGCACACACACACAACCGAATAGTACACAGTTAAAGGGAGAGGGAACAATGCAGATTCGTATCTTCTAGTCAAACTCCTTCACCGCACAAGCCAGATGAGTCTGAATTTTACCAAATTTTGTGTAGTTTGAAAATCACAAACGAAGCTGAAATCTGCAAAAAACAAAAAAACTTTACAATAATGTATTTCAAATTTTTTGGGGTAGTTTTTCTGCAAGACCCCCCTCCATAAATGTGAACTTCATAACCCCTCCCCTCCCTGAATCCTCAATCTCAGTTGACCTTGAGCTTCTCCACTGTATTTTTTTCTTCTTTTTTTTTCTCTTTTGGAAAAACGTTGGGGTATATATGTGTTGAGAATTTGTCATACCATTCAAGATCAGCTCTGAAAGCTAGAGGTCAGAAGATTATTACAATGGGCCGGTAATGGCAGAATTATGCAACTCCGGT
This sequence comes from Ammodytes marinus, assembly GCF_949987685.1. Classification (NCBI taxonomy): domain Eukaryota; kingdom Metazoa; phylum Chordata; class Actinopteri; order Uranoscopiformes; family Ammodytidae; genus Ammodytes; species Ammodytes marinus. The sequence continues at coordinate 6,302,494 of NC_137235.1, read as the reverse complement.
CCAGTGGATGCCCTCATTACCTCGCTGCGGTGGTGATAAATGGCCCTAAATGCATGTTGTCAAAATCACAGGAAAAATTTGACTCTTCATCAAAAATACAGATGGTACCACTTCAGCGACGTGAAGCAGGGTTGAAGTCTATTTATGATGTAGTGCTCTTGCTCAGATCATTTAGATAAGGCAAACCCGAGAACGAGAAGCTATTTTAACATTAAACAATAAAATCAAGTACAACATCATTCATTTGAATGGAAAAAGCTTTTTCAAGGCATTTCCATATTTGGTCAATATTTACTACCCTACTAAACACAGCCCTTTGCCTTCTTACCTCCCATGAAATCTGATATCATTAGAGTGTAATTGTCTGGCTTTTTGTCTGTGAATTTACACTGAGTGTAATTGCTGCTAATTGGAAGCTGCTCACTAAGCTGGTGGTAATTAGGGCGCGATTTGCATTATTTCATTTGTCTGCACGGCATTGTGGGGAGTCTGAAGCCCTCTTGCCTTCCACCCATGGGAGTGCTTTGATCCTCACAAGCCAGCCATGTTTTCAGAGATGCGATATAACTCCCTCTTTTTTTTCAGATCACTTTTTGAAAAGCTCTCGGATAAATTGGAGTTAATTGGGAGGAGTGGTAGGTGCTTATGTTGTCTGGGTAATGAGAGCGTGTGCGCTCGTGTGTGTTAGCAGCAAATTCAGTGAAAAGGGAGTTAACGAGAGGGATGAAAGCAAAGGATGTAAATGTACATTGACTTTTTTTCAGTGCGAGTGAAAACATTTTATTTTATTTATTTTTTAAGAGCATACTCCTTTCATAAGATATGTTTTTAAGCATTTTTCATCACAGATCTGCTCTGGTGTTGCAACACCCCACTGCACCATATTCAAATCCACCTTCAAATAGACAAACTAAATGATTTGATCCTGTGATTAATAGTGAGGAGGGCAAAATTACATGCGGACTCAACTGTCATTTGAGGGGATAAGATGGAAATGTTGGCGGGTCTGTGACCCTAACGTTACCTCTGGTGAATCTTGTAAACAACATTAGCTGAGGTGAATTAACATACACACATGTAGATGGTCTCCCGTGAAACTCATCGGAGTGGCACGGAGAAGCATTAATGCACATGTAGAAAATCACTTGGGCTAGACTTAATCATGCCGAACAATTTCAGTGGCAAGGTATTTGGTCCTGTTTTCATTTTAATTTGAGTCTGGAGATCCCATCCAAGCGATGGCTGCCACCGTTTGACAAAGAGCCGGCGCTCAAGCCACCAGTCCTCAACATGACAAATCCTCAATCTATTCCTGCTCTGCCGTTTCTTCTAAACACATGGTTTATGCAAATCAAAGCAAAATCATCCTGGGGATAGCAGCAATGTTTGAGCAATTTGAGGGCTGCCAATAGGAACTGGCATTAACATGAGGAGCAAGGAGAGAAATCTCTTCTGCATATGCAGGTCTCATTGACTGTACCCAAATTAATTTAGCAGAAAGGTTATGAATGACTGTTTGTGCCAAAGTGCAGCCGCTCGAGGTGATATATGAAAGCACATTCACTCTGTATGTCCTGGTTGCTTTGATAAAGGTCATGTTAGCATTTACATAATATCAAATGCTACGGAGATAAACTCATTCAAAAACGGTAATATTTCCTTTACCCCATCGCCCATATTCACCCAGGGTAAATTCTACCTTTCCCTGAAAGGCTGAATTCAAATAAATAATGTAGAATAATCAGGAAGGAAATTAGATATTTTATTGAATATCAGTTTGAAATGCGATGTTAGATATAAGATCATTTATTTCAAGACTAAAAATGTGAAGAAAAAAACAAACTGATGCAGCCGTTTCTGGTTAAACCTGATTGAAAGTTGATGGATGGCAATCATTTGTCCTTGTCAACAAATGAACAATTGCACCATTGAACTGGCAGCACTATCAAACTTTCAGGACCTGCAGAGAGAATCTATTAACATGTTTAAAGTGGCCGTTTGAAAATGATAAGCACCGATGGCCCCTTATAGACAACTACTTACCAACCCACTTATTCCAATAATATATGATGATGGATAGAGGTGACGTGGGAGTGGTTTGCGATTGTTTATTTTAGGGGTTTTCTTAATGCTACATTAGTATTATACTAAGGATAAGATTAAACCTTAATACTCCCCTAGGGAAATTGGGTTGGTGCAGCAGGAAACGGTAATAATCAGGGAAATAAATTAATATTGAGACTATTGTGTAAGATTTTTTTCTTTTTTACTGTAACATGGGTGTTTCGGTGTTATAGACTTATATTGACGTGTGCTTTGAAAATAGTTTATCTTCAAATAATGGGATTTCAATCATCAGCTCTCCTATCATACTAGTATTTATACATTCTTGTAAATACAGACTGCTTCCTCCTTTTTCTATCTGGGCAAACAGCACCCATGTGTCAGCGAACAGTTTATTGTATTGGATACCTAATGTAGTTCATTCAGCCCTCCACTCTTCTAAACGCTGTTCTTTCCAAATAAGCATTTCATTTATCCTGGACCAGTTCTCATACTGTACCCTCCTCACAATTCAACAATTTGTTTTGTACGTCACTTAACCATGCCAAATCTACTTGGACGCCAGCTCTTGTTTTGATGTAAATGGACAATTTAGTAGCCCCATTGAAATCTTAAAGGGCCAACCAAGTAAAGCATCTCCTTGCAGTGTGTTGATGGTTTGTGTTGAGTTTATCAAATTGAAGGCATAACTGTTTTGTTAACTGATTAGGGAGAGAGAGCATCAGGGCCACATCAAAGGAGGAACTCCAGCTCCCCCGTTCGTACTCTGTGTTGGTAAACTAACTCAAATTTACAACTTTAGAGTCGTGAAAGGCATGTGAAGGATATTTAAGTAAAGGAAAGAGGGAAAAAAAGTAACTACTATTTACTACCTCACATAAAAGTCTTCCGGATCGTCTTTCAGAGGCAGCCAATGTGGTCGACATTAGACAGTGTCAGTGTGGCTCAAGAACATTCTCCTTAAAGGTGGAGTCAGCGATTGTGGAGAATGCTTGTTGTCAAAACACTTTTTTGTGCTCTGTAACCTGGTATGTGAACCAAGGATATGTAAACAAAGGGGGCCCACCGTGGCTAGCAACATGCCAGTTTACAGAGGCTAGGTTGTGTATTAACAGTGGATTTTTTTTCAATCATGAGGATATATTGACTGATTTGACAAAGTGATTTTGACAACAAGCATTCTCCAGAATTGCTGACTCCACCTTTTACACACACAAAATCAAAGCTTGTGCATGTAAGACTTGCTGTGATGTAAGTTTTGCTCAGATTTTAAAGAACACGAACACACACACACACACACACACACACACACACACACACACTCTCTGTCAGATCGTCTCCCACTTTCATCATCAGACAGCAGTCGCTGCGGGCCTAACGAGCGGGCCTTCCAGACACCTTTTATGACCGAAGTAATTACTAATTACACAAGTGGTTGGCGTGAGCCGCGGCACAACGCCGGCCCCTTTTGTTATTTTAATTGTTGTTATTTTGAAGAATGGTACTCCGGTAAATTCTGCCATGGATGCCCTGGGAGGAGGATGGATGAGCCCTGAATAATTTATCATCTTTGTGGAAACACACTCGGTGTGTGGTATGGGGGGTTGCATAGCGCTGTACATCTCCATTCTTGTTACAGCGGCGGCGCTCTCATTGGGGATTGATGGCGAGGTATCTTTCATCGCGCGTCCAGCCTCTCCTAGCGCCCCGTCATTAGGACTTCCATTGTGGCCTGTTCGCCGCGCGCTGGATGGATATGACTGGCAGAGGTGGCTCCCACATGCTGTGACTAATTACTCCAGCCAATGGCTCCCCTCCTGATGGATTAATGTGTATTGTGTGAATGGGACAGACCCCCCCCACCCCCCACACACACACACACACATACACAGAAGATGAGAGACGACTGCGTCCTGATTCGGAGCTGTGCGTTTTATGCACAACCTTGATAATTATTTTCATAGATGAATACCATTGCAGGCAGGATGATGAAGTGGCCATTTGCGTTGGGAGACTATCACATGCAAACACAGAGCACGGTCTTTGTCACCGGCGAGAAATCTGGTCCTGCACAGACCTGCATCCCCTTGTGTCTTTCTAACTTGCATTCTGCACACACACACACATACACACACTTTATCGCGTGCCTCAACGCTCTGAATATACAAAATATATATTCCCATTCATACATCTTATAAATTTCACACACATATTGTTGTTTATTTTCTTCTCTGCACTGAATTAAATGTACAATGCGGAGTGCGTTACATCCAGTCTTAAGATATAAGCAGCACCTTTCTACTCGTCATCCAGCTTTTTGAGACCTTTTCTTTTTTGGGGAGTTGCAGATAAATCATATAATCAATGGTTTTCATTAGCCAGGACATAGGAGTTTTTAAAGGACCCGCTTGGAAATTGTATTTATTTTCTTTGCTAAAGCTCCTTTCCCTTTCGGAGGCCCCCGTGTGATCATTGGTGTTGGACTGAAGATTTGTGAGGAGCCCCAGGCCGGCGCAGCGTTCAAGAGTAGATCCCATAAAGCACGCTGGGGTTCTCCCGTCATAGCTTATGCCACTGAAACCATAAACTGTGTCTTCCTACACCTTCACAGGATACACTATACGGCCACTTAATGACTCTGTCATGACTCGCTTTTTATTATTTTACCAATGTTTTGCCTTGTTTAAAGCTTTGTATGCTTTTTTTGTTACTTCAGTTTTGCCGTTTTTCTGATCTTAAAAAAAAAGGTTAATCTGTTCAATAGAAAGAACATTGTGAACCCTCATGGGATGCAAGTAGCACATAATAGATTTATTGTATGTTTCATGAAAGCGTAAATCTTGCTGGTCTTATTTTCACTGTTTTCACAACACAGCAAAAATTAAAAGACGTAAACAGTATTTCATGAACTCCAGGACAAGCCCAGAGTCGTATTTTCTTATTTTCCTAGCGTTTGTCTCGTGAGGAATTTTAGTCTCTGAAAAATGACTATTCGACTTGAGTTAGTCAGGATTTAGTGCCGCTGAAGACACAAGTATTGTTTGGCCTTCCCCACCGGAATTTAACTGAATCATTAACACATGATGAAGTATTTTATATTCTTAAAAAGTGGATTTACCCGCTGCATAATTGTCACACAGATAGCTTTGTGGTGAACTAAAAAGTTCTCAAAATTAAAAACCGTTTGAACTGGAAAAAATAAAAATTTGCTTATGTAATGAGAACAAATATTTTCTTACACTTCGTCAACCCTCCGAACAATTGGATAATGCATTTTTAGATAATATTTTAATTAGATCACTTTCAAAAACTAGAAGTGATATTTCATTATAGACAGGGACACAATGTACATGCACAATGCTACACTATGTGGCACTGACTCCTCATTAAAAAGTTAACACTTCCTCTTCCTTCCAGAGCAAAATGATTCACTGACCCGGGCCCCGGTACAGGGAGATGTAAATTGGAAAAGAAAAATGGGTGCTGTAGACATTGATTAATATTGGTAATGCTATCCCACCCCCCTCCACTGTGTTTGTAATGGCCTTCTCCTTATCCCGCTAGCCATGGGTCCTGACAAGAGCTATCCTGCTGGGCCTCGAAATGAGCCTAGAATGGAAGCACATGCCACAAGAGTGTGTGGAAAATGATCAAGCTGTCATTTGTTCACCTTCTCAAAGAGCGACGGAGAGAAAAAAGAAAGCAAGAAAAACAGAGGGAACACCTTATCCTCTGAGATGGCGATACTGCCACTGTCAAGGACAAGGGGGATAATAAAATTATTTGGGGTCTTAGCATGTGTCTATAAGTGTGTTTTTAAAGAGTGATTCCGAGGGTGAAAAAAAAACACCAAACACACAATGCTGTCTTTATGCATTGCTTTGCTGGGACCCAGTGCTAATGTCGGGGCTGCTTCTACCATGCTGGCTGGTAATTGCTAACACATGTGCTGTACCTCTGTCTCGCTGCAGCCGGCCGAGGGAGTTCTGGCGCCTGGACTACTGGGAGGACGATTTAAGGCGGCGACGTCGCTTCGTCAGGAACCCCTCCGGATCGGCTCACTCACAGGCCACGCTCAAAGCCGCGGCCGAACACGGTCAGTATACAGTCAGCCCCCTCAACCAAGTGTTAGCCATGCCCTTTCATTCTAACCCGGTGGTAGCACCAGGTACAAGGTAGTAAAAATTAGTCTTCCCGTTGCAATAAAAAGGTTTATTGTACCTCAAGACACAGTAAAAATAGCACCCTCATTTAAAATTTCATAAAAAGGTGATTTCACACCCTGCCACCCATTATGCAAAGCCGCACTAATTCTCAACCTGAGAGCTCGCATGCTTGCCTCAGACATTTCAGTTTTGGGAGAGCCTTAGTAGTAAAGTGGTTAATGTGCATGCTGCATTAATGCAACGTTACTGCTTTGATTCCAGCCAGTGACCTTTGTCGCATGTCTTACCCCATGTTTCCTCTCTGCCAAAAAAGATATCTTAAAGAAAGTAATTTCAGATTTGAACTGAGTTGCTATGAATGAGATGAAATGTGAACTTGTGTTAATTTTTTTTCTTCTTCGCTGCATAACAGTGGCTGATATCAGTGGTAAGTAACATTCATGCTCCCTGAATGTATTTCCCTTGAGAATTTGCAGGAACATTTTCTAGATCAGAGTTAATAAAATATATAGTCTAAATTAAATGTATTTTACGTAGTTGTTGATTTAATGTCTCATATTGTTAGATAGCAATAAGTTGTATTGATCCAGGTTAAATATTATGCTAGTCAAGTGAAAATTGCAGTCTGCCAAAGGGTTTTGTTGAACAAATTGTTCACTTTGTGCTTGGAGCCTCTTTTATGGGGTTTACAAAAAACTCAAAACGCTTGAATAGTATGATACGTACAGAGTTGGTATTAAAAGTAACAGCATTGATGACCTTTTCATTAGTGTTGAACTTTCTCATTGATTCTGTGAACTGCTCTAGAAAGACAGGTGGCAACTTTCAATAAAGCCCTGTCTGAGAGCAACTTAATATTCCCAGCAGTCACTTCTGACCACTATATAAATGACACATTGTCCCTGCATTAACACCAGGAGTCGCATTTCTCTCCTACAGCTCATGTTATCCCTCACTTCTGCAAAAATCCAACACACACACACACACACACACACACACACACACACACACACACACACACACACACACACACACACACACACACACACACACACACACACACACACACACACACACACACACACACACACACACACACACACACACACACACACACACACACACACACACACACACACACACACACACACACACACACACACACACACACACACACACACACACACACACACACACACACCAGGTTTTGTGATCATGGTCATGCGGGTCCTACACTTAACCAGGTCAATCAATTACTCTCACCAGTAAATGGCCGTTCCAGGACCAAAAAATGTCCTCAGTTCAACCTGCAGAATTTCCCCGTACACGTGTCATCATTCCCAAAGACAAATGGCAGGTGTGACAGGAGTCAATACCAAGGTGATCTAAAAGCAATAAGGGTTTGGGATCCCGGTAATCCTGGGAGAATTCTGGTCTGGTCCGCAGTAATGGCTGCAGTGTGGAGGCAGCTGGAGACCCCAGGCCTGAGTCCAGCTGGTCAGGAGGAGGCCCCTATATTTGACTTTATTTCACTCTTAATTCATCCTTGTTTTCCCTTTGGCCAGTTCATGACACATCACTTACAGTATGTACTGTCACCGACTTCGTTTAGCTGATGAAAGTGTGTTAAATACATCACTTATTCAGGTATTTGGTGTGGTGTTCAATTGTATTCAAAACTATACAAGCTCATGTGCTGCATATATTTAACACTAGGGGGGACACATTCCTGCAAACAACATTGGGTTTCAAAGTCAAGCCTGTGTTAAAATAGCCAGAAGCTAAGTGTAGTGGCAAGGGTATGCTACCTCAAGAGAGTACACTGCTGCCTGGCTGGAGCATGTGGGACTATATCATTAAAGTAACGCATTTGACATTGAAGCCTGACTGCATTCATTTTCTGATGTAACCTTTCGTCTTGTTTTAGTCAAACCGACATTTGTTGCGGAAGTGCGGCTCAAAATGAGAATGCAAGGGGGCTTGAGTTTTTCAAACAGAGCACAAAGGTCATATCTGGCTGTAATTATATTCATCAGATGCAGAGGAGAAAATGCAGCCTCACTCCCTAAGAAAATATTTAATATGAGATCAAGCCCTGAATGCGCCCTCATTTTCTAGCTACTTGTGCTGTGCACTTTTCAAATATCACACATGATTAGGAAATTAGACTTAAAGGAAAATATTTAGCATATTCACAAAAAGTTTATTTCTTTCATTTTTAAGAAGAGGAAAAATGTTTTGCTACAAATGTGCATTTCTGCATTGCGGATATGGACAACTGTTATCATTCATACCGTGCCAAGATGATTTCCACGGGAGAGTGTGTGGCTGCCAGTAGGCTTTGAGAAGGCTGTTTTGTATGTATGGCTGGAAGGAACCATCTTTTCTGGTGCAGGGCCCGTGTAGCAGAGGTGGCAGAGTAAATACCCGAAGACTAATGTCTCTGTTCTGGTAATCAATACTCGCCTCATGACTACACACTGCTGGCCTAGCTCCCGTTAAACACAAATTTGTTAATTTTGACAATTTAATTGCTGTGACTATGCATGCCTCCAGTTGTATAAGTAAGCAGGTAGTTGAACCTCTCAGTCGGGGGAAATGGGCTCTCGGAAAAAAAGTCGAACCTGTTGGGATTTACGCAGGTTTTCAGCTCCCTGTGTGATGAGTGATGAGGTTGAAGTGCCCGGGTTAGGCGCCTGCTCCTGCATAGATTGTTTACCAGCGTAATCTTTTTGAATTATGCTTTCATTTAAAATGACGTCCTGAATTTTAGTCAATGATCTAAATTTTCTTTTTTATTTGTCATTGCTGATAGTATTATAATGTAATAAGTTTGTTAATTATAGTAAATTCTACATTTTACACTCACACACCTAGTTTAACTCCAACATATAACAAGTTTCTTCGTTAAACAGTTACATGACTTTGCATGTTCAATGTCACACACACACACACACACACACACACACACACACACACACACACACACACACACACACAGAGGCACCACCAAAACCTCAGAGTTGTCAAATTAAAAGCAGAAAAATAAACAGGGCCGTCTTTGGCAACAGAGGGTGAGAAGTTAGCACGTAGCCTGTCACTTAAGCGCGCATGTCTTTTATTTATGTGATAAGTGGCATAACTCTGGTCAAAATAACTTTTTCTTGCTATTCTGCTAGCCACGGCTTAACAATATGCTAACTGGCTATTGTTGTTGCTGGACTTACTTCAGTGTATTATACTGAGGAACTATTAATAGCTTGTTCTTGTGGGTAATGGAAGGAGCATGTTTTTTTGTTTTTTTCCCCTCCTCCACCCCGATCTCAAGGTTTAGTTGCATCAGACTATGTATTTGTAAGGCTTGACACTGTATGTTGGTCCTGCTTGTATATTTGGGTGGGAACTACTGAGCATGTTTACAGTGAAAATGCAAAGAAGTCCAAATAACATGTTTTGGGTTTTTTTTTAAGCCCATGACCAGCCCCCTGTCCACTTGCTTGGTGTGAATAGAATGGCATGTGGTACGTATTAGAGGAGCTGGTAGTAATTTCACTGCTGCTAACTAAAGAATCCTCCAGGGAGGCTTAATTACAGGAAGACCATTCTAAATATCAGCGAGCTGCATATTTTCCAAGACAAGAGATTTTTTATCCCGGGCTCTTGTAGCCGTTTGAAACATATAGAGCCACATGACACGGCCGTGCATTTTAAGGAAGTGCAATTGATCTCTCCTCAGGTGATGATTTAAAAAAAAAAAAGCCCACGAGATATATATGTTTATCTAAACTCTGTTACTTTTGCCTGAATGCAGCAATAGAAACAACATGCACAGAAGCAGCGCCAGCCCCCCATTATGTATCGCCAGCTTTGTTTACGAAGAGGGACGACTGGCCATCCAGCCTTTGTGCTGTGGACTGTGTGTCTGCCGATCCTTTCCATGCACCGCTGGGGAATGCAGGGCTCTGTAAATGTTTGCAGATTACCATTTTTCTTATATAATCCATTTGGAACCTCGTGTCATGTTCAGTTGAAATCAAAACGTCCGGTGTTTCGACCCTCATTTGTGTTCTAATGTGTTTGAATTATTATTTTTTTTTGTGTGAAATGGTGTTTGTCTGGATGTACGTGTACGAGCAGAATGCATTAAGGGGTTAGGATTATGTCAGTCTTTTGTCCGTCTCATTTTGCTGGTTTGGTTTCAGTTTGCCTGCCTGCATGTAGCTCTGAGCATGTAGCTCTATGTCTGGGCAACACAAGTCAGCATCGCTATTAACTAATGATTCAAAGTCAAACAGCAATGCTGCAACTAGTTTTTTTTTAGAGGGTAAACCCACTATTATTTACAAAAGTACTTTTTATATGTCCACAAGGCAAAGTTTAAGACGGGGAAAAATATTTATAACCTAAGTTTTCACAACAATGTGAATGTTTTAATAAGTGTGGTAAATGTATGCAGTTCAAAAAAATATATATATATGAACAATTATATTTTGAATTTTATGTGAGGTTGTTGTGATAATCACTCTTTTGAACAGACCGTCTCCTTTTTATTTACCAGCTGTAGCTTTAACTGAGGCAATGGAAAGAAGCTGATCGCTCATATTTGTGCACAACACACAACTTTGTCAGTCTGTTATGTAGTATACAATTAATACTTAAACTTCATAAACAACGTCATTTATTTTTTATTTTATTTATTTTTTGTTACAGGGAAAAGGTGTCTGGCAGGTTTCAGTTAAAAAAATAAAATCTGCTCTAACCTGACCATTGAAACTTTGAAAGCCATCTAACTCTTCTCTGAAATAAAGCTTTACGAGTGTGTTGTGTTAACCTGCGATACAATATGATACTATATACTATGATCTATAAATGTAACTCCATTCATTACACTCCATATGTATATGACCTGAAAAGTCTTATGTTTTAAGGTAAAATCAAAAGCCCTTTTCCCCTTGCAGCGTCCGAGGAGGACATCCTGAAAGGCAAGCAGTCCATCAGGAGTCAGACTCTGGGAAACCAGAACTCAGAGAGTGAGAGTCTGCTGGACGGAGACGACGACACTCTGTCCTCTCTAGACGAGAAGGAACTGGAGAACTTAACAGGTAAAGAAAGAGCTTCACCTGCGTCACTCCCACACCCCTCCCCTCAATGCTGGTCCTACTGCCCAGTTACAATTTAGAAATAATATATTCATTGTAATTTTGATTTTGTTTAATATCCTACATATGCAATTCCACTGTTTTGTGGCAATGCATGTATAATAGCACCTTTTCTTGTGCTCTGGAATCCATAGTTCCCATCATTGGAATTGACTGATTTTCCCATGTGATATACCGTTTTGCTTTGAATTTATTTTTTTTATTTTTATAAATGTTCTATTCCTGTGTTGTAGCCTTAATTGTCTGAAAATGCAGACTCCTTTATGTTAAAGTAAAACAGGCATTTAATACATGCCTTACCCAACATTTACACCTCTGGACAACTCTTTCATTATAGCAATGCTATACAGGAGAATGCTGCTGAAAACACAGTATGTGCAGTTTTGCGTTTGCCACTTGAGGTCTGACACACACACACACACACACACACACACACACACACACACACACACACACACACACACACACACACACACACACACACACACACACACACACACAGAGGCCTGAGTAGCAACTCTCTAAACATATTTTTTCATCCAGCAGTAGCCGAGTTTATCCCAGGATACTGCTTAAATGGGTTATTATCTGACTCAAGAAAAGCACCAATGCTTAGATAAAAAACCCTTCCCCTACAACATGAACCTGTGAGCCTGATCGACACAGCCTTATAGCCTATCATATTTAATTCAATTCAAAATGTCGTCAGTCCTTTGTTGCTTTTGATACATCTGTTATTCAAATTAACTTAATTAAATATAATATAGTCCGCTAATCGGCTTGCAGTGTAATCCTCGCTCACCAGACTATAAGCTGCATTAATGGGGCTCAGAGTGTATTAAAGTATTAAAATAACGCAACTGGTTGACAATGGGATTTAAACGTGGAATCCCGTCTAATAAAGTGACGTGTGTTACCGCGAGAATTCAGTAGAGATTGTCGGGAGATGACCAACTTCTCCTCTTTGAAGCAGCCCGTCTGCTTGAGGTGTAACTGAATGTCTTTGACTCAATGAGGGGAAAAAAATATATAATTTCAACCCTCGGATAACTTGTCAGTGGGCTACTCACGGGGTTCACGGGAGGCAGAGGACTGAATATATGTATATATCTGTTTATTCCATGAGTGTGAGGGGAGCTCGGGGAAATCAAGCCTCGTCTCCTCTCTCACTCTCTCCGGCATAGCGCACATCTGCAAATACAATGCGTCCTCATATGTGCAGCAGCAGAGCCGGGCAGAGAGCTTCCACCCACAGCTCCCCTGAGCCGCGCGCTCATTGTCATACTGGCATAAATTAAGATTGATGAGAGATTAAACAGAGCTTCACCCCAAACGCCTGCCATCCATGCATTGTGACTGACAGACAGTCAGTCGATTTTTTTGACTATTAAATCCTTAAATGTAACATCTAATTTATTTTTGCGCGTTATTGTATTCATGCAACTATATGCATCATATGTAATAAAGTAGACAGCCTGTTGTTGCATGTTACTAAAGTTTTACTTGAACTCATCGATTAATTACAAATGATCAATTTAGGAGGAAAACTACTGGCAGTGTTTGAAGTATAGGCCGCAGCCTTTAGACTTGTATTTTAATAGCCCCCTGCAAATCTAATGCAAAATAATTGTAGATATAAATATAGGCCTATTTATTTGGATAAACGTCCCCAGCGTTAATAGTAGACGCAAGTTATCGTTATCTTTCGCTTGTTTACGTATCAACTTGAATGACTTAACTATAGCTCCACGCTTGAAGGCCCACGGTGTTTCTAACAGATATTACGAACTCCCTTGTTGAGTTTTACAAGTTTATCTTTACGGTTGGTGGCTTGAAAAACACAGCCAGCGTATATACCTATATCTCCCCGCTGAGAGTAGGCCTACAGCCAGCTTGTTTAGTGACCGGCGTGTGTGTGTCCCTCCAGGCCCGGTGAACGTGAGCACCAGCGCTCAGCTCGTGGCTCCGGCCGCGGTGGTGAAAGGCACGCTGTCCATCACCGCCTCCGAGCTTTACTTTGAGGTGGACGAAGACGACCCGAGCTTCAAGTCCATCGATCCAAAGGTAAGAGACTGGAGATGCATTGATCACGTCTCCAATAGTCACTTATTGAATGTTCTTACTTCCTGTATTGCTGGTATCGCAATACGCAGGATTTAGGTTTTTACGCAGCAGTGTGTTTGGTGTCTACAAGTGTTTTATTTCAAATGAGCAATAAAAATACGATTGGTGTGTTTCCACGTGTTCATTTCATAATGTTTGTTTCGAATAAGGGGTTCATGTTGCCAGTCTGTGTCGCTGAAGTTAGATTGAGAATATACCTGGAAATGAGAAAAATACATTTTACATTTGTAATTTTTTAATGATTACAAATGTGTTTGTTTTGAATGTTAAACGACTTTTTTTAAAGTTAATATTTTGTAAGATCCATTTAACACCATGACAACATTTAATATTGCTTAGGGGTCGAAACGTATCAAAGTGTCTTCGTGTGTAAACCTTAACAATGGATAAGGCCTTCCTATTAACACCGATCATCCAGCCTACGTTTTTAATTGTAAGCAGACTTCAAAAACTAAAATGTCATGGTAGGCTACAGTTCTCAATAAAAAAATAAAAAAAAATGTGTAGGCCTACTAACGTCATGTTTACTAGAGCAGTGCAGACCCACAGGTGGTTGTGTTTAGGTATAGGTGATATCCATGAGATGATCGTATTTATTTTTAAATGAGTATCTGTTATTTTAATGTTATACCTGCATTTATTTTAATGTGATTTTTTTAAAACCAAAATTAATTCAAATAGACTATGAAATAAAGTTCTCTGTAAGCTACACTCCATTCTGTAAAATCAAGCACATTAATCAGATAAAGGCTTCAGGCTGCTGTTAAAACAGAGAGCAGAGATGATCCCAGGCCCATATATTAACGTGAGCCCCTTGATTTACATTCATTCGAAAATCCTTTTGAGCCTGACACACACTGTAAAACAAACTTATGGTCCAAAGTCGCTTCTGCACTTTCCATCTTTTAAATGTAACAAAAAGCGCCAATTCCCTTTTCTTTCCCCAGAGTGTGGACCACATGTTGACTGTCTCTCGTGAAAAAAAATTAATAATTTGAATGATTTCTCCCCGTCAGGCAAATATAGCAAAGTAGAATGCAACAGATTCGCCTGTCATTTCACCTGTCAAAACACGTCAAGACACGAGGCCAAGTTGTAATTTAATTTGCAACATTTTATTAACATTTCTTTTTTTTTAAAGTCACATAATGAAAAAAAATTGAACTTGGCACGCTACATTTTATTCTTTCACTTTAACGATTTTGTGCATATATTTAAATAAAGGGTTCTTCACTTTGTGAAAACATTTAAAGAAGACAACTAAAAGTTATTACATTTATCTGAAAATGTACCTTCACTTTCTCGTTGGCAGTGGCCCAATTGCTCCATTTTAAAAAGGTGTTGTTGTTTGCAGGCTGCATCATATTATTTTTTTGTTACTGATGTTACTTTGTTCACATTGCTTGGAGAATCAGTTGCAGAATCAAATATTTGTCCTTCTCTGAAGTTTTATCCCAAAATGTCTGTCTCGGATCTATCGCTTTATAGTTTGTCCAAACTTTTCGCATTGGTGAGGATTTCCCTCGCTAGTCTCCACGTCTGCTTGGCAGCAGCCTCCAGGGCCGAGTGAGGCTTTCCCTGAAACAAGTCCAAGTTAGGCAAGAAGTAGTGGGGACATCTGCGGCACTGCAGGCAGGATATGAGCTGCAGCAGGATGCCGTTCAGTCGGTCTCCGAGGCAAGACTCGTCCCAGTCGGTCTCTCTCGGGTGTTTCTCGCACTCGTACAGCAGCAGCGTCTTCATGTGGTAGTTGTTGAGCGGCTGGCCCGGCAGCTCCAGGTGCCGGTCCCTCAGAGTCTTCAGCACCGACAGACACTTCTTCCTGCAGCCGGCCATCAGCAGCCTGTTCTCGGCCTCGCTGAACTGCAGCACCCAGGCGTCGCTCTCCGCCGAGCTCTGCTTCCCCGTTAGCGAGTAACATTCTTTGGAGAGCAAGTTAAACCCCTCTGCTTTCACTTCTGCTACTCGGTTAGGGCCGGGCCAGGGGATGTGGGGCATGGGCCACTGAGCCGCACTTCTAGGCCAAATTCCAGTGCACTTGAACGCGGGGGTAATCTGCACCACGTACCTCTCCCTGATCCGTAGTCTGACCTCGCTGGTGTCCGCCACCATCTTCACCACGTCGCGGTAGCTGCATTTATCCACGGCCTGCGCCACCAGCGTCTGGAACCTGGAGCGGATCTTTCTGGCCGAGAGATAGCCCGAGGCGGTGATGAACTCGACCCACAGTGACATGCTCCTTTTGCGGCCGTCGCTCAGCTTCAGCACCGCGCAGCCGGGCAAGGAGCCGTCGTCCACAAAGTTGAACACCCCCATTTGGTTGAGGTAAAGCACCACCTCGAACTCATTGGGGCAGATGACCTCCATCCCCTCGAAGCGCGCGTCTATCTCGCTGAGTGAGCTGATGAAGCGGGGCTCCTGCACCTCCACCTCCTTCAGGACATCCGACACCACTTTACAAACCTCCCGTATGGTCTTCGCAATGGCCGCTTTGCGCGTTTGGCATCTCTCGTTGTGATACTTGTTTAGCTGGTAAACCAGCTTTGCCTGCGTCGCAATCATGTTGGGGCAGAGGTCCGGGCCGTACACCGGGGTGTCGCAGTAAGTTGACGGATCCAATGCTTACCGGTAAAGCCAGAGGCAGGTCGCTTCCCCGTGCAGGAAAAGTGTGTAATCAAAAGTTTTTTTTTCTTGCTGGCTTTTGCAGCGGATGGACGTCAGTGTTGAGGAGGAGGAAACGGATAGGGATGCAACGTAACGTAATAGCCTGCTAAATATCAGTCCGACTCATGAGCACTTCCAGCGTTGCTACGTAGATTCATATTCAGGTCTCCGGGTCACCATCCGTGTCCAGACGCTAAAAGGCTAACACATCGCCTGCGACCACTCATCTCCGTCTCGTTGCTGTAGTTCTCTCTCCTCCGCGCCCTACTCACTTTTCGTCTCACACTCAGCTGTGAGCTGGACTTCTGTAGTTTATGAATGGTTCCTTCAGCAGGAGTGGAAGGGGGCGGGGCTTCTCCTCCTGCAATCATGTGCGGAGCTGTCAGTGCAGGCAGCCAATCAGAGCGCAGGAACTTCAGCCCCAACGCCTCAGCAGCATCTGGGCGCACGGAGCTGTCCGCTGCTCTCCAAGTCCACACAGGGGAACACAAACCCTCCAGGTTTAGACGGGGCAAAGACCACTGTATCTGCTCTATAAGATAGCTGTGAAACATTTGTTTATTTATCTTATGTATTAAGAGAAGGGTTGTTCTTTGCGCGTATTTTCGCCCGGTGCGTTCTGAGGATTAGGAGCGTAGTGTGAGTGAGTGACAGCCTTTAACTTCAGACCTGTTTGTGTTCTGCAGAAAAAATCATTTTCCTAGGCTATATTTGAATGGGTTTATTTTGATCCCCCCTTTTTTATCTCAGTATTTGCAACGTTTGCTCTCGTTGACAGCAAGTATTCTTTCTTCTTATCCATTGCTTTACGCAGCATGTCCTACTTTTATCATAAAACGTCTGGTGGGCTGTTTTGACTCAATCTTGAAAACGCATTTATCTGTTTAACAAATATAGGCTAAGTGTGATTAACCCTACATTTCGCATTAGACAGATAACACGAGGCATGGTCAGTTGGTCGTGTTATTTTTAGATGTAATTAAAATTAAACATTTTTTTTTCTAAATCTACTAATGCTCCGTGTAGTTCTCACATTTATTTGAAATAGTATCTTTTAATAAACGATACATTTTAAATTATGCTTTGTTAAATTATTTGTCAATTTACGTTTAAAATGGTAAATGTATCGAGTGCACCTGCAGCGTAGCCTCAAGGCTAAAGCTTAAACTAGAGTGGTCAAAAGTAAAAACTAAAATGTTCAGACGAACTATAGCATTAGGCCCATATGACATCATCCTGATACGCTTGTTAACTAACCAATAGACTTTGAACATTTACACTATCGATATTTTGAGTTGAATAACTGAACCAATAGGTGTGTCCGTGGCATCTCTTTCTCTCTCTCTCTCTCTCTCTCTCTCTCTCTCTCTCTCTCTCACACACACACACACACACACTAGCGCGCACGCGTTCATTTACCCGTGGGTTTATCGCAGTGAACCTTGTCCATACTGAATAATTTAACCGGGGGTCTCTCTCCGAGGTTGTAATTGTAGTCCCCTTGTCACCCAGACTTCATGTGATAGGCCTTTCACACCGCCGCAAAATCGGCGCTAGTTCTGGGCTTGTTCGGAGTTAGAGCCAGTGTTTTGGTTTCACACCGCCAGAGAGCCTGCTCCGGGCCGTAAAAACCGGGGGAACTCATACCCCAGGATTGAGCAGGGTTTGATAAGAACTGCTTGCGCGAACGGTTGGGGGAGGGATTATCCTGACCAACCAGAGCAACTCAAACCTCATGCCCGCCATATTTAAAAACACCGCTACTACGAGACGTAAACATAACATAATTACCGAACGTAGCGATCAAATTGACCGGCGAGAATACGCTGTATGGGTCCTGTTTGCTTAAGAAAGCAAAGCGAGAGCCAACAAGTGTAAAAATAAGACGTATTCGCCGCTGTTGTTGTGCTTAAAGCTAGCGGTAGCTTTAGCGTTAGCCACAAGAGCAGCGGCGTCGGGTGACGTACACACACGTTTACAGTGACGTCATGACGTTGCTCTCTTGCCGGCTCCATGGCTGTCTCCGGTCGATGTGAAACCAACCGGTTCATAACTGGGATAAGGCTGTAACCAGTTTTGAACTGACCCCAACACCAGCCTGGAACTGACTCTTGGTTCATTTTGGTGTGAAAGGCCTATTAGAGGACTGAAGAAGCCATTACGTTCTCCCGCAGACAGACAAGGGGCTGCGGTGTGTGTGAGGCATATTCACACATGTAAAGCTTGGTGCAAAATTAAAACCCGCAGTGAAAGCCATATGAAATATTTCGACAAAGTATCGTTGCAGCCTGTTAGGTTTGCAGTCCTCTTAACACGCCGGTTAACGAGGTCGCGGTCCTTATGGCCGTCTGGCATAAAATTATACGGCCTTAATTGGACATTTTCTCAACTCTCCCCCTTTTTCAATGCACATGGAATTCAGTTAAATACGCCCAAGTGTTTTTCATTTCAAGTGATCCTCTGTGTTGATTATCACAGCGGCATTACACGTGTATTATAAGATCCAGTCGCTCCTGTAATTTCAACGAGGTCGATTGTATTTGCCTGCAGAGCAACGTTATGGAAAATGTCGGTGTGATATTTTTTCTGCCTTTAAAAAAAAAATAATAAGCAACCACTGTGGTGATAATGCGAATAAAGTGTTGCTTCAACTTCCTGTCACTTGTTGCCAGAAAAGATTGACATAATGCAGAATATTGATTCAAACGTCATTTCCAGAAATCCGTTTTACTGATATGAAGTAGCCAACTATGCAGGGGATTCTGAAATAAACCACAAACATTTCAGAAAAGGCTCAGATTAACGAGCCACCCCCTTCATAGTTACCACATCTTCTGGACTCCGTCATGTAGCCCCTTTCTGCAAGTGCTGACGAGACTTCAGGGAGTGTTAAGTAACTTGCAATTTAATTTGTAGAATTTATTATTTAGTACAGAGAGAGATAACATCTAATGTCAATGTAACAAATTACCTTCTATAAAAAAAATGCTGAAAATTCACAAGTTAACACATTAATTTAAATTTACATCATGGTTTTATTTTGGTCGAAGACAGGAACTTTTTGCAAATTGTATTCAATATTTTCCGATGAATATTCTGCATTTTTCAATAGTGTTGACTTGTCTTGACATGGAGAATAGTGAAATTAACTTTGGTCTCATTGGAATTGTTGAGTGTCAAAGTTGCCCGTACACACTGAGAAAAAAAAATCCTTCAAATGGAAAACATTACTACGTACTGTTTAATGGTGTTGTGACATTTTAATGTATTGCTCAGGCGGCTAAATGAACACACAACATCCATTTGGATAATCAGAGCTACTACAATATATTTAGAATGTGTGGCAATACAAGCAACAGTTGACTATGCAACATTGATTTATTGTGAAATTTAAAAGTTAAACGGAGATTTGGCATTCCTTCCCCTCACCATCATACTTCAGTAAAAGCGATAGTTATGCCACTGTTTGGAATGAAGCAAAAAGATAGAATCTCAGAGAAATAAATTAGTAAAATTGTTGGGCTGTGTGAATTTACGATGACTGTTTATCATCACGCTCACAGCTCGGGAGAGATTCATCAACACAACTTGGAGAGGAAGTGTCCAAATATTATGATGGACATGCTAGCTGTAGCTTAAAGAAATATATGGCGACACAGGCTTTTATGAAGAAATTATGAATCTGATGTTGGCCTGCTTATCAAACTACTCATATCTGAACAACTGTTGTAACTTTTGTAGTAACCTAGAAAGTGTTGGATACAGTGGATTGGATCTGATTTAATCTGTGTATTTTGCCAGTTGAAATGTCGTTCAACCGTTTGTCAGAAAACAGTATGAACATTTACTCTATGTGTGTAGGAACATTTAAAGGTGGAGTCAGCGGCAACATACCAGTTTACAGAGCCTAGGCTGTTTATTAACACAATCTTTTCTTATAGCGCACACTGTACGGACAGGTAACTGATCGTTCACCGATTTTTACAAAAAGTTATTTTGTCAACAAGCAATCTCCAGAACTGCTGACCTTTTAATGTGCCTAACTGCACTCTGCAGTCTTAGGTTGAAAACGGCAGTAGGGTCAGCTTACGGCTTGGGCAGCCGGGAGAAACTTAAGCATTTGGGAAAGTTTTTAGTTTATCAAATCTTCTTTAGAAAAAAAAAATCATCCTATTTACCACCTTCTCCCCTTATAGAAAGACTATAAATATGTATACGTAACTACAAAGCCCACCTGATTGTCTCCCACTCATTCATCCATTCTTGCTACTCTCTTTGTGCCCTTTTATCTGGTGAAAACATTCAGAATTATCTGTGGTTCCTAAAGAGGTTCCCCCTGGTTTATATTGACTGCAGAGAAGATCAGGGGCCTGTCAGAGAGCCCTTTGATCTGCGCCTGTGTGACGACTCCACACTGATCCCCCTCACCAGCACAAAACGGTGTCCATGTCTGTGTGCAAATCTCTGCCAGCTGATGAGTAACCTCACCGCTCCTCTTTTTTTTTCTCTCCTCTTCAGCCCTCGCTCTCTGTACTTTCCTCCAACCGGCTCAGCTTTATTATTCTTTTCCATCTCCTCTCCTCCCAGATTACGCTGAGTAGCCCCAGGTGGCTCCATACTGTGTGTACTGTTCATAATATTGTTTGCAATTAGCGAAACAGCCTCAAAGCCCTAATTTTCTCTTGTAAACACCTTTGTACCATATTTGGTGCCTTTTCAATGAGCATCCTCTTTCATGAATGTCATAAAATGTTTGTGGCAAAATATAATTTAAGTGATCATTTGGTCAGTCTGATTCTACTTGTTGAATCTTCAGTTTGGATTACCAGTGTTTATACTGCATATAAAACAAATGCAAATGAATAGCCTCCTAAAGTAATCTACAGCAGCATGGTGCAGTTAAATTCACAATAACCTTTGTCATTGCAATACATCTCTAAATGTTATGGCTACATTTAATGGCATGACATGGCATTAGAGCTATTTGAAGAAGGCAATGGTTAAAAATGGGTTTGTTTTGCAACAGAATGTGCAACAGTTTCCCCCTCACGTCCGCTTGAGTTACTGTGCTTTGTAATTCCCAGTGATAAGGGAGGGGGATGTCAAGCCTTGGCATTTTTAGGTAGTGCTCCTTTTCCCTTTTCCTCTCTCTGGAAATATGATAGGTGCAGGGAAAGTGGCTCTCTGCCTAACGACACGCACACATGCACATGTACACATACTGTAGTCCGACATCCGCACACGTGATCTGAGCGAGTGCATTTTTTGATGCTCTTGTTCACACATTTTGTCGCTGTCTCCCAAAACCCGTACGGACCCAGCTGCTGCCTCCATAGAGAGCTCAAAGAAAATCATCGCAGGCAACTAATTGCCTGGCAGGCCCCTGCATCTGCTCGGCAGAGAGCAGAACTGATGAAGTCACGGAGCAGATGTGCGTTTGCCTGTCTGTGTGTGTGCGTGTGTGTGTGTGTGGGTGTGTGTGTGTGTGGCGTTTAGCAGCGCCCTCTCTGTGTTTAGACACAAGCCATCAATATTTCATGCAGAGTTATTGTTGCAGAGCCACTCCTGGAGACTACTAATATTGCATGAATGAGGAAGTGAATTTCGCTCCACTTCAAGCTGATTGGTCGAAGGAAATGCCAGCAGAAACGTGATTGGAGGAACCTTTCCTTAGATCACTGTGGCAATCTGAGTGTATTATGGACTATTTCCGTGTCTCAGCAAACTATTTACTCATTTTAACTATGGTTTAAGTATGAAGTATGGTCATTGGTATAACAAACGTATACTTAGAAATGCTGGAATGCCCATCAAAAGTATTTCATTTTTGAAAATACAAAAATAGGTTAGAAATATTTTTGCTTGTTTATGAAAGTTAAAGTCACGGTTTGAGGTTGTCTAAAAAGTTAGTTCAAAGACAAAAAGTTATGTACTGTATCTGTAAAATTGTCATTGTCAACAAAGCACATTTAAATAATCATACCATGCATCTGATGATCTGTTACAATGATATAAATTACTCAAAAGCTTATACTATTCAAAACCATATACCTTATACAGTATATAATCAATATTAGCGATCTGAGCACCTCACTTTAGATTAAATGTTTGCCTTAATAAGACCTCAGTTTGTTAGTATTTAAACGATCACTGTTGTACAGAAAACTCATATTTCACTCAAAATAAACAAACCAGATAACAGTTTTAACCGTGCTGCTGTTTCTGAACTCAGTGGACATCCACAATTTGTTGCTGAAAAGTTTTTAGCCAAAAAATCCTGATGGAAAAGTGTTTTGGAAAGAAAAGCAGTCCAATTCTATCTAAAGGTCAGTGTCCAAACTTGGACTGTGCAATGATAAAACCCCCATTGAGAAGACATTGGTAACCCTAATTAGAGGGGTGGTGACGGCTCCTCTGGGTTAGCTGGAGTGGCTCTATGGATGGTCACTCAGTCAAAGAGAGCCACCCTGGTGTTATGTAGCCACCAGTCCCATATCGTTAAGCTCTCCCTAAAGTGTCAAACTGCTGGGACCGCACCCCTCCCCCCAACTCCTCCTGCTCGCTCCGCCAAACTCTCTTGGTCGCCAGGGACGACCTTCGGCTGCAGCTGCCAATCACAAAGAGCCATGGCAGCGAGAGGTCTCTGAGAGAGGAGCCTATTGATTTTCCAGTTAGAGCCTAAGTAGTGTGTGCTATAGGACTAACGGACAGCCCAAGCAGGTATGTCATTATCAATGAGGCCACGGAAACGGATCCCCTCACTCTCACTCATTCATATTGGCCTCCATCCCTCCCTCGTTCCCTCCCTCCGTCTCTCCTTCACGCCATTCCCGCACCTCGTCCGTCCGCTCTGACAGAGTGCATCCTGAGATGGTCAATAAATCGCTCAGCCACACCACGACAACAACCGGAGGAGTGATGGGTTGAGATGACCTTCTTTCTTTCTTACTCTCCCTCTTTCACTGTCTGGCTGTCCCTGCTTTCCAGGTACAGTAATTATAGCACCTGCAGTACTTAAAATACTTCTTTACCAGGAACAAACTTATCAAAGTCATACAGCCCTCATGTATTCCTCGCTGTTTTCCCCCCTTTCGCAAACTCTAAACATCCATGGTCTCTTTAATCTCAAGCATCATTCCCTTGCGGCCAACTTTGGCTCATCCAGTCATCAAGAAAACCCAATTATTATCATACTGCTCCCATCGTTTTGCCTCGCTGCTTATGTCAAGTCCCCTTTCGGGCTTTGGGAACTGCTCAGCATAAAGACATGTGCAAACAATTACGAATGATACAAGCCAATTAGAGGAGATAAGGCCAAATAAAGGTTGAAAGCTTCCTGAAGTGAGTTTGTGTTCCCCAGTAGAGCAGTTTACTCTCGATGCCTTCTTTACTGTACCTTTATCTCTCTCTTCCTTTCTGTCTCCCTCACACAAAATGTGGTGTTGTCCTTTTTGCGTCTCAAACCACGTTGGCGGTAGTGGTGTAGTCGCTCGTATTTTGCTCCAATTTTTGGAGTGAGGTTATATCAGGGTTTATGAACTCATTGTTTTGGGATGAGGTCACTGGTCTTCTGGCCAGATGTGGAGTGTTTAAGAGTTATGGAAAAAGACACATTATTGATTGGCTTTAAAGACACTGGCTTCTTCTTTTGCTTATTATACATTTCTGTTGTACTTTTGCATCGTTAACTATGAGGTCAAGGGAAATATATGAACAGAAGGTTTTGCCACCATGAGGTAAACACAATTTATTTTGAAAACTACGTGATGTATCACCTTAACAATTCATACATGCATGGTCCCCAGAAGATCCTACTAAATTTGATAAACTTCTGAAACTAAGTGCAGTAGACAGCATTTATCTCAAAGCACCATTGTGGCTAAGTACATTCTTGAAGGGATGGTAGCATGGCTTGTAGACTCCTGGTCTAGTTTGAAATAATTTACTACTATTGATGCCCCACTGTTTAGTCTTTGAGTTGCAGTTCTAATCAGACAGTATCAGTTCAGTCAGGAGGTATTTAAATGTTTCCTTTTTTTACTATTGACGAGATATGAACTATGCAAAGCAGGCGGACGGATCTCTGCAGCAAGTGGTAACCAGGTAGGACAGGTCGAGGAAAGACGATTGCCGCATTGGCAAGCACCTAAAAGAACCATTAGACACAGTGTCATCTCGCCACCTAATGATGACTAATGTCTCCATTCCCAATTGCTTCTCGCTCCCACACTGAAGCACACAAACAACCAATCCATTTCTTTTCACTAATAAACATGCTTAGCCTCTCTCCATCCCTCTGTTTGTGACCTGATTTTGGACCATAACACAACCACAGACCACTGTGGCCGAGACCTGGCCCACACTTAACCAAGCACCCCCAGACAAAGAGCTGCCCCCTCTTTGCACCTGAGCCTAGCCCCTCCATCATGTTCCATCTCTGGGCTTGACTGGGCCAGTCAAGGGGGCAGGTGCCTCCCCTCCCTGCCTTTGATTGATCCCCTCTCTCCGTCATTTATTCCCTTCGTCTGCCTCTGACACACGCGTCAAAGGCAACACACCAGCCTGATGGATAGGCCTGTTTATGGATGCCAGTCTGCCTGGTAGGCTACTGATATTACAATCAGCACCTGTGTACCTGCTGTTCACACAAGCCTCTGTTATTCGGCTGAGGTCAGGGAGACACCCCGCTCCAATTGAAAGATCGATGTCCAGCCTAGCGTATTGGAAATTGGAATTGTAAATGTGCTCTTGTTTTGTCGGAAAGACCCGTGCTGCATTTCTGATGATAAAACCAGATCCGTATGGCATAGAATTTGACTAAATATGTTTCTTGTTGAGCTTCCTTTTATCTGTATTTCTAATTGTAGAATGACTCATAAATATGAAGGCATAATGACTGGACAAGGACGTAATATTCATTAAGACTGTTGAATCCTAAAAGAAATCCGAGAGTAATTCTCACCAGATGTATTTGTTTTTGTAAGGGAAGCTGATAGCATTGATGTGTAAAAACATCCCATGTGCTGGAGTGCAGAATGTTACACTGCTGAATTCTAGTGCTTCCATTGCCATTATGGTTAATGACCCATCCAGTCTGGTTGAAATGGCACATCCGTAGGGACATTCTGCAGATTACTTACTCATCCAAGACTCCTTTCTAGCAGACATCAGCACAACAGAGCTTTACTTGTGCACTGTAGAAGGAGATTCCATATAAATGAAAAACAATTATAATAGGTAGATTAGCTTTAATACAGGATTATCAAAGGATATATATATTTTTTAAATGTACTTCTTTAAACCACCAGTGATCTTGCTAACCCAAGATCTAAATAAAAAAAAAATATGTGCATCAAATTTGAGTCCAACCTAAATTGAATGCTAAGATGTCTGAACTAACAACAATTATTTGTTTGATTTTCTTTAGTCATTTGAAATGACCCACTCACATCTATTCAGTTTCTCTCAGCTCTATTCAACGAAAAGCTTCTTTCTCATTGCTTTTTTACAGCTTGCAACTCCACTGGTTTGGTTGACTCCCATGGCTCTCATCAGCGGTTTTCCGATTCCGAGCGGTATTTTCAGTGAATAATTATCTTCTAAATGCATTGCGCACTACCTGCCAAACGCAGTCTGCACAGCATTAATGCCTTCAATTGAACAAACTCCACTCCGAAAAAACTGTTTAACAGGAATATAAAAATGGAAATCAAATCTACAACTAGATCATAGTTTGTAGACAGACATCTACCAAAAGCACATTTAAGTGATTCTTGTTGTATATCATTTGTATTTTAATACCCTCAAATTCCTTCCACCATACAATTCATATGCTTTCTAATTAAATACTTGCCATTACAGTAGCAACTCAAAATGCTTGTCACTGATAAACCTGTAGCTCCAATTGAGTCACTTTCAAATTCTCAGAAAGTTTTAACAGCTGTTCCATTATACAAGCCCTATTTTCTCCCTCACTTTCGTTTCGGACAACCAACCCCGAATTCCCCAAGTGGGGTGTACTTTTCACCCCACACCCACTTAAGCTGGTGACAATAGCCGGATTAGAGAAGAATTTACTTCAGCGAAGTCTCGCACCAGCCCCAAAAAAGCCTATCCATCACTAAATGGCAAAATGAGAGATTGAAGGAAAGCGAGGAGAATGCGATAGGAGCCGGTCAGCGATCTTAACCTGTCTGATGTTTGCCATGGAAGCTTATTGGGGAGTCGGGGGGGCAATAGCATTGAGTCTAAAACGGCTCTTGTGCTTCAGTTGAGGCTCTGGGCTGTCTCCTTGATTTTCTGAATATCGGTGAAAAGCATGCACATTCCTTTTTACTCCTTTTCATGATGTGCATGTGTTTACTGATGAGCTTGACAAACCAAGGAACGCATTTAAGCCCTTTTTAGTGCAATCTCAACAGGTGCCCAGTCTACTATTAAGCTCCTATATGTTGCTGCTTGTGTCTGTAGGGTGCATTTTACATTCAATACAACCTAGTACAAAGCTGGTGTTGGTTTCATATGCACTGTGTAAATCTATACCATTAATTTTTCTAGTACACTGTCCAAAATGTAGTTTATAAATTTGTCGTGGTTAATAACGTGAATAAATTCCGACATAGTTTAATTATTAAGGTTTTAAACATGCATCTTGATAATGCAAAGACAGCAGAGAGGATCTTATCAATTTGTGTCTGCATTTAAAACCCCTGTTTCCTTTCACTTATGTACCCTTATCCATCCATTGTTGCCCATCACTTTTGAGCCACTAACTATGCCCTTTGTGGCCCCAGTCTAAGCTAAGTGTAAAATAAGGAAGCACTGATTTTGAATGTTATAAAAAACAAAACAATTGCGGACAATGTATAAAAAAGGACATTTCAGAATGCTATCTCTGTACAATTTTTCAAAATACCTAATACTTTGATGTTGATAAGGCTAAAAAGTGAAATGTGTTAAGAAATATGTCTTTATGTTTACCCCTACTACTGCCACCATTAGTGTTCAGTATTGCCACTGAAGTATCTGATGTGTCAGGGACCTTCTGATGCTTTTTGTCCTCATAGTTTATACTCTGAATGTTTCATGAGTCAATGCACTGAAGTGTTCACTTCTCTACCAATTAACCCTGAGACCACTGCAGCATTTCACTAAATCCACAAAGACCTTTTTTTTGTTCCCACTTCAAAAAGACTAAGCAACCAAGAAAAGGAAAGGAAAGTAGAAAAGGCTAACCTGTTGGCAAACAGTGAAAAGGGCCAAAAGGGGTTTAATCCTTATTAGGCTAAATTCAGACTAAGTGGGCCCAAAGATCCTTTCAAAGGGGACTTTCCTCAGGGAGTGCAAACTCTTACTGGGTGACGTTTGGGACTGAATGCTTTGAACCTTACAGTTGCTGTAAGCTGGGCTTGTTTATTTTGCTTCAGTGCTCTCACACTCCAGCGCAGCTTCTTAGTTGCGTTTATTTTTCTGGCCCTTGTAGTTTGTTTTACTTCCCTCGAAGCAAATAGACCTTTTAAGTGTGACCAGTGATTACATCTTGAATTAGTTACATGATGGTACAACAATTGTGCCTACCAATCATTGGTGGAAACAAACTGGCTTTGACTACTCTTGAAGCCTGATGACAATGTTTTCAATATCCTATCAGCGTGGTCCGTTCTTTCTTATGCACAAACACTCAAAAATATATAATCAAAGCTTATTTATAAATATGTGTACCTGTTAAATTAGTCTATAGTACTCCAGTGTTAACCAGAGTTGGACATTTTGGGAAATGCTGTTCTTACAGAGAGTAAGATGAGAAGATGGATATTACTCTCATATCGGTTTATCAATATTAGTCAACAGTTAGCTTAGATTAGCATGAAGATTAGAAATAGGGGGTAAACCCCTAGTCTGCCTCTGTTTAAATTCAAGATTAACACTTTAAAAACTAGCTAATTAACAACTTTATATCTTCTAAATCTATGTTGAAAATGAATACCAAAACCAAGCTATAAGAAAATAACAATTTGTGATTTACTTGTGGTTATGTGTGCAACACTATTTCTTGGCTGCATACAGTGACTTTATTGATTTGTGGTCACCATATGGTTTCGTGGAAAATATATGACAGTGGGATCAATCGTCTCATCTTACTCAAGAAAGCAAATACGCATATTCACCAAAATGTTTGAATACTTTTTTTCAAATATGTTTTTCCGGGTTTGGTGACCTGACCTGATGATTGCTATACAGTTTGGTATATCACTTTTATGCTTTTTATATATATATGATATATTCTTATTGCTTGCCCAGCTGCACTTCTGCCATAGTTCAACAATAATGGAGCACCTGACTAGAAGGTGGTGGCCACAGAGGCTACAGAATGACTGGTAGACTGTGAAAGTAGAGTCATGTGGCTGCACTGTCTAAGGGTGTCATGTGATTCCAGGTTCTTATAGTAATGGGACATATTTCCCTCTTTAAGACTTGCCTATGTTAACCAGAGAACATCCTCCATTCAACCATACACCAGTTATACTCCATATACCTGTAATGGCCTTTGATTGAAACTCTTTTACGATAACCTTTGGAATTGAAATATGTTCATGCATGTTCTTTTCCAGTTCAGGACTTAGTCTTTCTTAACCTCTCCTCCTATCTTGTTTTTCTGGCTATCACTCAATCTCAAAAGCGAAATCTGTCTTAATTGGCTCCAGAGGGCTCAGGGAGGCTTTGTGTCAACGGTGATGAGGCTCCTGATTGGTGGAGAGGCACAGGCAGTCAACAGACCCTTGTTAGTGTGTCGGGGGGCGCTTTGCTTGCTCGTTAGTCCGATGAACTCATTTACTGATGGGGGGTGACAAGGCCTCGTTTACCAGTGTGGAACAGAGGATGGTGTGGGCTAAGGAGAAGAGGGGGGGAGGTATGAACAAAAATATGAGTATGGAATGGTGAGAGAGGAGGAGTAGGAATGTAAGAGTTGTAGTATTTTTTTGAGGATGCACCAGATGAGTGTCAAAAAGGACTTCAATGTCAGCTTGTGTTTGTCTGTTCGTTCTTTCTCATTCGCCACTGCAGCAAAAGTGCCGTCAGCGTCTCGGTCCACTGAAACTGTGGTTAGTCTAGATGGCTTGATACTGTGATCAGTCAAGTAAGAAAGAGTCACACATAGTATGGCTCTGATGTACCCATATGCAGTGGTTTTGACTAAGAAAAATGGGGATCTCATGTAAGCAATGCAGGTCTTTGATGTCTGCAACCTCAGTCCATTGTTTTCATGTATGAGTAATTTTCTGACATGTGGAGTAGATATGACGTATTTTTTCGGAAATAAAAAGCAATAAGCAAGCAATTCTACTTGCTGATGAGTCCACAGGTTTTTTTTGTATGAATTCTATCAAGTTCTCCCAATAGCGCTTGTCCCTCGTCTCCGTTTTGAAGTTGATGGATCACCACTCTTCCTCCCGCTCATTAATTTCATCACCTTATCTCCCACACCACTTCATTTGACCAAAAGGTAATAATAAATCCCTCCATCCATTATCCTTTAACTGAGGCAGCCATGCGGAAATACTTAATAACAGGCAACAAATTGAACTTCAATCACCTCATTTTCCTTTCAAGGATGCACAGCACATTAAAATGAGCGCGCAAATATGCATACGCCACTTATCAAACACTGTTTATGTGGAATTTTATGGGATTTCTTTAACAAAGACAAAATTGTAGGTGTTAAAATTAGACTTCTTTTTCATATTTTTATGACAAATACGGATTTCCTTTATTAGGAATTGGCAGTGGCTTCTATCCTCTTCAAGTCAAGGGTCTTATCAGCCCAAAAACACACACGCTCAACCTGGCGATGGCGAATGCAGTTGAGAGCCTCATCTATCTTGAGCCAGGTTTCTTGATAGTTGGTCTGTTGCTCCCCTAACTCTTTCCTAATTCAGTGCAGTTTCAATTAAATTTCATCCTTGTCACCGTGTATCTCCACTTGACTTTACCCGTGTTTCTAAAGAGGCAGCGGTTGGTAAAGGAAGACTGGGTTTTGCTAAGGAAAGGGCAACAGAGAAGGTTCAATGGCATAGGAGAGATTCTGCGGTGACAGAGTGTGTGTGTGTGTGTGTGTGTGTGTGTGTGTGTGTGTGTGTGTGTGTGTGTGTGTGTGTGTGTGTGTGTGTGTGTGTGTGTGTGTGTGTGTGTGTGTGTGTGTGTGTGTGTGTGTGTGTGTGTGTGTGTGTGTGTGTGGTTACGCACCCTAGCCACAGTCACCCGGCCCCTCTTCATGTGTCCCTCTTCATTCCGCAGTCTTTTGGGCATCTGACAGAGACAAACGACAGTGCTTCAGAAATGAGCAGCCGCATGGCGCAACAAACAGGTTGAAGAGCGAGAGAGAGAGGGAGGAGGGAGAGATGGAGAGAGAAAGCATTGCAATCAAGACTAGTTCCTTTGTTTTCTGTTTGGCTGTGTGTCTCTCCCGCGTGACGCTTTGAAAATTGATCTCGGGACGCACCAGACCTGAATCCATTGGATAATGTTCCACTTGAAATGAAACATCAATAAAACTGTGCTTTATACTCAACCAATCATGTTGACGTATAAGCTCCCAGCCCTTTTTATGTTCTTTTTATGGAAGTCTTATCTCCTCTCCTCTTCTCAGCCTCAGTAATTTCATTTTTATTTGTATCATTCTTTATTAAACAAGCCCTTTTTGTTCAGAGAGTAAAATGTGAATATGGAGCTAGTAACACCTAGCACAGTCTGGTTTTAGGTGGGGCTTTTTCATCTGCTTCCATAGCATTATCATCTCTCTTTGAGCTTGACTGATCCACCGTTTACTATTTATCACATCGAAAGCCGGCGAAGCCATAATTCCAGCTCGGACAATAACCTCCACACCATTGTAATTTGTCCAGACGTTGGTCTGAACGGCTGGAGCATTACAGCACGGATAGTTTGTCACGCGCCTTGTCACCCACTCAGCTTTTTCATCTACAAGGGAAAGAGCGGCCGCCGGTAAATGACGGCGATCTCGGGGAACGTAGAGCGCTATTTACAGGAGATTCATCGGTCCAGGGCAAAACATGATATCTGACTGCCTCTGCTTCTGTCATCTCTATCTGTGGAAATCAGAGACTGCAACTTTATCACGTCAGCTCCAGGCATCTCCTTGACATCCGTCAGCCGGTATACGAGTGCACTCCTGGGGATGAAATGAGTCAACCACTCCCTTTTGGAGGTGAAAGGTTACTCTCCAAGCGTTCACTCAAAGTACACTTGAAAACCAGAATTTTCATTTTGTGATCAGAGAGAAGCAAAGTATCCAACATCAAATGTGTATGGGTATTTCTTTGGTGGCGGATGACATCTTCTGTTGGGTTCCTGACATGGTAATCTGATACCTATCATGTCTGACATGAGAGAAATCTAATCTGGTGTTGCAGCCTGTTTGTCGTAAAAATGAAATCAATGTGCACACTGTTACACAGTTGGAAATATTGTCCGATTATGGACGAATCCTATAGTGGAAAAAGAAATGGCAAACAGGCTTTGTGACTTGAAAAAATTCATATATATATAACTTTTCTTTGTTGTGTTTGTGGATTTTTTTTATTTGAAAACACCTGTGTTCTTGGCAAGAATTTTTTCAGCTAAGGTTGATTCCTCTCACTTCTGAACGCTGGGTATGAGGCTGCAGTCAGCTAGCTCAGCTTAGCTTTACATGGCTAGCTGTCTTCACAGTGCTATTAAACTTACTATGTAGAATCAATGTAAGTGGATTGAAATAATATTTGAAGTCAAAATATTTGCTTAAGGATTTAGATTTTTTTTTTACTTGAAAATATATGTGTTTTCCTTATGAAATACTGTGCACCACCATCCTTGTGGTGATGGGGTTGGCTACACTGGCCAACAGTGTCTTGCATAGTCATCTTGAGCCCCTGTTAAGGAAGATAGGAGACCCGCGGATGAAGCTTCTCCAAGCCACTAATCCACATTTAATTGAACTCCAGAGACTTTGAAGTGAGTCTGTGATGCAGGCAGGTCTTATTCCTCATGGACACAGCCAGGGAGAGGCAGTACTCAGCTGGTTAGCAAAGGCCTCAGCTGGTCCCTTCTGCTGTCCCTTACCTTTAATGAGCTCCTTCAACTTAACACTCTGCCTAGCTAGCTAGCTCGCTCGCAAAATTTGAATAATTTTGATTAATAACACAGCGTCTAAACCATGCTGTGACAACCCTCAAGTGATCCTTTGACCTTTCTACCATATCCCTGTGCGCCCCCCTGTCTGAAGACGCTTTTGAAACTAAAAGCAGAGGTTGAAACAAAAGCCTGGTTAACAAAGCAGTGCTAAGTAGGTTAGTAGCAAATCTAAATGCTGGATTAGTAGGGCTACGAGTCGCAGCGCCAGGGCCAATCATCTGGGTCTGCCATGCACTGTGGCAGCCATCAGCACAAGTTACCTCGACAAATCTCGACCACTGCAGTCTCCATGGGGAACGATTAAACTCAGCTCTTCGATTGCTTTTAAAATCTGGAGCAAGCAAACATCATATTGTTTAGACCCCTGTTGGTTACCATCGAAATACAGAAAATAGTCTTACTAGGTGTTACGCATAAAATAACCTTTACTATAACGTTACTATATATAAAAAAACAATATTTTTCTTATAATATTATAATTTTCCAAAATCTAGTCACCTGTGTGCTGCAATATAGATTATCTTTTAGTGAACTGAACATTTCCTTCACTCCCTCCAGCTGAACGGCGGCCATTCTCTTGCTAAAGGGATCTCTTTTTCATTGAGGCTGATCAATAAAAGACATTAATCGTGCTGTTCAGGCCCTCGGACCAACACTGTGTGAAAAATGAACTAACCTTGTCTTCTGTCTGCTCTTCTTCCCTTCCCTTCCTCTCCTCTGATATATTCTTCCTTTTTCTGCTCTCTTTTGATTTACAATTTCCTTTCCTTTATTCTATTTCCATGATCCCCTTTAAAATCCAATCCCCTGTCCCCTTGGTCTCTCTTTTCCTGTCCTGTCATCCAGATTCTAGCCTATACGGAAGGTCTTCATGGAAAATGGCTGTTCACAGAAATCCGCGCCGTCTTTTCCAGACGCTACCTACTGCAGAATACTGCTCTGGAAATCTTCATGGCCAACAGAAGTAAGACAGCACCTGACAATTACCTAGTTTATGTAACCATTTCACCTTTGTTTTATATATATATATATTTTTTTTTTATTATAACTTCGATAGATATACATACTTTTTTGGAATAATACTGGAGTAATTCTTGTTAGAAACGTTGCAGTGTGGTGATTTTATGCCACATGAGGGATATACAGATAGTCCCTGGCCTGATATAACTAGCATTTTCTCTGTGCCTCTCTACAGCGGCCGTGATGTTGAACTTCCCAGATGCAGCCACGGTGAAGAAGGTGGTCCACAGTCTTCCTCGTGTTGGGGTCGGCACGAACTTTGGTCTTCCACAGACCAGGTGAGACACACAGCAAAACACAAACTGACACTATTTCTGTGCTAAGCTCTTTTATATTGTTTTCCTTTTATGGCATTCTAATGTGTCACTGATGATTCTTTAACAATCTCTGTAGACTTGTGTACAATACATACAGCCAGAACCACAACAAAACAATGGATGACAATATCAGAGTTATGGAAAGAATAGTGCATGGAATTGAAATGGGTAGGGACTAGGGAACATTCTTATAGTTGTTACACCAAAAACCTCCATCATATTTTTTCTCCCTCCCTTTCTTGCCATCACATGCACACAGGGCTTT
Source organism: Ammodytes marinus (assembly GCF_949987685.1). Lineage (NCBI taxonomy): Eukaryota > Metazoa > Chordata > Actinopteri > Uranoscopiformes > Ammodytidae > Ammodytes > Ammodytes marinus. Next base: position 6,268,524 of record NC_137235.1, on the reverse strand, counting down.
GGTTCACCAATGTGTCCATCCCGCCCACTCTCTCCTCACCTCCCGAACATAATTGGCTTCACACAAACATAGCACAGTTCATTTATTTATTCCCATCAGTGTGAAGCAAATAGTTGCTGGTAAGCCTGCAGGGCACACACACCCCATCCCCCACCCTCCCTCCCTCACTCACTGAGGCCAAGCCCAACTCAGATGCTGGCATGTGTGCTCACCTCTATAAGATCCTGCACAAATCAAGAGAATGTAAAGTAGTAATTGAACATTTTCCCAATGTTTGGGGTAGAAGTCCACAAGCAGTACAAGTAGCAACGGTCAACACTGTAGTTGATGTAATTGGTAAGAAATTACATCCACTAATGAGTCAATGAGGATGTAGGACAGTCTGTGTTTATTACACACACACACACAGAGACACACACGCACGCACACACGCACAGAGTTAGGGTGATATATTGTTTGTGCGTTGGGTTCATTAATCAAGCTGGTTTGCAGGGCAGGAACACCTTGCCTCTTTGACCTGTGGACAGCTGTACAGGGCAGCTCAGTGCGCGCACACACACACACACACACACACACACACACACACACACACACACACACACACACACACACACACACACACACACACACTAGCTAACACAGCCAGCACAGCACAAATTATTTAATGTTCAAACAACAGTAATTGTACAACCACACTCATTTAATATTTAATATTGTTGATCATAACTGGATATAATCATGCTGCTCTATAAAGATTTTCACATTATAAAGCCCCATCTCTCTAGAAGAAAGAATGAAGATACCAAAACATACGTAGGAATGTTAATGCACATTATTGCTTGTCCAGAATTACAGAATATAAAAAATAGACTGCCTCGTAGTACACTGGCATTTTGAAAGTCGTATTTCCACCTTTGAAAGGCCTAATGACTATAATCTCACACCGCGACAGTGATTAATTCCATCATTTTCCTTTTGTTTTAATTGGATTGGGGGTCATTTGTTTTTGTCCTATTGCATACATCATACTCTGGGCTGTGTGTGTGTGTGTGCTTGCACGTGCACGCGAATATGTAATCAACCCAATTTATTGCATATTTGTCTTCTTAATTAGCACGACTGTAGATTTGTCATGTAATGACATTTGTAAAAGCAAAAGTCTAATGAAACCAGAGGCTATTTTTCATTCTACAAGTCCTGTTACTTTGATGTGATTCCCACCAGGTCAAAATGAATGGAATGGCTACAAATGTTTTGATATGTTTTTCTCTCTTTCTCTTTGTAGGCGAATCTCTCTGGCCACACCAAAGCAGCTCTTCAAGGCGTCCAACATGACCCAGCGCTGGCAACGTCGAGAGATCTCCAACTTCGAGTACCTCATCTTCCTCAACACTGTCTCTGGTGAGGACTGTGGCTCGGACATGTCAGAAGAGGATATTTACACCAAAGAACATTTTGAGTTTGTGTTGTTTAATCCCTGATACAATGATTTGTTCACTTTCTTTTGATTGTTTTCCCCACCAGGTCGCACCTATAATGACCTAAACCAGTACCCGGTCTTCCCCTGGGTAATCACCAACTATGACTCAGAAGAGCTTGACCTCACTCTGCCCAGCAACTACAGAGATCTGTCCAAAGTAAGGCACTCAAGTTGGATTTTCTTTTTTTACACCTAAACAGAAACAGGGCTGTAGGGAAATATTTGAGGTATTTAGTCACCATCTAATTGTCATTTATCATATTTTAAGTAAAGCAGCTCTTTAGACAGCAGTTACTGATATATTTACACCAGTGTAACTCTGTCCTTCTCATTCAGTTACACATATATCTGGTTCTTTGGTTTTTTGATAACTAAAAGTTACTGCAAAGCTTGAAAACACACTCATAACATTTGTTTTTGACACTTCTCCTTATCTTCTGTATGATGGCAAATTAATCTAAATCCACAGTTTTTATCACTCTCATCCTTGTTGCAAAAATATATAAATGGGATAATACTGTTACAGATATCCCAAAAATGCAACTGATATACATTACAGATAATCTGTATCATTAGTCGTCGGCTTGTGTTAGCTGAGGCAGTCAAAGCAGATTTACGCTCCCACTTTGTGCCTCCCATTTTCCCCGTTTTCTGTCTATAATTCCAAGCTCATAATTGCATTCTTTCAAGTTTGACCTTCTTCAAAAACCCCAGGAAGTGAAGTAAGACTCCCAAGTAAATTCAGGCATCGAGTGATAGAGCTTAAAAACTATGAAACCTGCCCTGAGATGCTCCCTAGCACATAAATACACACACTCACACAGCTAAAACGGCCTTAAAAATTCTCCTCCATGTTGTTAGTGGACATGCAGTTATTTACTTGCTTGTACTCCCTGTCTTTTCCACACATACACACACATATCTGAAGAGCATAATCCTTAGCTTGCAGTTGTGCGTAATGTTGTCCAGTGGTGGGAGGACAGCGGATTAATTTGAGAGTGAGCTGATCGAGCGACTGTCTGGCCGCTGGAACCAAAATGGCTGAATAAATCAGACATGGAAACCAAAAGGCATGTGTTAATGGACAGGGGATATGTTGGAGGAAATGCATTTCAGAGGTACTGTACACTTGAGGGCATTTGTTCAGGTCCTGGGAGCATCTGATGTTCATGCAGGGTGACGGAGAGGTGGAGGTATTCATCTAAGGAGACGGAATGGAATATATTACAGTAATGCTGTGTTCAAACAAAAAATAGTATTATGTTGGTGTGAGTGAGACAATAAAATACAAGAATTGTATCCTTCATTTTGAAAATGTAAGCTAATATTGGCATAATGATGACCATTTTTCCAAGTAAATGGTCATGTACAATATAATAAAACATCGTATTGGCCAATGATCAATCAGCTTGATGTGGTTGAAGTGCTGTTGTCAGTCTCAACAAGGCCATGTTCCCCTATCACACCAGCAAGTGGTACTATTACATTTATTTGGCACACCTCAGGAAATAGTTGGTGCTTGAAGTTTGGTTATCTTGTGACTAAATATCTACTTTAAAAAAAGAAAAACTCCAATGATGTTGCTTCTCATTCGGTTTTACATTTTAACATAACATTGAATGGTCCAACAGAGCTAATATAACAGCTTCCTCCAATTTGAACTGGTTATGGTTACACAGGATTTTGCAATTGGTCAATGGTTAAAATAATTTAAATGTCAACCAAATTAAACTCTTCACAAAAGTTAATTGGAAATTTGCTTCACCTTTGCATGCAATTACATTGATATAATATATGATGTCTCCATTGTCTTGTAATTTTGGTGTGACTTGGTCAAACATTTACTAAAATGCTTTTAACCTTAAAATTGAGAAGATCCAAAACAATAACATCTGCACCATATAATCCAAAGCAACACAGTAGCCCTACACATTGAATACAAAACACTCTCCCCCATCTCACACTTCCATTCTTCCACACTGCCCTGCCTGTCATACACATTCAAACACCTCAACAGTCAACACCTTGTCCCTCAGGTTCTCCATGAGTCCATTCTCTCACTTCCGATCTGCTCCTCTGTGTATGTGTGCTCTGGTTTTATCCCTCCCAGTGTAGCTCTCCTCCCTGCATGACGCTGCCTAATGCCTCTGTTTATCTGGATTCATGTTGCCCAGTAGGCTCAAATATGACAGTTGTACTTGACAAACAGACACGCACACTCACACACACTCACACACACACACACACACACACACACACACACACACACAGGCGTACACTCCTTCAGTTTCCTTGCCCTCTCTCCTTGGAGTTTGGACAGCTCAGTGCTGTGCTCAGTCAAGCCTCGCCGCCCCGGGGACCGAGTGTATGAAGGGGAGATGAGCGGAAGGAGGAGAAGACAGAAAGACAATCTGAAAACAAAAGAAAGAGGAGGAGAAGGCGTGTAAGAGAAGCACAACAACATCATTTGCCGTCCTTGCTCTACTTTCTACTCCGAGCCGGATAGAGAAGAGAGAGAGAGAGGGGAGGGAGCGGGGGCCAATCTTTATTACATCTGTTTTATTCATGTTGTTGACACTCGTGTGATATCAGTGTATGACCACTGGACCGTGGCAGACTGCAGTGTCTGGAAAAGAGCAAGCCGCACTACACAGCCCCCGCCAAATCAACCCCCCACCCCTCATATTCTGCACCCACAATCATTTGTACTCTGTGTCTTTTCTTTGCATCCTTACATTTTATGACCTTCACAGTTAGTTATTTCTTCTTTGCTGCATGTCTGTATCATTCACCACCAACTGCTTTGTTTCCTCTTTTATTGTGTCAGTTGTTTTCCCTTATTCCGTTTGCTCCTCACTTTCTCGACATCCACATCTCTCTTATCCCCCCCGTCCCTATGTCATGTCGGTGGCTGTCTCTTACAGAAACAGGTCATCTATGAAGCCTCCAGTGACATTGAGAAGCCAAATTGCCGTGTGTGTGTGTGTGTGTGTGTGTGTGTGTGTGTGTGTGTGTGTGTGTGTGTGTGTGTGTGTGTGTGTGTGTGTGTGTGTGTGTGTGTGTGTGTGTGTGTGTGTGTGTGTGTGTGTGTGTGTGTGTGTGTGTGTGTGTGTGTGTGTGTGTGTGTGTGTGTGTGTGTGTGTGTGTGTGTTCGTGTCACACACTGTCATCATCCCCAACACAACAGAGGCCACACAGAATTTATGTTCGCTTCTGCCAGAGCCATTCCGACCCCAGGGACTTTCTTATCATAAACTCTAACCTCAACCTGACATCAAACGCCGACCCCCGAGATAACATTGTAGTCACGATAAGCACACACTACAATGGACAACGGAAGTGTTGTAACTCTCCTGTTTTTTTATTTATTTATTTATTCCTACCCTTTCGTACACCGCAGTTATGCCCACTCTCACACAAAAATGCACTTGTCGTTACATATAGATAGCTTGTAGCATTGTTACGTCAGGTCAATGGGGCCATTCAATTCCACCGAAGACATAAAAAGTCATTCTCTGCTTTTAATGAAGCACAACAAACAATATAAAGAATTGTTAACCTCCCAAAACAAAGATTAGGAAGTCTACATTTACATAGCAACAGAAATAGTGAGGATTTATTGAGCGTGCCCTGTACGTTTTGTGCTATAGCCTACTACTCACAGCCACATCGGGCTAATGGTGTATTGATTTCACCATACGCGCCCCATATGTTTATCCCCCGGGCCCTCCACACACCATTTTCACTGTTTAAATAGGACATTATACATAAACACTCCTTTCAAAAAGGCCCTTTTGATTTATGACTCAACAGCCCAAGTGATGCTCAAATCGTCGCTAAGCCATTATACTTCATCACCGGTGACCAATTATTGTTTTCAAATCAAAGTAGCACCAGCTAATGTTCTTCTAATAGTTCTCAGGAAGACCTGTGTTGTTCCTTAAGGTGTTTTTCCCCTTGGTACACAAATACGTGTTTGTCAAATATTTGTTTTGTTCTCAACCTGTGGACAATTTGGGAGGCTAGTCTACCATGTTTATTTACTTTTATCACTTTTACTGTAATTATTTCTTGTGGGTATTTTTTCCCAACAGTCACTTTTAAATGGCTGTGGAACACCATCCCCATCTCTAGGAACTGATTAGAGCTAATCCAAGATTAATTCTCTCTTGCTTACCTCTTTGAAGCACATCTTTGTTCTGTGGCTTTACTCTCTCGTCTAATTAAAACTACAAGATTGCTTAATTTATCTGAGTCCTCATCAGAGCGGCCCTTTTCTTTTGCCACGACATATTAGGCCAATTTGTGTTGGGGCGGCGGCAGGCGTTCCATCAGCACACTGTGCTCTGATGTACGGCACCATCACTGCCAGCTCTGTTGTGTAGCTACTGTAAGCAGGAGAGCGCCAGCCCCACTGTAATTTACAGCAGTAAACAATGTCGGGGCTCGCGCAAAAACCCAACAGCCCCCCACTACCACACACGCTCACACACACACAATTCTCTCTCTCTCTCTCTGTCACTGTGGCACTTTCAGTCTTTTTTTTATTTTATATGCCTCCTCTCCCTTTTCTTTTTTTAATGAGCTGACTGTTATTAGGGCTATAAATCAGAGCAATGGGCTTGATGTATAATTCACTCTGTGTACTCACCCACCCCCCCAGTGGCCCTGAGGAAGCCCACAGTGCATCACTGTCAACGCTGAGCCGCACAGTGTGTTGGCATGAGGCATTTTCCCAGTGTAGATCCGCACACACGGGAACACTATTTACAAAATTACAAAATATATGCACACGTTAAACCGAAAGAAAAAAACGCGACCAATTTTGCACAAATCCTGCGTGCATTGCTCCCACAACGTGCAGATACATGTACAAAAGCATGCCCCATTACACCCACACAAAACGGTAGCCGTAGTATGGATCGATATCCATGCACTGGCCCTGGATGAGTCTCGCTGTGACAGGCACCGCATGATATGAAAGAGATCCAATTGATCCACGCCCTACTAGCTGGTCATCCTCAAAAGGCCATCATTCCATTACCATTGATCCGCTGTGTGTGTGTGTGTGTGTGAGATGAAGGGGGGGCGGGGGGGGTTTCCAGGGGAACAAGGCACAGTCAGCCGAACACTAATAAAAATTGAACCGGCCTGAAAGTGATTTCTATAAATGGGAATTTAAATAATAGCCCAAGCTGCACCGGGTTATTGGTTTTGTCAGAGCGATGGGAAATTAATGCAACTTAAACCATTTTTTTCTCTAGGCTTACAAATAGGCCTGGTGACCGGTGTATTAGTTACAGATTAATAAAAAAAAAGTAGAAATTTAAAGGAAGCCACAGCCTGTGCTATTGATATTCCTAGTAGGCAGTCTTTCATTGGAGCACATTAGTTTGCTCTGACAGACTACAGCTGCAGGGGCTCCGTTTCACAGCCTCTGAAAAGCACTCTGTGGGAAAAGGATTGATCTCTGTCTGAAGGGAAACATCATCTAATATTCATTTGAGATTGCACAAAGGTTACCAGCTTCATTTGCCTGGCCAAATGTTATTCTGCGGAGAGTGGTCTCTGAATGTATTTGCAGCTCAATTCCTTAATGCCTTCCTTTTTGCTAGCACGCCCATGTGTTTGTAATTTCTTCATCTTTGTATCTGTTTTCATGTCAAGCAGAAGTTAAGGGAGGTTGACGGTTGTTTTTTAAAATATCTGAGAATATTTTTTATGCTTTAATCTCTCCATAGCCCATCGGTGCTCTGAACCCCAAGAGAGCAGCGTTCTTCTCAGACCGATTTGAGTCCTGGGAGGATGACCAGGTGCCCAAGTTCCACTATGGCACCCACTATTCCACCTCCAGCTTCACCCAGATGTGGCTACTACGAATCGTAAGTGCTATACAATGTAATGTTTATGAAAATATGCATCATTTAACATCACTGGTCATTTCTAATCTTTTTTTAGTTATTGCCTTTATTTCAGAATCTTAGAAATCTTGGAAAAGTATCTACATAATGGGGAAAAAAATTATACTTAGACAAATCATACCAATACATAAGTAGTGTATGATATTCTTATTTAACTTAGGCTATTTATAGTGCAAGTGATTTACTTGTTGTAAAAAGTCTCCACTTCCACTGAATATAATTATGCATATCAAAATATGCATATCCAACCTTATTTGTCAAACAAATTGTAATGGATTTTCCCATTTGTATTCATTGTTTTCTTTTTGGAGTTTCACATTGCCATTAATTCATTCTTAATTAGGCCTCTGCTCTCTAGAAATAAATTGATTTATTTTAAATTGAAAATATAAGTATGCTAAATATTTCATCGCATGCATATTTCCCTGGTTTATTGTTGCACATAATTAATTTTACTCTTATGTTGTGGCCGTATAATAAAAAGAACAACAGAAGAAACAGTGCAATTAAATGTCTGCCATTAAAAAAAAAAATAAGTAAATTGCCTTGAGCAAAATGAATGAGGAATGTGGTATTATATGAGATTTGATTTGTTTTTGAGGAGTAATATGCAGTGTGCACTGGAGTGCCCTATTGCCGTACCTTTTGTTGAATGGATGCCATCAATCTTTCCATACTGCACTCAGGGGAGAGGGAGGTTACTAAGTTTCTCCAACGTGCAGTTTTCTCCCGTTATTGTCCCAGTAGCTCACTGTCTCAGTGACTCCCAGTAGAGTTACCTCATTGATCCTCACACATCATTAGCTGGCTTATTCTAAAGCCACTTTACCAGAAAGCCCTCACTTAAAGATCAAACTTAACATCATAGAGTTACTAAAAACTGTTAGTGCAATAAAGATTGTGAACTATTCTTTTTGGCGTTTCCTGTTTATTTGTGAGTATTTTGTTTTACGATGCACTCAATCCTCTTCTGTTGTTTTAACTGCATTTTTAGATACGCTGTGGTTAACCCCCTTTCACTTTCTAAACAAATGAAGCTTCCCTCATTTCAGCCTGTCCCTAATTAGCCCTTTACAGTACCAGTTTGTAGCTGTGGCCTAGCATATTGTGTCCAGGTCACTTGGGGGCTATTACGTCAGATAGACAGCTATTGATCTGTTCTAACAAGATTATACATGATTAGAAATGCATCAGTAACACAGGAGTGTATTGGCTTTACTAGCTCACTGGGATTATTGTAATATCACTTGTTCATTTTTGGATTACACTTTATTATAGGGTTGTAAAAAAGAGTAGATTTTGGTTAAAATCTATTGACATAGTGCTGTATTGATTGAAGCGCATACACATAGACTTTTACTGCACACGAAACAAAGGGGTACTATTTTAGCAATCACATTGTGGTGTGGCCAATTCCAGCCCAGATTCAGACCATTTTCCCTTCCAATCAACAGGAACCCTTCACCACGTTTTTCCTCAACTTCCAAGGGGGGAAGTTTGATCATGCGGACCGCACCTTCTCCTCTGTGGCCCGGGCCTGGAGGAACAGCCAGAGAGACACATCTGATGTTAAGGTATAAATGTGAACACACACACACACACACACACTGATGCATGTAACACACACACACGATGAGAAAAAAGACCTTTCCCTTTTAAGATGGTTGACTTGTGAGAAGGTTATAGAAGTAAGAATAGAGATAAAGGGACTTGAGCCCTATAGGAGAATAAATTCCCCCATCTTTACAGACAAAGAAGAAAAAGGCTTTTCAAAAGAGTAATGTCCAGTCACTACCAATCATTGTCCCCCTATGCAATGAAAGCTTCTCGGTTCTTCTGATCAAAGCCTCGGTCTAATCCTCATCTGTCCCAGCCGTCTGTCTCAGATTCAGCCAGCTATAACCTGGACTTGAATCCCCTCTCTGCCCCATCGGGCCCCCAAAAAACTCTGCTGAGCTGTTGGATCTGCCCTCCGAACAGCACAGGTCATTCTCATACTGGGGGCCTTTGGAACCCCCCAGTGCACACTTTTAACTGCTCCCCTAAAACATTTACGATTACAGTCAGACATTCTATGTCAAAGCCGGGTTTCGCTTGGTCTCCTGGCACTGGGTCACCGGGCGTAGGGGGGAAACAGTGGTGGTGTTGGGGAGGGCTTTTGACGCTTGATTGCGTTCACTCCCCCCCCCCCCCCCCCCCCACACTCCTCGCATCCCACCAATAAAACATATGGATTGTGTTACTACGTAGCTGGCCAATGCTTGATTGCGAAAGCCCAACAAGAGCCCTCGTTTGCTCCCTCAGTCTAGACCTGTCAGTGTGGATCAAACTGTGAGAGCTCAGCTTGAGATGAAAATAAAGAGGAAATCTGGACCACATCACTTTGTTTCCTCTTTCAGTTTGAGTTTTTCGCATATTTTGAATGGAAAAATCCATCGACTTTATCCACTTCAACGCACATATTCATGATCCAGGCAAAGGAGGAATTAGGAGACGAGATGTATCAATTAAGTATGCTAAGTACACCATTTAGCTTTTGCATTGGAGCCATTGATAGCAACCCTCTGTCCCTGCCAGAGGGCAAAAAGCCCCAGTGTTTGCATACCCCATTGGTAAAGAAGGGGTGATAATGGGTTACAACACCCTGATGTGTTTCTAGCCTGGGCGACGCTAGCATGACCCCCAGTCCCCAATCCCCTGACCCCTGGTTTAAGCCCACAGGCATCAGAGGGGGAGAGGGAAGAGTAGAGGGGTTAGAAGTAGCAACAGTGGAAGTGTAGCAGAAGAGCCCAGAGGCCACAGCCCCTTCCAGTGACCCATAACAGGACAGGATTGGGGATCAGAGGGGCTGGCCTCTGACCAGGCCAGAGCACAGGGGCCACTGCACATAATGCTCTATGCAAGGCAGGCTTGAGTGTTGGGGAGCCAAGCCCCAAGGTTTTGTGTGTGTGTGTGTGTGTGTGTGTGTGTGTGTGTGTGTGTGTGTGTGTGTGTGTGTGTGTGTGTGTGTGTGTGTGTGTGTGTGTGTGTGTGTGTGTGTGTGTGTGTGTGTGTGTGTGTGTGTGTGTGTGTGTGTGTGTGTGTGTGTGTGTGTGTGTGTGTGTGTGTGTGTGTGTGTGTGTGTGTTTGCGTGTGTGCGTGTGTGCGTTCTGCCACCTCCAGCTCAAATTTACAGCTGGCTGCAGCCAGTGAACCTGGGGGAGCTTGAGGCCTCGTTAAGGGGTTGACCTTTGGTTTTAGGTCAGGTTTTGTGGAGTGAAGAGATTTCAGAAGTGAGGAAGTGCTGTGTTGTTTTAAACCTGTGTGTTTGCTTGCTCATTTGATTGGCTGTTTTCACCCCATTGATGAGAGCCAGCTAATTTAAAAAAAGGGTCATGTTATTATTGGAGTGTATTTGTTTTGTATTTATTAAAAGATCACGTTGCATATGAACCAGTCTTCAAAATCTTAAAAAAAAAGAGTCTAAACGTGCTTCCTAGCCTTAAGTTTAAGCTTGTAGTATTTGCATACAGCCATGCAGTCATCATTACTGCTTGTCTGACAGACACTAGGGCATGTCATCTTGGTGTTGGCGGTGGTCTCATCTCTGATGTCACACTGTCAACATGTGTGTATATTTCTGTCCTTCTCAAAAGGAACCAGTCAGTACTTGTATCCATACAAGCTTTATTCAAAGACAGTAGGGCTGCTATCAAAACCCCCTAAACAAATACTGTCAATTAGCCTTTATTTTGAAACTATAGTGTTCGACTAATCATACCATGAAATACAGCAAGGTATTGGACTGAGGTCCTGCAGTGCACATGAAGACAATAGGAGAACACAGTATACTGTTGATTTTAAATGTCAACAGAGTGCAAGACAATCTACATTTCACGCTGTGCTTGTTTTACTATTTACATGAAGGAGCCAAGAATTGAGACATCCTGGCCCTTCCTTGTGTTTTATAATCAGTGAGACACAACAATAACCCTACAGTTAAGACCTGGAGGGTAGTATAGATTTATCTACATGTTTTTAAGCTCAAACTCAATGTTAATGTTTATACTCGTAGTGGTCACGTTCTGCTTTGTTAAGAATGACGATTGGCTAAACATATGAGGTTACATCTCCTGTCATAGCAATATTTCTCTTCGCTGTCTGCCAATTTGAAAATACTTTGTGTTGTTTAGGACAGCCAAATAAAGTCATCACAGTTAGGAAAGAGATTTGACTAACACTCCTTTTCTGTTTCTGTACAAAAATGGGTAAAGCAGAAAAAGTTGTGTGTGGAAAAACCACTGCCGAATGCTAGCCCATTTTCTTTTGACATTCTATAGAGGCCAACACACAAATGCCAGCAGCAGATAAGCAGTCAGAAATATAATTTATATAATAATAGTTGGCGTCCTGGCTAGATCTATTCAAAATGTTGATTTTGTCGCTTTTTGGTTGTCATGTTGTAATTATCAAGCGTGGCTGTGTGTTTAAATGCATCTCTGCCCTGTCCCCACACAGGAGCTGATCCCAGAGTTCTACTACCTCCCGGAGATGTTTGTCAACGCCAACAGCTACAACCTGGGTGTGATGGAGGATGGCACTGTAGTGTCTGATGTGGAGCTGCCGCCTTGGGCCAAGAGCCCCGAGGAGTTCGTACGCATCAATCGCCTGGTAAGAAACAATGAACACACACACACACACACACACACACACACACACACACACACACACACACACACACACACACACACACACACACACACACACACACACACACACACACACACACACACACACACACACACACACACACACACACACACACACACACAGCAGGAAAGTTTAACGAGCATCGACGAGAATCACTACATGACTGGGGTCAAGTCCATGTGTATCTTTGCTGAAGTGTCCCTGAGCAACTCACTAAATTCGTATTGACTTTGGGAGTTATACTGAACTCTCTATAGGCATCAATGTAACGTGTTTGGAATGATATACTTACATTTTTTTTTGTATAAAGTCGCTGACAAAAACGCACATTTCTGTCCTCCCCTCATATGTCACATAGCTCAGAACAACTGGAGTCTTTCCAGAGCTTTCTGCCTTTCCCCTCATGTCCTAGCTTGGAAATGCTAATTCAAAGAGACAGTGTTATTTCCTGCTCGTCTCACAGTTCTTCCTGTTACCTGAGCCTCGCGCTCCTCCGACATGCCCCCAGCTCTCACATTGCTGTGTTGGCAAAGTGATCCAACATCACCTCACGTCCTACCCCTATCCGCATCAAGATCTCTCTCTCTGCTCCTGCTCTTTACACACACATCTGGTGTGTGTGTGTGTGTGTGTGTGTGTGTGTGTGTGTGTGTGTGTGTGTGTGTGTGTGTGTGTGTGTGTGTGTGTGTGTGTGTGTGTGTGTGTGTGTGTGTGTGTGTGTGTGTGTGTGTGTGTGTGTGTGTGTGTGTGTGTGTGTGTGTGTGTGTGTGTGTGTGTGTGTGTGTGTGTGTGTGTGTGTGTGTGTGTGTGTGTGTGTGTGTGTGTGTGTGTGTGTGTGTGTGTGTGAGAGCGCGCGAGCGAGCAGAGAAACGATGCAGTATCCTGTTTCTGATCTCCCCTTCAGCCCGAAGTAGAACTATTCTGCGTGTATGCATGTCGGATGTTGGCAGCCTTTCTGACATATTTATATTATAGCTCTTCTTCTTTACACACACACACACACACACACACTAGGCTGTAAAACGAAGGTAAGTCTTTTGATCAGATTACTTTGTTTTGGAAGGTCAAAAAGCACCAGATAGATTTACTGTATCTGTTATTTGTAATGCAGAGTAGCTTGTCATCGGTACTTTTAATCTTTTAACTTCAAGAACTTGTTGACTTTATACAGAGTTTTACTGATAACGGAAAGGCCAAGCTGTCCTTGAAGATGAAAAAGTGGCTTCGGTCTAAATAGGTGGAAAATAAAAGAAGAAGAAAAACTGAATATACAAACCCAAACCAGAGATTATGTATTTTTTGCTGCTGAAAGTCTTATCTATTTGATATTTTAAATATTTTCCCCTGCAACATTCTCTTTCAGTAAAAATAGTTTAGAAACAGATGTAGCGTGCTGAGCGACGTGTGCCCACAGTAGTAATGGGTGCTGATGAGACCTGGTGTGTTCTGTGACCTGTGTAGTCCTGTGGTGGGCTATGTTAACCAGCCTGCTGATATGACCAGGCCCCTATCATTAATCACACACTTCTCTCTCTTTGGCTGTCACCATGGTCTCTAGGCCAAGTTGGATATATCGAGTGGGGGGGGGGGGGGATTGTTGTGGTGGCGCTGTTTCGCAGTGTTGTAGTAGCCAACTCAGTCAGGGAAGTGTGTTCATGTGTGCTGTAGCAAACTTGAACATAGGACTGCTGTCATGTAGTGCTGGCATAGTTAGTTGGTCAATTGTTTAGGTGATTAATAATAGAAACAAGAAAAAAACATACATTGTGCACATCTTTTAAAATATCCGGTTTTGCTGCTTTTCTCTATTGTAAATTGAATACCTACATTTTTCAAATGTTGGTCAGACGAAAGTAATTATCTGAAAACATTGCCGTCTAAGTAGATGTCATATCACCATATTTGACCATCTCCCTTTGCAGTAGGTATCATTTTCCATATTTGTTACTGCTCTCCTGAGTAAATATAATTTTATATACAGATGTAGAATGTGCATACCATTCAAATATTTGTATTTTGGTTATATTTTATACGCTCAAAATCAGTCAATATAAATACGCCTACATTGAATAAACTGACATGTTAGCACCAAGGTGTTAATGTGCTTTGTGCTCCTGTAAACACAAAGAGTCATTTCATCGCTAGTCTCTCATCTACCTCTGCTCCCTCAATTTCCTTTGAGCCCAATTTAGTACTGCAGAGGGCAATTTGGACTAGGGCTGGCCCGAATTATTCGAATATTCGAATACTCGTTCGGAAAATTAGTATTCGGAGCTTAAATTAGTATTCGGAGCTTCGTTTTTTTTATAATTTTTTTTTTTTTATATAATTTTTTTTTTTTTCAACTTTTTTTTTTTTTTTTTTTTCAACATTTTTTTTGCAAGAAGCTACTACTGCAATATAATGTCATCAAATAATTTTATATTTTGATATAAAAGTTAGTAATATTGTAGTAGTAGTAGTAGTATTGCTCATTTAGGAGGATATTACATCACTAAGTGTCATAGCGCATCCATTACTTCACCTCCGAGCGCGTAAATCTTCAACAAAATATGCAGATACTGTCAAAATCGGTTCCAGGGAGTATATAGGGATTATTAACGTTTTAAAAAAAAAAAATTAAAAAAATTTTTTTTAATTTATTTTTTTATTTTTTTTATGTTGTTTTTGATGGTGTGTTTTTCTGGAACGAATATTCGAATATTCGCTCGGAAAAACCAACGAATATTCGAAGCCTGAAAAATGGTATTCGGGCCAGCCCTAATTTGGACACTACACACAGGCACGGCTATACCTGCTAGTTACTGCGTTCAGTTTGATGAAATTTCAGTCTGCGGTTTGTCTCAGTGCTGTGTGCAAATTGAGATATTGATCCCAGTGTGCAGCAGAGCCTAGCAGACACAACTAGCTTAGTAAAAAAAGGAGCTTTCTGAGGTTTCATATCTGCTTCATAACCACATAAACACATACTGTAACATTGTTAATCTATGACCCTGACATAGTTAAAGCTAATACAATTCACTTTCGATTGATCCATTCTTGCAATATGTCTTGTGGACAGACATTTAAATATCTTAACGTGGAGTTAATTTGGCGCACAAAAAAGCATTTTGGGTTATGTTTTAGTAAGCCTGGTGGAGTCAGCGATTCTCCAGAATGTATATTGTCAAAATGAGTGAATATCTCCTCACGATCTGCTGTCCTCATGATACCTGTCTGTATTGTGTGTGCGCTGAAAAAAGAATCCAGTAGAAAATACACAGACTGGGCTCTGTAAACGGGCATGTTGCTAGCTACGGTGATTGTTTATATACCTGTTTACAGAGCCTAGAATGTGTATTAACTCTAGATTTTTTTTTCAGAGCACACAGTACAGAGAAGTAGCGAATCTTGAGGAGATATTCACTGATTTAGAAAAAAAGCTATTTTACCAACAAACATTCTCCAGAATCACTGACTCCATCTTTAACCGATTAACTCTATAATGGTTTTAGTTGTATGTCATCATTTTACTATTCGTGGCGACCCAGTCCTTCAATACTGCTAAACATATACAAACAGAATAGGTGAGATGGAGTAACGGAGGTTGGACAGGAAAGAAAAGAAGGAAAGAATGGGTCGAGTATGAGGGTAGAGGGAGGGATGTGTGGGTGGACAGGTCTCTGGTGGTGACAGATAGCTGGCATTAGAGGGTGTCAGCTGGCAACTGTGGTTCTGTTGGGAGAGAGAGAGATGAGCACGGAGTACAGAGAGAGGAAGAAGAAGAGCGAAAGAGTTAATGGGGGGCTGTTTGGCTCGCTTTAGCTTGTCTGCTGCTAATGGCCCCGCAACACAAGGATAGACAGCAGGAGAGAACACGCAAACACACGCAAATGCACACTCGCTTTACTGAAATACACACACGCCTGCTGTCTCCACTCTGGTTATGAGCCCTTGATGATTAACAGCTAATTAGGGTCCAATCTGGAAAGGCCATTAAAATCCCCTCACAGTAAAGGATTGTGCTGCAGTGCAAAACGGCAGCTTGTTTTGTTGTTGTTGTGAGAGTTGCACGGTTGAAAAAAAAAAGAAAATCCAGCAGAAGAAATAAACATTACATCAAACTGAAGCTCGGTTTACGTTGCTCTCGTGTTGGAAGTGTCATAGTTCATCACCAGTGTTTAGGAGAACGTGTGTTGCCTGGTAACGGATGAAGTGAAAGTGTACGCCTTGCCTGCACTGATTGTTGTTTAACCCCTGGCTTGAACAACACTGAAGGATCAAAAGCTGCAGTTGAAAGTCATGGGTTGGATGTGTTGAGGAAAGGTTGGATAGACTTACTAATGACAAGCACCTCAGCACTCTGTACTGATGTGCTTGCAGTACACTGTCAGATACAAGGATACAATAGGAGTCCTCAAAGGTACAATCCACACTAAATTACCCCCAAGTGCTAATTATAGGTTCTCAAGGTAACTATAAGCTGCTTTATAGGGGCTAAAAATGTGCAAATACGTACAGTTTCTTCTAAATGTTAAGATAAAATATAGATTTAAGGATATGGAAGACAAGGGTACAAATAAGGACCCAATGTACCTTATAGGGTCTTGCCCCAGTGATAAGCCAGGTACAATGATGTGCTTTATGTTTTGAGAGTGTGTATATGCTTGCTTGTAAGGCCACACTCCCTTTTTCTTGGTCCAACCCACCCTTCCCACTCCCCCATGCACGCACACGCAAGACAGCAGAATCTCCAAGCGGCATGCCACAGAGATCAGGGGCTACTTGTTGTTTTCACCAGGAGGTCGAAGGAAAGGTTAAGAACTTGATCCCTCCTCCGCCAGATAACTACATGTCTCTGGGCACTGTCAAGCCCCTCTGACATCCCACTAAATTTGACCACATCTACACTCCTCAGGCCTGCTAACCATTAGCACGATAGCAGGTGATCGTGTGTGTATATACTTGAGTAACTTTGCGTGCATACTTGCGTGCACGTCAGTGTTTACCCGTGCTGTCATATGTCCAGGCTTCACTGGAGCTACTGATACGGAGCAGCCCAAACCACAGTCTGTTATAGTAGACATCTCCTACCGTGCAAAGTTTAATGGTAGAGTGAGTTAAGATTTAGGAGGCTCTGATTTACAATTTGAAGCACCAGACAGAATCTCCCAAATGACATTGTTGAAACTGTAGAGCAATGTGTTTGTTATAGATATTTCCACTACTACAAAAAAACAGACAAGGAAATGTTCAACAAGTCTTATATTTCCATTCATTTAAAATATAACACCAAGACAAATATGGTTCAGGATCATTGGGTGACAAAATAATAACTGACAAGCGTGCCTACATTTCTATCTGTGAAAGGTGGGGTGCAGTCACCCTAAATCCATTTAACTCTATGGGGCTCACTGCTTGGTTCCTTTCAGTCATCGGTGCTCTTGTAGCGCTGCTGACAAACCTGTAAACCACACACATTGTAGAGACGGGCATCACATTACTTTCTGTCTTTTTCCCCGTTATAAAGCATCTGCTCACTCAGAGCAGTGACAGAGACGTCAGCTAAACTGCCCTCAGAATGAGTGAGAGACTTTCCTCTTGTTCAATGTGCAAAGCCACTTGAGTGATGGTTCAGAAGCAGACACTGAGAAGGTTGACCACATGTGGTGAAACCCTCACTGTTTTGTATCCAACAGTACAGTATGACAGAAAAAGATTTAGGATGGCGTATCTCATGTGGTCAAATAATGAAAAATACCTGGATTTCCTACTACATTCATTTGCAACGTTTAGGGTTCAAAGCTTAACCAAAATCTACTGCATAGCAGAAGTTACATCACATCGCCTCTAAACGAAAACCATCAGGGATGCGGCGGATGTTTAAGCTAAAGGCAAGTTCGAGGTGCAATGTTATGACGATATAAATAGGTAAAAGTATGTCCTAAATTGTATGCATACTGCATGCAAGCTACTTACTTTATATGGTCAGCTGCAGTATGTAGTATAGTCAAAACGAGTATGTGATTTGGAACGCATGGTATGTGTTTTTTGTCGTAACCGTTCGTTCTCTTCTGCACCCTAGTGGTCAATATTTGCCTAATGCAGCTTTAAACTTAAATGTACTTAATTTTTCACTTTGAGCTATGATGGTGATCTGTTTCAGAGCAACAAACGTTGCCCTCACAGCTGTTAATGCGGTCACCACACAGTAAGGAAAACATCTACATGGCTGCACAGTGCTAACAGACACATGTCATATTATTATGAGTCAAATCACCTTTACCCTCCAAACCCCATATACTCACACTATCAGCGTCTTTGAAAGTCGTATTCTGAAGTTTGTCAGTGTTATATGCTGACAGCTCTTCACACTTACAACAACTATGTCATCATGGCCGACAAATCCATTATTTCACACGATTATGATCAAATACGGGGAAGGGTGTGTGTGTTTTGGGTGCTTTTTTGCCACCTGATCAAATAATTTTCACGTTGAGTATTGTGGCGTTGAGTATTAACGCTCAAATATTTGAGATATTAAGCGTTTAAATGTAGAAATGTCCAATGTTGTGTTTTTTTTTCACACTGACAAGACATATGGAAAGATATGCTAGCTCCTTAGCTCAGACCACCAGCTTCATAAAGTCAAAGATCATAGCTGTTTATATTCACCTCTCATCCACACCGCACTCCCCTTGGAAACTCCAAATGCCGTTCCCACCAGCCCTCCACATCTTATCCTCACAGGCACTACCCAGGAGAATTCATGTGTGAGCTGAGGTAGACCACTGCGAGGGGCCAGTCACTAAACCACTAAGATATACTTATGCACTTGTGAATGACTGAGTGAGTGAAAATCCCAACGTCGGCTAGCCCGCTATGGCCCTCGTGTAACAGACACAGTTTACCATGTTAGCCTAGCGCTAATCTATTCCCCTGGTGTCTCCACCGAAGGCCTTGTTGTTGGATGGGAACTAGCACGTGAGGGGGTTATCTGGCTAATGTCAGACAGCGCTCACTGTAGGGGTATTGTCATGCACAAGGGCAGGCATGTTTACCGTGCGCTCTGTGGTTTACGAGCTGTCCCCCCTCCCCTCCCCTCTTTTCTTCTTCTTCTTCGTCCTCCTCTTCGATGACGTAATGCAGGAGGCCGATGAGAGCCTGAGAAATGGCTTGATCTACTGCTGCTGACATACTCACTCACTAATGTTGTCCTTCTCCCTTTTCCTGCACTCCTCCACACTCTCACTTCACTTCTGCCAAAAGTGGACTGGGATGATTTTTTGCGCAAACTCCTTCACTCCAGCATTCTGTCCCTCGTTACCTCTCAATCTCCTAAACATATGTGGCATGTTTTCCTTGTTTGCGAAAAACAGTTTGTTTTTGCATACTGCCCAATCCCAAGCTAATGTGTCTAGTAACAGCAACACTTATTTTACAAGTAGACATATAAAATCACACAACGTGCATAAAAAGGTGTGTAACTGAAGATGAGAGCTTGGCAATGTGGAATAAATCCTTGTGATTTTATTAGACTTTTTTATGACATTGATCCAGGCCTATTTCTCAAAAATAATGTGATGGGAAGCAATAAGTTCCACTGTGTATTACATGAGATACAACTCTTACAATTGATAAATGATGATCTTGAGTTAAGCCTCACAAGATATCTTATTAACCTAGTAATATTTTTTTTAAATATATATTTTGTGTATTAACTTAATTGCTTTTTACACACACACACACACACACACACACACACACACACGCTCCCATGCTAACACAATCCGTAGCTCCACAAAACCCAACAGCCTCATAATCTGTCCTTAAAGGCTAACTACACTCAAGTTGATCGCTTGAGTCATTCATCCTAATCATCTCCAGTGTGTGCTGAGAGGCCTCCACCCCTCTCAGATAGAGCGTCCAGTCCTCCAGCCAACTCTATAATCATCTGAGACAACAATGCTCCTCTCTACAGCTATCCAAATATTCTCTCGTTCAGCACACTCCCAAGCCTTCACTGGCCCTGTGTTTAATCAGCTCCGACTGTTGACTTAGCTTTTGCTCACTCGATCCTATTGTGGATGAGTCTTATGGCACCGCTGATGTATTTGCTAGCTTGTTAGCCTTTTCTGTATGGAGGCGGACAGATGGGTAGATTATCCACAGGTGCTTGTTAGCGGTTTGCTGAGATTTTAGTAGGCAGTTATGAAGTAGCCATTTTGTCTTGTAGTCATTCATTAATTTCTTCTTTATTTTGAACAGAATAAAATAATAAAAGCTAATGTGAATTGCTTTTTCAATCCCACCCCTCATTCAACTGCTGATAATTATCTATACAAATTTATAATATACACCTATTTTTATTTACATCAATATTTTACATTTATACACTTATAAAAAAAACTTACAAAGCCATACAAAAAAGAAAAACATTCCTTTACATAACTTTGCTTCCCTTAGTTTTATATACAGCCCATCATACTATAATCACCTATCCCAATACAATCAGTATATCAATATCCTACTCCAAATCATCTATGCTCATCAAAATATTTTCTTCAAATATATATATAAAGAAACATTTTAAAGACAAAATATTTAAAAATTCATTGTCACCGTCATATTTTGAATCATATCATAATCAAGCATATAGCCAAAGGATAAAGAGAACACATCAATCACTGTAATTTTTCCTTTAGATTTGAAGTGAGCGTCCTTTACATCTCAATCAGTATTGTTTACTCTATTGTCTGTGCTGTAAATTGGACCACTTAGTGCACTTTGCAGTCTTACACCGTACTGTTTGTCTTGACTTGGATCAAATCCGCCATGACATGTTTGGGTTGGGGAGATACTTTCCCAATCACTGCTCATTCTGCCTCTCTTCACCCCATAACATGATATTCTCTCTTGTCAAGTGGCAGAGGGATAAGAGAGATGGAGAGAGAGAGAGAGAGAGATGGGAGGAGAGGGAGTCAGGCTTAGAGTTTCAGGTTCCACTTGCCAGCGAGTGCCTCCGTTGACCCGTAGCCAGAACTCTCACAGTTGTGACCTATCTAATTAGTAGAGCAGGAAGACACACATATACACACACACACACACACACACACACACACACACACACACACACACACACACACACACACACACACACACACACACACACACACACACACACACACACACACACACACACACACACACACACACACACACACAACCCATCTGGGGTTCTCTCTCGGTGTGTGTGAATATGAGAATAAAGGAAATGGTTTGTTAGCTGTGTGCGGCTGCTCCGAGGCTCTCATTCCTTACGTCACCCATTTCTTCCATGTTGGGGGGCCCCCTATACCCCTCTCCCCCTATCCCCTCTCTCCCCTGGCTGGCAACAGGCTTCCTCTTGCCTGCTTCAAAATGACAATCGGCTTCTCATTTACAGCGAGCTAATAAGCCCTTTAATCAGAGTGCTTGTCAACCTCGGGGCAAGGCAACTCCAGAGTTGATCTAAAGGATCAGATGACTAGAAGAAAAGAGTCGGAGGAAAGGAGGGAGTAAGAGCTACGAGTGAGAAAATAAGTAGAAGGGAAAATGAAAGGGGGGGTGGGGGTGGGGGTCTGCTGAACTTGGAAGAGGAAGAAAATGGAATTGAAATAAGAGATAATAAACTTGTATTAAGGTTAGAAAGATAGGTTGACTGACTTCTGAAAAGGATTCTGCGTGGTGGTGTACTGGGAAACACACACAAGTTTTGTTCGGATGTAATTAAACGGCCACTAAAAAATTCAATATGACTTAACAACTTGATTTAACCACTGATTTTGTGGTTAAGCAGCATAATTCAGATGCAGGATGTTTGACTGTCACACACACACACACACACACACACACACACACACACACACACACACACACACACACACACACACACACACAGACTATGGTTTTTCAGGATGTTTTGATCAGCTTGTTCTTAAACATCTCATTTGAGTATATACAGAGCTGACAAGTGTTTGCTTTATTCATCCGTAATCGATACAAAAGAAAACAGTCTGCCGCTGACAACACTCTGCAGTACAACATGTGCCATTGATTACTAAACCGCGCACCGTCGGTGACACGTGCACGGGCACATGCACACCACCGTCGGCATGCAAATGAGAGCATTGATTTGTTAAGTGACATTTTAACATCCCCACAGACAGCCCTCCATAAGTCCCTTTTTAAGGAGAGCATTCAGTGTCATCTCGTTAAAAGCTGACGTGAAATCCACCTCAATCCAGATTGTAACGCTAACTGCAAACCACAGCAAACTTCCCCGGATAGGCCCAGTGCAACCGAAGCATGGACGAACACCTTTTTACTCTTGCGCCGAAAAACTATAATCGCTAAAAGTCCAAAGTGAGGCTAAAAGGAGATAAAAATAAATTGCACGCACTCGCTCACAGAAAAAAAAAAAGCATTTCAAGATGGGGGCTGTGCGGACTAAGCCCCGTTGAGTCGAGATCAGACGTTCTCTGTTTTGCTCCTTCAAGACTCCTGAGTAATCCCGACTTAATGTCCACCAGCTGCTTAATTGCAATCACTTGGGGTCTCCTCCGGTCTGATCTCTCCAATAAGGAGAGCGTGACTTTAGGTCCTCAGTCAGTCTAGAGTATATCTCATGCTAAAGAGTAACATATCGACAGACATGTAGTCAAACTGTCATTCTTGTTGAGTTTTTCTGTTTTCTTTTTTGATTTTACCTTCAAACCTGCAGTTACAGATGTTTCATGAAGGGAGGAATTAAAGTAACCCGAGACTAGGCATGTTCATTATGAGACATTTTCATTGGAATTCACATCATAGCCCCTGCAAAACTGGCAAGCAAGCAAAACAAGCATTACATTCAAGAAGAGAAATGACCCATTAGAAGATACCCATTTGAGTACTTCTCGCATACAAAAAAAAAAAAAACAGATTAAGGTGAATTATTACATTTCCCCACATAGGTGAATATTACAAATTATTATTGCCTTTGGAAACAAGTCACAGCACACAACAAAGGGGACCCCCGTACGTTTCAAAGGTGCACTTTGTCAAATCCTTACAACAATAGAAATGGTGGGATTCCGGTGACTTCTACCCCCCTATCAGCATTTACATAAAGGCATGCTAAATTATTCATTAATTATCAGAGAGTCCCCCGTGGATGGGGACGACACACACACTGGCTGCTAATTGGCCCATCAATAATCCTGCCTGCTTCTCCTGAAGTGGCACCAGATCCCACCTCAGGAATCTGCTATCTGCCCCAACCTTCTGCCTCACGGTTTCCTACAGTGTTGGCACCAACGAAGAAGACGCTCGCTCACCTGGCTCAGTGTTAATGACTTATCTGTACATGCCTGATATCTGCTATTTTGCTTCTATTGCTTGTCTATCAAGGAGCACAAATTCCTTACAGTCTTTTAGATATAAGAAGAAAAAATTGATACTGTTGATTTTCTCTCAACACTCAAATGTATTATTGAAATTGCATTAGTATGATCATGTCTGTTATTTGCAAACATAGTCTGATATGATATTGATACAAAATTTAATAAGGCTTGTGATATGCTATATTTCTGTCACCGTGAACATACAAGAAACAACAACAATGCATTGCTTATTCTCTTACCAAGTTCAAACTTCTCTACCCTTTTGGTAGCACACGGTCCATCAAACACAGAAAGGAATTTATTCTTAAAGCACTTAAACACTGTTTTTGAGCAAATTATACTTTAACAGAAGTAAATTGTGTATATGTTGTTGACTATATTCAGCCACGTTTGGTGAGCGTTGTGAGGATGGTTGGTAACTCAAAGTAAACTACCCTTCCCATATGCAGGGAACTGCAAAAACATGTCACCCAGTGCAAATGGTGTGGGTCACTGATGGGTTTTTTATTGTTTTTGACCAAACAAATACAATAATGCACAGCTATACACAATGCCAACATAGCACATGCACACACACACATTCACACACTCTCACTTATTATATCGCTCTCTCTCTCTGTCTCCCTCTCTCTCCAAATGGTGCATGCAAGTGATTTCCATAAAAGCGGGCCTCCGGAGAGGGAGCAGCAATAACATGGCTGCTCTTTGTTTCCCCATGCTGATTGACAGTAGATTGCAGTGCACATTAAATGCCCATCAGGCCCAGCTTTAGTTTTAGGAACAGGGGAGCAGGGCCCGTCAAAGGTCAATCCTAGCGCATAATGAACTGATCTCTCTCTCACTCTCACACACACACACACACACACACACCCACCCACACACACACACACACCCACAGACACACACACACACACACACACACACACACAAACACACCCACAGACACACACACACACACACACAAACACACCCACACACACCCACGCATGATTAAACCCCACTCCGCCTGCTTTAAAAGTGACTTTGAATGAAAAGCGTTTCCCTGTTTTATAATGTAACATAAAAAAAGATTGCCTTATGACACAAGCTTTTAAACGCACTTAACATGGTGACTATGCTGATGCTAGAGGGAGAGATAGACACAAAGTCTAGACTGTGTAAGACTCTAGGGGTGTTCTGTTTTATCTTAATGCTAAACGTTAGCTTAGTTTTGTTTTAACGTTACCCCATAGTTCAGCCCCTCGACATAACATTTTGTCTAGCGAGTCCCTCAAAGGGGACAAGAATAGACTGATCTCTCTCCGTCTGCTCATTTTGTCAAGTCTACAGCTCTCAGAGCAGTGATTGCATCCAAGTGGGGCATTGTCCAAAATACCAATGTGTGTAATAACCATAAATGTACAATACACACACCAATTATTTCTGTATGACACCAGCTATGAACCACACTGCCCTGTTAAAAGAAGAGTTGGTTTTGCTTGAATTTTTATCGATTCTCGTGCCAATAAAATACCCGACTATTGGTACACAAAAGACTTCTCATTCACAGCAGCCTAAGAGCTCATCTCAAAATAAGTAAACAGGATTACCAGTACTACCAAACATTCAGTGCCAGCTTTTGGAGCTCCAGGGAGTTAGGCATCTCAACACAATAAACAATCCTTGAAGTAAACAATAAAAGCTTAATCTACACCACATAATTGCCAAGTAATGGAAGAGCAGGAACACATGTACATCACAAGATATATCTCAAATATGAATAAAAGTAGTTGCCTGGAAGGAAACATTTAAAATAGTGTTAGACAAACGTATTACAAACATGTTTTAAAAAGCAGTTGCAACACTTGCACTATGCATACTATTTTTCAATTAACAAACACTGACATACTGACATATTGCTTTCATTGTTAGCAATAATAATAGCTTTTCTCCTACATGTGTGAGTATAAATGCACTCATTCGAGGCTAAAGACACATTTCGGTTAAAAACTAAAATGTATTGACTTGTAATACTCAGCCTTTGCCTTTGTTATGTTTGCATGTTCATACATTGAACCTGAGAATCTTTCATATTTTTGTCTTCTGAGGTTTTTTTTTCTCTCTCTCGTGGAACCAGCGTGAATGATTCATATCCTTGTATTATTCACACAACTTTTATATTGCTTCTAATCAGCTCAGATTATGGAATTGTGTGACGGCATCAAAATTTCAGTCCATACTCAAGTTGCAGTAAAAACATCATCATACCTCAACCACACACCGTCTCCTCTCTGTACCCGCGCTCCCATGCCTGATTGAAAGTTGTAATTAAGAGAGTGGGGAAGAATTAGATGCGGAATGAGCTGTCAGAAAGTCACATTTAAGTGAGGGATGCGTCGGTCTCCACAGTAAAAATGTAAATGATATAAATTGCCATTTAAGTGTAGCGCGGGCTAATGTTTTGTCACAAATTAATGTGACACAAGGCAGCAATGACAATCAAGGGCTGCCTCATTCTAATTTGGTCGTGTTTAGAGGGCTTTTGTGAGGCCGACAGCTTTACACAAATTAACACAATTGCCTGTTTTTATGGGGAAACCATAAATGTTTTTTTGCCGGCTAATGAGGAGAGAAAACGGCTTGTATCTCAGCGTTATGGCGATGCGCAGACGTCTGCAGAAGAGCAACACTCTGCTCTTATACACCCGCGACTGACAGAGAAATGAACAAAGACAGAGGCTTGAAATGGCTCCCTTGTGAAATACAAGAGGTCTAATGTTTCAATGTTCCCATGTGATCAGATATAGATTTTTTTCGCTCGTTATTGGTGATGGCTGCTATTCATTTATGGGTTAAAGATGGAGTCAGCGATTCTGGAGAATGCTTGTTGTCAAAATCAATTTTTGTCAAAATCAATGAATATTTCCTCACAATCCGCTACCTGTCCATACTGTGTGCGCTGAAAAAAAGATTGGGTGCTAATACACAGCATAGTCTCTGCAAGGGGCATGTTGCTAGCTACAGTCGGTCCCCCGTTTACAGAGCCTAGGCTGTGTATTAACAATGGAATTTTTTTCAGCTCACACATAGTACGGACAGGCAGCAGAACCTGAGGAGATATTCACTGATTATGACGGAAAGCGATTTTGACAACAAGCATTCACTAGAACTTCTAACTTCTAACCTTCAAGGAACATGTTTTGTTAAGTAGCATTTGGTTAGCGCTCTTGTTGCATCTGTTGACATTTACCATATTGTTAATCCCTCTGTCCTCTCTTCCCCTTCCAGGCTCTGGAGAGTGAGTTTGTGTCCTGCCAGCTCCACCAGTGGATCGATCTGATCTTTGGCTACAAGCAGCAGGGCCCTGAAGCAGCCAGAGCCCTCAACGTTTTCTATTATCTGACCTACGAAGGTGCAGTCAACCTCAGCTCCATCAGCGACCCCATGCTCAGAGAGGTGAGGCTAATACATGCACATACACTCACTCACGCGTTTTAATACACATTTACTGTACGTACTGCACGGCTGATTTAACTCCCATGGCAAGTAATGCTGAGTCAGGGGGAAAAAACACAATATTACAGTAAGTACACTTGAGTGTAAGCACTCTCAAATGGATGCTTAATCTGACTATATTACAAAAGCATCTGTCCATTCACTCACTGCATCTGTATATCAGGGATATTCTTGATGCCATTAGCCATGTTAAATAGGTTGTTAGAATGGCATATGAGAGCTAGGCTAACAATCTACTGGCAGGTATTGCTGAGCAAAGCGTTTTCCCCCTCTGTGTGATTCCTCCTGAAAGCACTCCACCAAGTGTTCCACTTTTAATGCCTTAAAGCCTCCTCCTTGGCTTTCATTCATTATTCATCCCCCCTCACTTTGAACTGCTGCTACACACACACACACACAAGAACTACGCTGGCTGGCCTGCCCGAAAGCAACAGAAAAAAAGCACAGCGCTACAAAAGAAAAACAAAAGCTAGTTTGCCCACAGCCAAACACCGACATGACAACTTCACCAATCTGCTGTAAGAGGCAGCCAGCCAGCAGCAAACCAATTGACCCTGCTCCCATCAGACTGTTTTTGACGTTGTTAAGTTGTATTGCCAAAAGTGGCTCATATCCTATTTTTATTCCTGTCTGTGTACACATGGCTTTGCACAGGGTTTTTCATAACTGTTAATTCCAGTTATCAAACTAGTTTTTTTAATATTGGCCATTGTTTCAATTGCGTATGAAAAGGGTTCACTTACCTTAGTAATTGCTTACATCTGGAAACACACGGTGACATTGCTATATCAAAGTCTGGCAAGATGGGAAGAAACATAGGTGGTCAGATGATCTGAAACATATATATAAAGTCACTTGCCTGTAGGTTTAAATGTGTGTTGCAAGACTAAATAAATAGTGGAGTACAATGTTATTATTACCAATAGATATTATGGACAAAACAATTAAAAATAAGACTTGATTAGCAATAAAGCAGACTTATACCCCCAGGCAAAGGTCCCCATAGCATTGAAGTCTGAATGGAGATGAGTCCAGAGTATATGAAGGTGCTGCACAGCCTTTTGCCTCCACTGTTCCGCTGCCCTTCATGCTCAGTGACTGGAGCATCGCGGGCGCTAGGGGTACATTTGATTTATCACCTCATTCACCCCAATTCCCATCCAGATGTGCTTTGGCCTTTAGCTACGCACAAACACGCACATACACACACACACACACACACACACACACACACACACACACACACACACACACACACACACACACACACACACACACACATGCAGATTCATTACCAGGGTGCACCGGTCATTTCCCCCCTAGCCCATTACCCATTCTTCTGGTTAACACTCAACCACAAAATTGAATGACTGGTCAACCACTATTCCTGCTGCAAACCCTTTGCAGTGACAGTGGGGCTGATAAAT
Organism: Ammodytes marinus; assembly: GCF_949987685.1. Lineage (NCBI taxonomy): Eukaryota > Metazoa > Chordata > Actinopteri > Uranoscopiformes > Ammodytidae > Ammodytes > Ammodytes marinus. The sequence continues at coordinate 6,240,110 of NC_137235.1, read as the reverse complement.
CAACAAACAGACAGAACGCCATCAAGCCAGTGCATGGGATTTTGAGTGGTATTAAAATAGCACCCACCACAGCCTCTCCGCTTATGACTGCAAGAATGCACATTTTGGATATTCATGCTTCTGAATATATGGTCTTTATTTATTTCGATGCAGATTTGGTCGCATTGTACTGTCAATATAACATAAAAAATATGTTTTGACAGTATGATTATAGTAAATAAACCTAACCAATGAAAAGAGATTGGTGTTAGTGTTTATATTGTGTGCACTGGTTTAGATTTTATGGGAAATCTGCTGCATTGCTTTCCAGCACAAATCAAAATTATATTGTTTTTCTTATGCAAAATAAACAGTAAAGTTGTTTGAATTTTATATTGATGTTTTAAGAAATTACACATGCAATTCCTAACACTCACATTGTCACAAAACACTTAATATTGCTAAAGGTTGTTGGAGACTTTATTTCAGCATATCTATATGTATAATATGTTAAACTTAGCTCAATTTGTTCCGCTCCCATGAGATGTCATTTTTGCTTTATTTTTTTTCTCCCGCCCTCTGTCTGGTGCTGTGAGTCCAATCTGCTGGCTTTCACCTTTTTTGGAAAACACCCTTTTCGTCTGAGCGCTTTAATTAGTTACATAAACCAAAGCAGTGTTATCCCCGCGAGCCCAGCCACGGCTCCCCTTCAACTGTGTCTGTGTGTGTTTGGAAGGAAGCGTGCCCTGTCTGAGTAGAAGGCTGAAGCAGAGTTCCAGGCCTGGGCCTCGTCAGGGCCGTGGTGCTGGGGGGTGGCTGAAGGGCTTTGGGTCTGAGAACCTCCCCAGAGTCCTCCATTACTGAGTGACAACTGTTTCAGCCTGAGCTGTGGTCTGGGCCGGAGCTAGGCTGCATTAGGACAGGCCCTGGGGCTGTTCATTGTCAGGGGGATGGGTCTCAGACCGTGTGTGTGTGTGCGTGTGTGTGTGTGTGTGATTATTTGTGTCGGAAAGGGTGGTAGACTGGGTTAGAGAGTTGTGTATTCCTATTTCCTACCACACTGTTTGGCAGCCCGAGCAAACACAAACTCAAGGGATTTGTACAAACCACACCTTCATATGTTTGTCACAAGCGCAAGTATACGTGCATCCATTGGCATGTGTGTACCTTTGTATATTTATGTGTGCTCATCAGCATAAATGGACACGGTTTGTGTGTTTATGTGTAGGTTACTTTCCTGGGAGAGAGTTTGGAATATCTCAGCACAGATTAGGGAATGCTGAGACCACTGCTGTGTTTTTCAAAACCATGATTACTTCCTGTCCTGCCTCCGCCGCAAGTCAAAACGTAACCTCCCGTCCCCCCTCTAAGAGAACTGTGTGTGTGTGTGTGTGTGCCTGCGCATATGCATTCATTTGTACGTGTGTGTGCACCCGTGTGCATGGCATGCATGCACATCTGTGTTGCCTCTCAATGTATAAAGAGAAACACACCCTGCGTTGCCTTCTCATGGTTGTACAGGGCTTCCCCTCTTTCACATGTGATTATGGAAAATCCCACAGCCTCCTCACACCAGCGACACAACACAGAGCCCCGTCTGAATTGTACAGCGTTTGCGTAATTCGGCAGAAGACGGGGAAATGTACCCACGCGAGTGAACCGGCTTTGACACCCAGCCAGAGTCACTCACCAGAAACCAGGCCCACTGGTTTATTTTCTTTATACAATATGCCCTGCACTGTAATTAATATCTGTTCATATATGCAAGGACTCTAAATCCAAAGATGGACCCCATCAAGCTGCTTGTCAACAACACAAGACCATTGTAGTTATTCTTTTTATTCTATTCATAGATTAAATGTTGCTGGGCCGATTTGCATAAAAGCTGCGTGTTTTACATGGAGATCCATCTTGTCAAGTGGCAGAGTAAATCAAAAGGCGGGCGGGGACATCTGAGCCGAGGGCATCTCAGCCATTTAAATGTATAGAATATAGAAAAGCGTCATCAGACATGGGCCAGTGCCCCCAAAAGAGATTGGCCCTTTGAAATGGTCCCTCATATAATCACCTGAGCATTGCATTGGCATATAGGGATAGGACATGCTGACCTAGACTCAGCAGCCACTTTCCAAACGTTCCACCGCCTCATAAATGTCAGCGCTGAACTTTAATGAAGACGGGTTGAGTTGCTTTGACGAGTGTCCTCCTCACATTAGCTTAAGCAAAATGCTCCACTCTATAGGCAGAGGAGAGGGGAGGCTCTTTGACCTTGACTGATGCACTGAGGTCCTCTCGCTAACACACAAACTGTGGACAGAGATGGAAACTGTAAAGATGCTGGCTCAGGATCAGTAATGAGGTGAATACTGTTTTAATCCTATTACATCATTATATCAAAAACATGTTAATTATAGGGTACATTCCAGTCAAAATATTGCAACAACACTGGATTATAGAAATGTGTCTTGCAGAACTAGCATGCTCGCACACATGCATGTGTTTAGGTCAACATGCAGCGAGAGCCGTTTTGTCTTGAACACAGAAACCACAGGCACTTTTGCTAACAAGGAGACAGTTCTAAACCCCCCTGTAGAAGTTTTCCGTTCTGTTTTCTGTTGAGCCAAAACCACACAGCTGACTTGACTGGGGATCATCTTGTTTTTGCAACATATTACACGGGGAAACATGGAAACTGAACTAAGTTCGTTATTTAGGATTTTATTTATATTTATATTTTTATCCATGAAATGTTAATGAATTAATTAACCTTTTTAAATACCCTCTCAGAGTTGGTATCATGAAAGTGGTCAATTTAAACAATTTAATACAATGAATCAAGACTGTTCTGCTCAGAAAGACTGTTAAAGAAACAGAGGTACAAATAAGAATGTAAACCAAACTATTAGTGTGATGAAGGTGGGAGTAAAGTTGAGAAAGATGTGACTGTAAAATGGTAGATATATTTGATCTCCCTGGTGTCTTAGTGCTACATTCACATAAAAAAAAAAACTTTACATAGAATTTTTGGAGCGTGATTCTTGGCAGTAAATGTATCTGATGAAGCCCTTGTAATAGAAGGTCTGGATGGCTCCTTCTCTCTACGCCTCTCTCTGCTTAGTTTCAGACAATGGGTATAAGAGCAGACCTTACTTCCCCAAACCGTTTTTTCTCATGGAAATACCATGTGCAGGCCTCAGCCATGAGCTCATGCTCTCAGGGCCTCAGCCAAGTAAAGGCTCAAGCGTCTCAGCCTACACACACAAGCTGTCACTCCCACACAGCCAGTCACAGTGCACACCACCATACTGACGGCTCTGTCATAATTTTGCGTTGGCCCTTTTCTCTATGCCTGTCCCCTTTTTATAAACTATCTATCACACTGTATGATAGATTTTTCTTATTTTTCTCTCTACTACTCAATGCGGTGTCTGCTTAATGTTGTTATACAAATTCCCACCGATGCGTATCTTGAAATCTTTTGTTTTTCTGGACATTTTAGGATTTTCTTTTCTTCATCCCTTTTTTTTTTATATCTTTATAAGTGCTCGCACGGGCAACGGCTTTCTTGTGTGAATACAGTATATTTTGTTTTATTTTATGATTCCAGCTCCGCAAATGTCAACATTTTCTCAGTTTTTTACATATGATTTATGAAAAGCGAATACACTATTTTTAGGGACTTGGCCTGTGGAATATCCATAACTACTTTTCGCTATTTTCCACCATTTTACAGACTTTAAAATCAACTTAACAGATAATAGATATAAAAAAAGTTAGTTTCAATCTTAAATACTGACAGTATGACAGTGTAGAGTAGTAGGGTATAAAGTGTGTTGTAGGCGTATGGATGTGTACCCTGGTCTTGGTGTGTTCTCTGCTCTGCTAGTTGGCCTGACAGTGAGCGGTGTGATGCTGTCCAGAGGCTGCTGGCCCGGCGTCTGCTCTGACATTTATGGTCCTATACCTCTTCATTAACACCACCTAACCAGCCTACCAGCCCGCCTCGCATTCTGTGTGTGGCTGTGCGCACGATAGATTGGTGTGTGTGTGTAAATGTTATATGTGAGAGAGAGAGTGTGTCAGACAGTTAGGAGAGTATGTTTATATGTAAGACATGTGTGCATGATGCTTTTTTCTCCACTCGGTCAGCATTGGTCTTTTTTGTAAATCTCAGTTGACTTTTTGTCGCAACACAGACATGTTGATATTTGATCTATTGACGTAAATTAATTCTGCAATTCTCTATCAAAATATTTATCCATATTGAAATATGAATAAAAAATGATGGGTAACGAATGCATTAGGTCTAGGTAATAAGCATTAGTTTTTAGTTAATAAGATTCCTAATAACATTAGTATGTATTACCAAATTATAAATTCTTGGATAGACACAGGCGATTGCAGACAACAAATATGTGTATGTTATATCTCTTTACACCCTTTATCTAGGGCCTTAATGTTACATCTTACAACTTGTAATTGCCTTTAAATTCTCAGGCAAAACAATGCAAGATTAACACATTTAATTTTTTTCTTTGCCATTCCGTCCCCTCTCTCCCCAGGCTGTGGAGTCTCAAATAAAGGGATTCGGACAGACCCCCTGCCAGTTGCTCATCGAGCCACACCCACCCCGAAGCTCGGCCATGCAAGTGGTGAGTGACACACACTCACACACACACACACACACACACACACACACACACACACACACACACACACACACACACACACACACACACTCTGTACACGCAAACAGATAATCCAAGAAAAACACACAAACCACTCTTCATATTATCCTTGTCTGACAATTTGATGATATATAATATGTGTCAGTAGTGAACTAAGCTACTGTATCAACCATTGTGCTGCCTTTTTAATGCTACCTTTGACTTCTGGTGTGACCTGATGTTAGCGCTCTGCTTTGCTTCATCCAACCGTTCTTCTTGATTTCTGACTCACCCTTTTCCTCCTCCATATTCCTCCTGTCTTCTCTATACACGTCTACAAACTGTGGGAAAATAAAATCCCGGGGTCTATTTTTGAAAGCATCTCCTGTCTCGTCATTAGCGAGGTGCTTGGTGAAAGGGGAAAGATCACAAGCGCATTTGTACCGTGCATGTGTGTTCAGTGAGAGACGTACAGTATGCCAGGGGGGAAAGGAGAGCTGGAAACCTGGGTCCTGGCCAGGTTTTTCTACCTGAGCTTAAGGGCGGAGGATATCGGTGAAGTAGTAGAGCAATGAACGGCAGCTCTGAAGTGACGGCTTCTTTTTAAGGGCCAAAGGAGTGCAGTCAGTGTGCGCCTGCTTGTGATGGACCAAGGCCCCATGAGTCCCTATTAGTGTGGTGTCCCTGTGGCGCTGACAGCTGGCTTTAGACCACCACCAGGAACACACACACACACACACACACACACACACACACACACACACACACACTCAGACTAGGGCTCTGAATTCACCTCACTCATAGGCAAATTCCTACGTAATGTTTTTACTTTACCCGGCCACATATTCAAACATAATATTCCGACGCCATTATTCAAACAGAAATCCAAACCCACCCCTCTATATAGCTTCAGAACGCCCTGTTCTCTTTGCCTATACAAGTTCTTGCTCTCTCCAGTCTCTCCCTGTGTCCTCCCTCGTGCGAGCGTGTTGTCAGAGTGTCGGCATCTGCCTATGCCTGTGGTAATGATACTGTCAGTGCGTCTGGTTGGCTGTCACACACAGCCGATTTACTCGAGGTCTATTCCTGATGTTAACACTGATGTTTCTCTTCTTTACACGCGAGGAAGGAAGATGGCTGTGTGTAAGAGCTGCTTAGTACAAACACACTCTGTAAATGGCTCTATATAAGCTCCTGTCTAAGCACGCCAACAGTCTGATGGGTCAATGAAATCCAGTCTTTGTTATGCGAGTGCACGAGTCAGTTTCTCTTACTGTATGCTGCACTGTGAGTAGCAGGTCATTTATAGGGATTTTATACTTGGTGTGAACTTCAGTGAAACAAAGCAGGGCTAAAACAATTATGTAATTTTTTTTTAAACCAGACAATTAGTTGAACAAAACAGACATTTAGAAGACAATACATTCGGTGACAAATAATTATAAAAATGTATTACGATAAATATAGTGCTTAGTTGCAGTCCTACTTAAATGAATATTGTATGCTTTGTGTACTTAAAGGTTCCCTCCAGACATGTTTTAAGAAACGTAAAAACTATAAAAAAACGCTATTTTAATTTCTACATTTTCCACATATAATATTGCTACTGCTCTTCTATTCCTAATTCTCCTGCATCACTGCTTCAAAAAGCAATCTCTTGCCTCTTCCATACAACCTTACACCTAACTCTTTTTCCCACCTGTGCTGCTTAACCTCTGCTTACAGCTCTCCTGCTTTAGACTTCCCTAACTTTATCTCTCTTCTTCTTTTTCCTCCCTTCTCCCTCCTGTGTTTTTGTCGTTTTCGTCGCAAACACCGACTGCTGCATTTTGCTATTCTCTCTGTGTGTCTTTCCATATCTCGTCTCTGTCCCCCTCTCTCCCTCTCTCTCTCTTCCCTGTATTACGTGTGTCTGTCCCTCTCTCTCTCTTCCCTGTATTACGTGTGTGTGTCCCTCTCTCTCTCTCTTCCCTGTATTACGTGTGTGTGTCCCTCTCTCTCTCTCTTCCCTGTATTACGTGTGTGTGTCCCTCTCTCTCTCTCTTCCCTGTATTACGTGTGTGTGTCCCTCTCTCTCTCTTCCCTGTATTACGTGTGTGTGTCCTGGGGGCCTGAACAGTATCTTCTCCTGCAGAGCCCCATGATGTTCACGGAGCAGATGCAGCAGGACGTGATCATGGTTCTCAAGTTCCCCTCAAACTCTCCGGTGACTCACGTAGCAGCAAACACCCAGACGGGTCTGACGTCGCCCGCCATTATCACCGTCACCGCCAGCCGCCTCTTTGCTGTCAACAAGTGGCACGGCTTGACAGGTGAGACTTGTGTATTGGTGCACTCATATGCCAACTATGGTGGACCCCCTTTGTTTATATAACGGTTTACAGAGCCTACGATGTCTATAATTTTTCAGCGCATACACAATATGGACAGGTAGTGGATCGTAAGGAGATATTCACTGGTTTATTTACTCCACAGTGACATTGAAGGTAGAGTCAGCGATTCTGGAGAACACGTGTTGTCAAAAATCACATTTTGGCAAAAAAATCTGTGAATATCTCCTACCTGTGCGTAGACTACTGTGTGTGTGTGTGTGTGTGTGTGTGCTACTTTTAATACACACCCTATGCTCTGTTAACTGGTATGTAAACATAGGGTATTGAATCAGAATCGCTGACTCCACCTTTAAATTAAACTTGAGGGTATTGTAGGCTGGTAAAGACAATCTCCTGCTTCAACATAATAGTTTAAATTTTCCCTTGGTTCATCTCTTTCCTCCATAGTTTCTAATTTACCTGAGCTAAGAATGGGCCCGTCTGGTCTGTGTAGGATGGACGTTGATTGGCTAGACAGTTGACTGTGTCTACCGGATGGCAGTATCAAATGTGACACATGCAGCAGCCAGCGTTAGGTCTCACGTCCACCTCCATACATCAGCCTCTCACTTCACAAAAGCCTTATTTACCCAACACCTGTCCCGCCCCTTTAAGAAACATTAAATCTGATATCTTCCTGAATTTATGCGGATGAAGACTGATCAGTTTTCAGTAGAATACAGCCTCATCCATGCGCACCACGGACCAGACTGATTAACCTAATTGGTGTAATAAACAAGATGTGTGCTGTTCAGAAGAAGTTCATTAATTGTGTGGATTTACTGGAGTCTCCGTAGGGCTGTTGGGGCAGATAAAATATAAAATATGGATAGCTGTGCACCTTGTAGATCATTTTCAACACTGCGCATGCCAACAATAAAAATGAAGAATGATTGAAACGTGTTGGAAGCGACATTTTTAGGCGATATACGAAATTTACCTCTTGCTTTTAGAGTAGATATAGCTGATGTACAATGCACCTAGTTAATCATCGCTTAATGTCTTCAAATGTTGGATTGAACTCAAATATTATACAGTTTTGGATTGCTGATCTTTTCATATGGATACTTTTTTGTGACAGGCATTTTTTATTATTTTATGGAATGCACGTAAAACTTGTCAGATTAATCCATAACAAATACAATGGTTAATTTCAGCCCTGCCACTTTCAAGCTTGCTACTCTTGTGCCTGTTATATCATTGTGAACTCCATAGCTTTGGGTTGAGAAAATAAATGTGTTTTCTAGCATATAGTTTGCATAAAGCATCATATTCAAGATTGCTTCAGTAGTTTTTTGACATAATTGATAATCCAATTTGCTATGAGAACTCTTGGGTCCATCGGGTGACACACACTGTGACTTTATGGTTATTCATTTCCAGTGTGTTATAATGAAGTGAAAGCCCTTTGCATCCACTTCACAAGGCCACATGATTACAATATTAATCCAATCTGTCTTTCTTATTTGTCAGGTCATCCGAGCTCAGCGGTGCAGGACCAGCAGTACCAACTTCCAGTGGAGATCGACCCTCTGATAGGTACGCTTGTCATTTACGACTGTGTATAAAGACTGCGTATTATTTAAACAATGTGCGCTCATATATGCATGAAATGATTTTTTTTTCTTTTCGGGGGGGGGGGGGGGGGGGGGGGGGGGGAGTGGATTTGTGTATGAATCCGGTCGGCTGCCATCTTTGTGACTCATGGTGTCCCTGGACAGTAGATTAGAGTTGTTTCTCAGTTCCTGGTGATATAGGCCCCGCTCTCACACTAAACCATTTGCATGCAAATTGGAATGCAATGAGCTGTGGCCTAGGCCGGCATTTCATCATCAACTCCCCCCCTCTCTCTTTCTCTCCCTCTCTCTCTCTCTCTCTCTCTCTCCGTCGACCCTACCAATCCCTCCCTCCCTCCCTCTCTTTCTGCATCCTCTTTGCTTTAATTTGAGCGGAGGGAAAGGACGCGTGTCAATGGAAATGAATATGAATGTGGTAATAATGTGTGATTGAGAATGCGCGGCGGAGGGCTGTCAGGACAATATGGGCGCCTCTCATCCTTCACGACTTGTTGATGAGCGAGAGAAGAGGAGTGCAGAGCCGCAGTGATGTATTATATGGGATGCACTGGTGGAGCACGGAGAGAGGAGAGCCACTTCTATCTATCTGTTCCCTGTGTGTGTGTGTGTGTGTGTGTGTGTGTGTGTGTGTGTGTGTGTGTGTGTGTGTGTGTGTGTGTGTGTGTGTGTGTGTGTGTGTGTGTGTGTGTGTGTGTGTGTGTGTGTGTGTGTGTGTGTGCGCGTTTGTACGTGTGTGTGTGCGTGTGTCTGCCTCTCCCAGTCGCACGAACATCTGCGAATGTAGAGGACTGTTCTCTCTCTCTGAGAATGTTGTTTTGGTCACTCTCATTCTCACCGGACCGTTTCCACACGCACACACACACACACACACACCCTCCCCAAAAAACACTTGACTTCTGAAAATAACCAGGGTTTAACTCTCACATATTCATCTTTTATCTGCACGCACAGTATTTCTTGGCCCTATGTATGGGGACAGGATAAAAAGAAAATCTCTGTCGGTGCATCAGTCTTTTATACATTCACGGCATGGTTCTTTCGAGAGCTTTATGGTGGGTGTGTTTTTTGTCTCCGAAAGCACATTTTTTCAGACTCATTTTTTTACCCTTTAAATCTTTTATGTTTTTGTGTTATTTTATCGCTTGACATTGTTATTTTTTCTCCTTCCATCTCACATTTTGTCATCATATCTAACAACACCAAAGCATTAATAATGTATGAAATAATGTCTTTTGTTGTGTTCTTGTGTGTGTGTGTTCCGGGGGAGGAAGAGGGGAATTCTGTGCTTGTCAGTAATATATTTACACTGTTTGCATTCCAGGAGGAGTCTGAGCTAAACACTGTAAATTGAGGATGAGTGTTGAGCCAACTGTGGCTTTGAGAAATGTTGAAAAAATAAATAAAATGGGTTTAAATATTGGTTATAAGAGGCATACTGGCCTTCCTCAGTTTCCAAGCTCGACACCTGTTCTGCAGTGATTGTGACCCCAACACATAAGACATACTTCACAATGTACCGATCTCTCTAGAACAGAAAAAAACAGTAACCACTTACTGTAGAGTGTGTCAATAAATTTGCTTTCTAACCAACCATTGGTGCAATTGCACAACCTAGATGATTCTACAGTGTGTGTTCCAAATGGAGTTGTGTGTGTGTGTGTGTGTGTGTGTGTGTACACTGCACACTCTCTATCATTACTCAGACTAGACTCTTAGGCCATCACGGGAAAATGTGAAGTCCTGTAGACTTAACCTCCGGGATGTTTTATGTATTCTCTCACAAATCTTCTCTGCACTGTGCGCTGAAACTTTAGTGGAGGTGGATTGGAGTGTGAGCTCTTTTGAAAATAGCAGATCTATGTAAGCTTGTATATTGTAATATTTTTTTTTTTGCTAATTTTATTTATTTATTCACCCCCCTCTCTTTTCCAGCCAGTAACGTGGGCAGTCACCGTCGGCAGATCTCAGACCTGCTGGATCAGAGCATTCAGATCAGCTCGCAGTGTTTCATCATCACCGCAGACAACCGCTTCATTCTGCTGTGCGGCTTTTGGGACAAGAGCTTCCGGGTTTACTCCACTGACTCGGGTACTGTTTAATCATAATACACTTTCCCCCTTTAGCCTACATTATTTGCAATATATACCACATCATATCCTAATCATTTGTCATTAGCCTACACCTAGATTCACACATCAAAAGAAGACAACCATTTTGCAAAACATATGTCTATGTATAATTTGGATAAATCATACTTAAAGTCTTTACATTTTCTCCAACACTAAAATCTTGACATCCGGTCTTTGCTGTAATGTTTTTATGTTAAGGACAGAAAACAAAATGCAATTCTTGAACAGGTCGTTTAAATACAGCCTTGACTTTTCTTGATGTATCCTCGGCTTGTAAAGTAGAAACACACTTCACTTTTAGCTTGAAACAGAATCAATTCCCCTTCATCTCTGTGCATAATGGCATGAAGCCCATTCGCTACATTAGGATGTGCTTTTATCAAAATGTAATGCTCGCTCTTAATATCTTTTCAACTAAAATCATCGCCCGGAAATTCCCTGAGCACATTGATACTGTCCAAAGGATGAACTCTTTCTTGTTTAGACACTGTGTGAGCTTCCTTCTTTTACTCTTGAGCCAAAATGTCAACTCTGAACATAAGATGCCTCCCAAGAAAAGAAGCAGATTGCCATGAAATGTGATCAACACATGCATGCTATTTAAAGGGATAACGTTCCTTAATGATAATAAACCCCATGGCCTTTCCTCTAGCACCATCCACAGGACGAACATTTCATTTTTAGCCCCACTATCAGTAAAGCTACAATATCATTTCATCAAAAACTAACACATTGTGGAGTGCATTGGACATTCAAGCCACTATTAAATAGTAGGGCTCTTTATTTTCTCCTCTTATTTTTTCGCCAGTTCAAGCCATGTGTTCATTCAACAATCCATCATCGGTGCCTAATATCCCTGGATTCCTGGATTCAGCTGCAACACTTAAATGCATCATTTCGTTGCGATATCTTCAATCTTAGCAAACATCTGTTTTCAGGTTCCAAGCCTTGAAGTTGTTGTTTTGATAAAGTAGAGTTCAGCGTGATTTCTTCTAAGTTCCCGTAATTGAAAAAAGGGGAAGGAAAAATCTACTGCATCGTTGATGTTTACCTCAGTTTACCCTTTCATATTTTGAAATACTGTTTATCTTAATGTAGAACTAAATTGAATCTAACGCACACTCCTCCACAGTGGCATTGCATATGACTGAATACAAAGGCTTATAGTTGCATTCACACATGCAATGCAGACATTTTCACACACACACACACACACACACACACACACACACACACACACACACACACACACACACACACACTGATACAAATGCCATCAGGTCAGGGGTCCTAAATGAATCTGTCTAAAGCTTCATCTCTGCACCCTGTTTCTCAACTCCTCTTCCCCAGCCCCATTCAGAAGCCTACACACATCTATACAACAGACCACCAATTGAATTTTCTGCAGGCCAGGCCCTCCTTGTCTTTAATAGAGGGAGGGAGGGAAGGAGGGATGGCTGCATAGAGATAGCTCTATTGTGCGACTGCCACGGAGGTGCGCGACTGGAACGTGAACACAGTTACATCGCACACGCTCAACAGCTGCCACCCAGGGTCCCCAAAGCCCCCAGGTTAAACAACTGAGGGATTTTATCAATTACAAAGACCTGATTGGTACACGTGCAACAAAACACACACCCTCATACGCCTGCGTGAACACACACACATCCAATTTAATTTTGTGCGAGTGTGTGTGTGTTCACCGCAAGTTGCATGGTAGCCATTATTGCTGCCGGCATCATCACTTATTTTCAATGTTTATAAAGATGTCAAACATTTTCCATCTTTGATGTCTCTGTTTTTCTTTGGAAGTTTTAGTCAGTGACCCCGCCCCTGGTTTAATAACAAGCCCCCTCATCTTTTTTACTGACTTAACAGCGTAATTATCCCACAGACAGTGATTTTTGACACCCGGGCAGAAAATGTCATGTGTTGCAAACTATCCACTGTTTGACTGCAGAGGTCACTGTGAGGAGCGTAATGAGTATTAGACAGCTAGACAGTGGAGCTGTGGTCTGGAAATCTGACAGCAATTAGCCCTCTTTATATATACACCGTGGAGCGCACTGCATGGGCACACACACACAAACACACACAATCACACGCACACATACACACACAAACACACGCGCGCGCGCGCACACACACACACACACACACACACACACACACACAGTTGGAACAAATATTTATCCTTGTCCAGGAATTAGTAGGCGCTTGATCTTTTGTGGATCTTGTATAATTACCAACCAAGCAGACAGATGATCAACTAACACACAGTGGGGAGGTCCAGAGAACTATATAATAGCCATAAGTCCATACTAAATTTGTTTCAAAAGTACAACACGAAATCGCATATTAAAACCATTTCTTCTATTGTTAAAATGTTTATTTTAATATATATTTTTTATATGCATCATTCCTTTCTTATTTACAGATCAATGTATACTGATTCCTAACAACTAGTATGTGTATATTTGTGTGCTTTCTTAGGCAAACTGACTCAGATAGTGTTTGGGCACCGTGACGTGGTGACGTGCCTGGCCCGCTCCGAGTCGTACATCGGAGGAGACTGCTACGTGCTGTCAGGCTCCAGAGATGCCACCCTGCTGCTGTGGTACTGGAACGGCAAGCTCAACAGCATCGGAGAGACCCCAGGCAGTGAGTACACAGGCACACACACACACACACACACACACATACACTGGTATTTTCTGAGTGCTCACTCTCCCAGACAGTTGTGATTTACGGCCTCCCTCTGTAAAGTAACAACTAGTTTCGTCTGACCAGTCCAGGCCTCCTGCATACAGATTGGATTTCGCGGCACCGTTGCACCAGAAACAGCTTTTTCGATAATGTGCTAGAGATTGTGTGTGAGTTCCTGTGATAGTTTCAGAATGTGTGTGTGTGTGTGTGTGTGTGTGTGTGTGTGTGTGTGTGTGTGTGTGTGTGTGTGTGTGTGTGTGTGTGTGTGTGTGTGTGTGTGTGTGTGTGTGTGTGTGTGTGTGTGTGTGTGTGTGTGTGTGTGTGTGTGTGTGTGTGTGTGTGTGTGTGTGTCTTTAATGTGAGGGGAAAGTGAGCTCCACTTAGAGACGTTAAATGTGATGTTGGGGGTCGTCGGCCGGCACATGAAAGTTCACCACCATCCGAGGGCCACGGGGTCACGCTGGTCGATAAAAGTGAAAAATGTCATGGGGGCCTCTCCCCTTAACGTTACTATAACATATGGCATTAGCCCATGATCAAAGCAATGCACACACATTGCTCAGGCCCAAGCCTCCTCGGTGCTAATTTGGTCAGCTTAGATTGGCGTACATGTTGTTAAGTGATCCATTACAAATGGGCTGAAATTTATGACAAATTGCGATTTGGTTAATAGGCCACATTGGTTTTTGATTTCGGGGGGGACAGAGCGTAGATGATTGTTTGTCACTTGCTTCATAAAAAAATAATGTTGGATGTTGGAATCCAGAATTATTTTTACTTCAAGGGATGTCCAATTTTTTTTATAAAGGAAATAGGAATACTCTCTGAGTTGGAAAAACTGGATATGCCACATAGAATTTACATTATTTACACATTTTGCAAATCCGTATGTGAAAACAATGCATGCTGCAAGGTTACACAAGTGTTTAGTTTCACTGACACAAACAATGCCATATGCATGGCCTTACATATTTCTAGCAGAACATAGAATATATTTAGATTTGTGTGTATGTTCCGATGCCCTGTCCATGCTCGTGTGTGTGTGTCAGTCCTAACCTCAGTCGTCTTGGTGCAGTTACCGCGCTGTAGCTAGAGGAGCAGACAAAGCAGTCGTCATCCCCGAGCCCCTCACCACCACAATGTGATGCTCCATTGCCCCAGACCGCACCAGACTCTGCCGCACACACACACACACACACACACACACACACACACACACACACACACACACACACACACACTAACATGTACTCACAAAATTCCGACAGACAGACATTTCTTTATTCCTCTTCCAAAAAACAAAATACTCTCATGCTAAATGACATACACACACATGCACACATACACACACACACACGCACACACACACACACGCACACACACACACACACACACACACACACACACACACACATTCCTGTTCATGCATAATGCCCCTTGAACATCCCTCACACTTCATAAGCCTGACACAAATGTCTGTGAATGGCTCATATGCACATGTACACATTGACCTATACACACTTGGTTCCCGATGCAGACACGTCTCTTGGCAACGGCAGCGATTCCACAGACAGCGCTGCCATCTGCTGGTCCCAGAGGGGCAAACCAGTTCAATGAGGCATTTATTTAATATTGTAGACTTGAATATTATTTTGCTGTGAAATCAGCATGATGTTTGAGATTAACTCGAATTTAGTTATCTTGTGCAAATAGTTCTAATACATAGAACATTTTGATATTGTACACAGAACAACCTGTTTAAATATATCTATCTGTTTTTATTCATCATCAAGAAGTTTAGCTTGCAACAACACTACATTTAGAATAAGAACGGGAAGAAATGTGGCTAATTCACCAACTTTGAACAGGGTCAAAAATGGAACAAACGCACGCACACACACACACACACACACACACACACACACACACACACACACACACACACGGTTAGATAGGTGATACCCTCCTCAGTGTCCCGGCTTTGGTCATATACAGGTTTCAGATCATAATCAGATGTGGCGCTAATTCAAACCAAATGGCAGGTAGAGGCTCAAAAAGGTTAACTGATACACCAATATATCAGCTTTATTGATCTTCTCGGAGCAAAATCCTCCAAAACATCATGCTTTAATCCACCGGCATGTCGACCATACGTCTGCTTTAAGTGACTATGGGGATGTGAGCCTGTTAACTGGGTGAAATATAGATCGTCTAGGCAACCAACCCAGTGTGTGACCGTAATGTAGGCGGCCTATACGTATTTGCAAATTGGACAATAGGGAGTTTAAACTGTTGTTAAACTATATAAAGTCAGCTGTTGGTACAAATGTATTGGGTATTTTTCTTGTGTGTTTGTCTGTTTATTATAATTTCTACATTTGAAAGAATTCTTAGACTCATTTTCTAGATGGAAACCCTTCTGTAATATTCCTTTTACTGAATGTATGGATTAGTTTTATTGTTTCTAAACTCTGCTGACCTTGTCTTTACACGCAGGTACAGGTTAGCTTGTCCCCTCGTTTACTTTTTTTTACAAGCGGGTTCAGCTAGCAGTGAGGTCTGTATAGTCTTTGTGCTAAATCGAATTAGGGTTTAACAGTAGCTGTGGCTCTTTGGGGGGAAAACCATCCCTCTTATTAGTGAACCCTGTGTTCGCTTTTATGCCATATAATTGAGTTAGGGAGAGAAACTGCCTGGACAAACTGTGAACCATTTGGCCAGGTCAGCAAGAAACGGCACTTGAAACTACTACAATATATTATAAAAAGTGATACAAAAGTATATCATTGTATTTACTGTTAGAAATGAGCTGTATTGGACACAGTTTAACTCTAATCGCATTGAGCTCTCGAGCAATTTAAGATTTATACCCAACATTTTGGGAGAAATAGTGTTTCTATTTAAAAATGAATTACGGTATGTAGTCATACTGTCGTTTACTTGTCGTCCTTTTTATGGCTGAACTTCACCTGTGACAGCACAGAAGATGGGCTCGTTAAAGACCCTTATGAACTCCACACTCTAGTTCATAGGCTGCCACACCGCTGGACACTATTATACACACACACGCGCATGCATGCACACACGCACGCACACACACACATGCACACGCACACACACATGCACACACACCCACACACGCACACACGCATGCACGCACACACACACATACACACACACACTTGGCTCAGCTGTCTTCCAGCACAGCACTTTAACACGATGACCAAATGTTCCATCTACAATTGTTTAAAAAAGAGTATATACTAATGCAGCAAAGTCCAAACTCCATACAAGTGTGCATAAGCTTGAGAGACAGGGAAGACAGACGGGGAAGTATAAAGCGATTTTGTTTTGTCGCTCGGCCTGACAGCTCAAAGCAAAACAAAATCACACAAACTTCATGAGTTGGACCATAACTTACTCTCTCACTCCCCCTGGCTCTCTCTCTCACTCCCCCTGGCTCTCTCTCTCTCTCTCTCTCTCTCTCTCTGTCGGCAGTGCACACACATCTGGATCCAGTGAAGGCAGTTAGGGGGAGAGGGTTTTAAAACTGTGCAGAGGTGGAGAGTGACAAGTGCTAGAGAGGGAGAGTGGATGAGGGGAGAAAAAGATAAAACTCATTTCCTTTTTCTTTTTTTGCTGAAAGAAATAACCTTTTCTCATGAATTGTTTTTGATTCCAAACACAATTCGTATGCTTGGTCTTTTTAACAATTTGAATTGCCTTCCATTTTCTATTGCTAAAGTTATTCTATTAGTCATCATTGAGTGGTGCTGTAATTCTTTTTTTACATATATATAATTTGCGCCCTCTAGTGATAAAACGTGATAATACATTGTTTGTGAGGCCGTTCTGTGGAATATACAAACCTTTTTATGTGTGTTTTCCCAGCAGAGTTTACCACACCTCGGGCCATCTTAACAGGCCATGACTATGAAGTGACGTGTGCGAGTGTGTGTGCTGAGCTGGGTCTAGTCATCAGCGGCTGCAAAGGTGAGACTGTCATTTTGTCTTCATTAATATGTCCAGAATATACACTACATTTATTTATACTTGGCAACCAAAGACACCGACTAAAATCACCTGATTTAGAATTCAGCTTTCTTTAAATTCAATGTGGTCTTATGTCCAGAGGGTCCTTGTCTGATCCATTCCATGAATGGGGACCTGCTGCGGACCCTGGAGGGCCCGGAGCGCTGCCTGAGGCCCCGGCTCATCCAGTCCTCCACTGAGGGGAACTGTATGATCTACTACGACAAGGGACAGTTCTGTCTCTTCAGCGTCAACGGCAAACTGCTGGGACACATGGAGGTGGAAGACAGCATCAAGGTGAGGGGAATGTCCTCAGGGCACAGGCCGCATGCAAATGTGCACTTTAACATGTGTGTCTGTAACCGGGTCTGTACCTCATCAGTGTTATAAAAGAAAAAGTCCAGTTGATGATTAAAGGCTTTCTTAAGGTCTGAGATGTGAGTAAGGTAAAGGGGGCCGGAATGCCTCTGAGCTACACCGTGGCTCCACATCTCTTCCATTCCCTTTCACACGCTCCACACCAGAGGAAATGCTCCTTTTGATCCACCGCTCTGTTGTCAGGTCAAATTGCGTCGGCACGGCGGCTGGTAAGAAGCATTCCGGAGGGGGGAGTGGTCAGCTCTGGACACCAGCGTCATTAACTACCCTCGGGCCACGGGACGACACATTCCCCCGTTTCCCACATTTCCTCCCTGGTGGTTAGAAGTGACACAAGATAGCGGCTACTGCCTTTGGTTCCCCGACCCTTTGTTTCCGCTCTGGCCTGGGAAATGTAAGCTAGCTCTTGACAGACGGCTGCACGCCTGTTTCCTATTAAGAAAGCCTCTGGTTTGCCCAGGCTTTGCTTTGCTGCTGCTAACCTGCCAACCAGGGCTCGCTCCCACACAAAAGCTTTAAATATAACTTTGTAGAAGATGTTATTAAAGAGCACACGCAGACAAATGTTGACTGATTGTATTAACATCACTAGTAAGGAAGTTGCGAGTGTGCCAGTTTGTGGGTTGTGCAATATTTTTTTTAGTCTTCTTTTTAGTTCTGTACTTTTCCCAGAATTCCTTGCAAAGCGGTGAAGTTGTGACTTAGGGGAACAGTGTGGGCCACTGCCGTGCCGGCCCTGTCAGCTCTCTCCTCGGCTGTGTTGGAAATTCCAGCCCCGTCAGATGGCATTAGGAAAATCTTAACATCTTGAAGCAAGGCTGTGAGAGTAGTCTGAATATACCCCCCTCCCCTTTAGCTCCACCCCCCCATGGTCTGAGACTGCAACAGTATTTAGTGCACTCATGTACATACCAGAATCAATCTTTCTCAGCCCCTCGGAGCCTCGCCGCGCGCTATGACTCCAGGATAAATAAGTGTTTGTCCTGGCCTGCAGCATCCACTTAGAGCCGGAGCGAAAAAGGCTGAGAATGTTTGCACTGTGAATTTATAAGGGTCTGGAGTCAGAGGTTAGATGACAGGCTAACAGTCGGCATCCTAGGCTAATAGCAGAATCGAGTGACAGCAGCCATACTGAAAGGATTACAGTGCTTTAAGTACTAGTATAACTCAGGCACTGTAACCACTCCAGACGCTTTTTCACTGCCTTCGTCTGTGTAACGGGGATTAACAGCACCATAAATTAAACTTTTTTCTTCTTCTTCTTTTTTTTACCTTCCCCAGACTCATAATCCACCCACCATTCCCCCCTAAAAATGAAGTAGGAAATCTGGGCATAAAAAGTGCATGTGCTTCTGCTGGAGTCATTTTTTTAAGTCATCCGAGCCCGGGTAGCCATCTTAGCTCCCACAGAGCCATGCGGCCATCTTGTTTGACCGCCCAGTGGCAAAGGGACTGATTTATAATGTCTGTCTGGAGCCTCCTACCTGGCCGGGCTGACATGTCTGCCAGCTCTCCTGCCTCCTGCTGGGCTGCAGTAAGGTCATGGACTCCCTTGGTACATACTCAGGCACATTAATATAAAACAGTAACTGGTAAATAGTTCTATTTTACTGTTATTGTGTAGTATGCACCGCAGTCTGCGTCTGCAGATTATTGCGCAGAAACAACTAGCATCGAGCTGCTGATTCTATGAATTCCAATCAAATTTAAAGCTTCGTAGCTTTCAATATTTTTCCATTAACAATGAGCAGTATTAAAGGTACAGTATGTAAAAAGAATTGCCGTGTTTCAGAACAGAAAATGGAATATAATATTCATTAGTATAGTGTACTAATGTATAATTGCTTGAAAAAAAAGTTTTTGTTTTATTACCTTAGAATGTGCCTTTTATATAGGAAAGGAAGCAGCCATGTTGCACCACCATGTTTCTACAGTAGGACATATGGACAAACTTAACAGCCTTTACGCTTTTTTATATCTTGTGGGTTTTCACTGGAAATGCACCTCATTGGAAAATGAAGCATAATTACTACAGAATAAATAACTAACTAACTACATCTTCTCCTCATCACTTGATATTGTGGAAAGACTTGAGGCAGTGGTGGATAAGGCCATCTTCAGTAAATTGTAAATTCTCCAAACAGGAGAAATTAGCAAGGGAGCATTGCAATCTAGAATCTCACCACTAGATTACACACTGTTCCTTTAAATGACTGCGCGTGGCGTAGAAGAGGTTGCTTGTGATGATAAGATAGTAATGTGTCAGTGTTGTTACAATGTTGCTCTAAATTTCCCAGTTTTTCCTTGCCAGGTATAATAAATCTCAGTTCTTTTTCCCACGTACTCGTTTTCACTGTACAGCTCAGTCGTAGCGCATTGATAATGATTTGCTGAAATGAGCGTGTGTCTTTATCGTTGCTGTCAGATTAACTCTGAATGTTGATACACAGGACAATTACTGCGCACACACAGAGCCGACCCACAGCACACAAGTCAAACCAGCGCTGCACTCAGTCATGCACCATTCCCAGCCATGTTGGACCGTAATCTAACGTGGCAATTGGGGCTGCATTGATCCTTCGAGGCGTCCCGCCAGTTGCATCATTGTGTGTGTGTGTGTGTGTGTGTGTGTGTGTGTGTGTGTGTGTGTGTGTGTGTGTGTGTGTGTGTGTGTGTGTGTGTGTGTGTGTGTGTGTGTGTGTGTGTGTGTGTGTGTGTGTGTGTGTGTGTGTGTGTGTGTGTGTGTGTGTGTGTGTGTGTGTGTGTGTGTGTGTGTGTGTGTGTGTGTGTGTGTGTGTGTGTGACCCTTTTGTATGTGCCTGTCAGTTTGGTGCCCATCTTAGGTGCGCGACTGCGTGATGAGAATTAGAAACGGAGCTCATTGAAATAGGACATTCCACAAAGTTTATTTTTATTTTATTTATACAAAAAAATCATGGACTTAATTGTAGGCCGCACACTCGCTCCTGAAGGGTTATTTATGTTTTCCTTACCAAGTCAAGTTTCCTGAAAATGACTTGTTTCCAAACTTTCAGAACTGAAGTTTGAGTTTCATTTTTCCATCTAATATGATCCTGATTCAACACACATGCTGCTGGAAGAGAAGATTGAAGTGTCTCTTGCCGAACGGCCGTAAAAAAAAAAAAAAAGCGAACGCAGCTGAGAGGAGACGGGGCTCGAACTTCGCTCTGTCATAAAAACCCACAAAAGAGAAAAGCTCTAAATTAGTGTCATTTTGCTGCTTTTTAAGAAACTCACATTCTGCCTCGTCATTTCATCGGCTTTACGCTCCCCCCTCTCGCTGATTGATGCTCCTGACTTTGCTTTTGCTTTCGGGGCCTCCGCTATGCACTGCGCCCCATAATAGACTCCAACACATGACCTGATTTGTGTACGTCTGGATTCCCGCGGGGCCCATCCAGCTGTTACAGTTTGCAGGGGAAAAGCAGATGAGACGAGTAAATCTCCTCTCTCTCCTCACGGTGGGGAGCCATCTTTGTAGCAAGTCAGGCTCTGTGTAGAGAAAGCCCCTACGGACGGCCGGCGCTGACCTGGGATCTTTAGCTCGGATCACATGACCTCGCAGTATGAGCTTTTACTCTTGACATAAAAGATAAACTGCTCCCAGATCTCCCCAGTCCTATTCCAGAGACTATTTATGCATGTGCTTCCAGGTTGAATAGCTTTGCAGCAAGGATTTTTTTTTTAAAGCTTTGAAGGACAGCAATGAATAACCTGAGTGAGCTCATGTTGTACAGTAAGGTTTACCATTAGAAAACTATACCAAATCTGACTTAAAGCTATAGTGCCTAACTTTTTTTTTAAATGTAATGACGGTTACAATCAAGCCATTGCCAAACGAGTTGACACAAAGTTGATTAAGCCTATCTGCTCCACAAAACTCTCTCTGTATTTCTCAATAGGGCAGCGTTTACAAACTGGTGTCACCCCCTGACACTGGCGCAAGAGCTCAGAAAATCCCAAGAAGTGCTTAAGAAATGTTTCAGTTGTTGATTCTACTGCTAAGAAAAAATCTAGATGTACAGCATAAGGGAAAACTTAACTCATGTAGATGTCCCAACGGTGTTGTTGTAATTTATCAGAATTCCTCGTGGGGGCGACACAAGAGACACATTATAGCTTTAATATTGTACACAGCTGTTGAAAAACTCCCCCAAAAAACACAAAATAGTGTAGAGAAGAACAGATTGTGAAGCTCATGATGAGGTTAATAATGAACTCTTTCTCTGTGTGTCTCTGCCAGGCCATGCAGCTGAGTCGTGACGGCCAGTATCTGCTGACAGGAGGAGACGGAGGTGTAGTGTCTGTCTGGCAGGTCCACAACCTCAAACAGCTTTTCACCTACCCGGGCTGTGACGCAGGGATACGCTCTATGGCCATGTCCCACGACCAACGGTAAGACACACACAAACATTAAAAAAAAAGTATAAACCTACAACCTGTTTCTTTGAGGTTGATATTTGTGTTGAGCGCACAAAATCTGATAGCAAAAATTATGTTTTAATATTCTGATGTGAATCTCTTGTGTGTTAAAGAATTTTGACTGCACCACTTCATGCTTATAGGCTGACATTTACCATACTTAATACAACATTTATTTATATGAATTACTTTTTGTCAGTGACTAAAAATACCTTTGAATGCTTACAACCACTGTTGAAATAAGTGAAATAAGCAGTTAAAGTCCAGCATTGAATTTGTAGATGATCATTAAAGGTGTATTTACATGTCAGCCACTTGTTAGTGTGTAGCTCTTTGAGCTTAAGCAGGTTGTAAATACTTTATACTGTTGCTTAGTTTACTCTATGACAGCACATTGTAACTCTTAAATCTTCAAAGTAACTAAAGAGAGAAAATTGTATTTAACCTTTATATTCAGTTAATCTCATCTCATTCTCAAAGAAGACCTGGTCAATATACTGTATGTACTTTAATTATTCAAGTACAATCATTTGGGTCAGTTGAACTAAATGTACTTAGTTTGTTTTCCTCCACTCCCCACAACTTTGTGTTCAATCACATTACAGTTAGCTTTTCATAGGTTACTTTTCCTACTCATCCGCCCCACAATGCATTGCGTCTTTTCTAACGACACAGAAGTTTTTTTTTTTTATTCTTCATTTCTTCTGTATACTTCAGTCAGAGTAAACGGTACGATCGCACACAGAATCGATTGTTAAGTAGACAGTATGTAGTACATGTTGAGTATGTAGGGGAGGACGTTAGTATGGCTTTTCGAACACAGCCACAAACCAAACCTGACCATGTTCCCTCCTATTTCTTTCTCAGGTGCATCATAACGGGCATGGCTTCTGGCAGCATCGTCCTCTTCTACATCGACTTCAACAGATGGCACCATGAGTACCAGACCAGGTACTGAGGCCGACCACAGCAGCAAGTCGGACACTGACCAAGATCCAAACTCTTTCAAGTGTGAACTCTTTATCAAAAGACACTGTTCTGTCTATATCCTGAAATCCTGAATGTATCTCAATGAAAGAAGATCTGTCCTGTTATAGTGAAAAAAAAAATACTATTTTTAAAAAAGGGCATTGCTATATTTTGTAGATCAGATAGAGAATTTTTCATATAAATCATAGGGGTTGGGGGTTATGTTACTGTACGGTTAAAAACAGATCTATTTTTAGCTGTGATAGTCTATTTTCATCTCCTCCGGACAAGAGAAGCAGGAATTGTGGGGAGCTAGTGAGAACATTTTCTCTTGACTTAAAAAAAATCCAAATATTTGTGTAATTTAGGCTGATTGATTGCTTTCGTTTTTTTTTCTTTCTTTGTAGGTGTGTGTATGTGGGTAATAATTATTGAACTATCATTCACTTGCTCTTTTTTTTTGCCATTTTAGCACCACAAGAATAAATAATAGATGTATTGACTAGATGGATAAACAAAGAGGGAATTCAAACTTGTATTTACATATATAAATATCTATATATTCGGTTTAAATGTATTCCCCCCCCCCCCCCCCCACCCATATTTAAATTTTTTCCATTCCCTCTGACCTCTGTGCTTGCAAAGAGATTGAGTTTTCTGTGCATGGCTCACTACTCGTATAAAACATATCAATGCAGACCGATCGCATTATCATTTAATACATAAAACCTCCAGTGATGTTAAAGAGGAGCTTTATGTAGAGGATAATGTCTGGAAAAACCATGTCAATGATTTTGCTCCTTTTACTTCCCCCCCCCAAAATGACTGAATAAGGTGAATTTTGTTTAATTTTTTTCTAAAACAAGGAGTCTTCATTAATGTCTTTATTGGATTTTTTTTCTTTAAAATCACTAATATAAAATCAATTCATATCATACTTAATGCCCAAGCCAGCTTAGCATCTTTAATGTCCTCTTTGAGTCCCGTCTCCCTCCAAAGCAACTAATAAGCAAAGTGAGATGTGCAATGAAAGGAAGGACATTTACTATATATATTTCTTCTTTTCTTTCCTTACAACAGTTTCTAAACAAGATGAGTGATTATGTTAAGATGTGATTCAGCACTAAAATGGCGACGAGACTTTGTTCCTCGGTGAAAATAAACGTCCACTTGTATCTTTTTTCGATTTTGAGGAAAACATTCCTTTAAGGTTTGTGCTTTGACGTGGTTTGAATCTTCAGTAACATGAGAACTGCTGTAATGCATCAACCAATTTTTATTTTTTTTGCAATCATTTTGGAGTGTTGTGTGTGCTGAGTTCTGACAATAAAATGGAATTTTATAACTTGAATTGTCCTTTGGGTATAAGTGTATTTTTCCACCAAGACCGTGTAGCACCCTCTAGTGGTCAACATGAAGTCACACACAAATAACAAAATCATTTGAAGTCTTTATTGCATTTTTCATTTTGCTGTACTGCCATTTCAAAACAGTAGCACATTAAAAGCAGCCTCTCTATGCTTCATAAAAACAGTTCATCCAGTTTGACACTTGTGATATTCCTGTTTTCAAACTGTCTTTTCATACAAATTTCCCTTTACAAACTGCTTATGAAAATCGACTTTTACTACATATTGGTGAGAGGCATTTGAATGACATTATGTACCAACTTGACTTTGTGTTATGTGTGAGGGGTTGTTGTCTCATAAGGAAGTGTGGAAAAGTAGTATGCATGCTGCTGAAATGCCTGAAGAGGGTAAAGCAGAGTAAGACCTACTAACACCATATGGGGGAAAATGCTGTGGAGTTTTAAAATGGCTACAAAACAAAAACAAATCACTTGGAACTTATATTTCGGATGCACAATTAGAAGCCCCATTTTTTTCAAGCTGGTTTTCATGAAGGCATCACTAAGCTACAAGCTGTAAGCTAGTGGTCAGGCACAAACCCGTCACCTTGACAACACATTCATTCATATAAATCCAACAGATCAATAAACCATCGCCTGAATATTTTTGAAGGAATTTTCATGCAACCCTTTGCATTTGGGAATATAATCTGGTGTGTGTACTTTTTCTATAGAGCTATAGTCGTAACAGAAAACCATTCAGTTTCTGACCAATTATTTAGAAACAAAGTTGGTTTCATGTCTGTTGGATCTATTTTCTTCACAAGTGCACAGCAGTTATGACTGATTGGCCAAACTGCTGTGAGATACACAGGCAAAAACAAACCTTCAAGTTTCAGGTGGACAACTAAGGTTCTTCACACTATGTACAATGTTCACATCAAATATATACATACAAACTGCATGTGAATCAATGTGTCCGCATGTGTTTCAGTTACAGTGGGTGCACAAAATAATATGCGACCAAATTGAATCATGCGTCGCAAAGATACAGATACACCAGACGCTTGTTTTGCAGTATGTGGACATGCAAAGAGTATTACTTGCCAATGTTTTTTGAGATGTGTTTCCAGGTTATATCTTATCATTTTCATAGATACCCTGACAAATATTGATGTATATTCTGGCTGCAACAGAAATCTCATGACATCTCAAATCTCTTCAAATGAAGCCAAAGCTTTTTGCACGGCTAAAAACAGCGGGTCAGTGGTTCCCAGCCTGGGGGTTTGTGCTCACAGGTTTGGATAGGAAAGCAAAAAGACACATTCTGGTTACACAACATTTCTATTTATTATTTTTAAAATGTTTATTTTGTTTTGCTTCTTCATTAAAATTATTGTATATCTTCAGGCCCTCAAAGTAATATATATTAAGCTTTTTAAATATTTGATTGAAATGGCCACTAAGCAAAACAAATATGCATTTTTACAACGAAAGCATCCCAAGTAGACAGTGTATTTTTTGAGGGGTAACAAACTGAACAGGTTGGGGACCACTGCACCAAAAGTTTTTGTTTGTAATTTGGATGAACATAACCAGCTTTTACTGGCACACAAATGCACAGAATCTCCAATGAGAGCTGAGGCTGTTTTCATTTCCTTAAACAATATTGGCTACTGGTGTTACCTTATATTTTGTCAACCCACTGTACTTGTGTATAGTAAGACTAGGGATAATAATAGGAATCCTAAATTCAACAGTACATTTGCAGGTTACTATCAGGATGGCTGTGGTCAGAGAAAAAAAACTGATGGTGGTTATAGTTAGATTACAGTACAGGTAACGAAGCTAGCAACTTCAGATGTTTGATATGCTGAAATACTTGTAGTATGTACAAACTGGCTCTTTGCTAAAGCAGTTCTCAATAGTGTGTGTGTAATGAATAACTATTTACAAAAGAGCCACAGTCAGTCAAGTGGGATAATAAATAAAAGAGAATTCACATTAACATGATATACTAATTCATGACTTTCCAAAGACAAAACACTCAGTAGAATAGCCACATATTCACTTCATTCCCTTTCTCCACACCCCCATTAATAAATACAAACACATATACAATCCACAAACTCTTAGAAAATGTCTGGTATTCTCCGTCTCTCTTAAAATGAGTGGGATGAGAATGAGAAAAATATATGGACACAGCAGTCACTGGCTCAGTTTACAGCTACTGGGAACGCCTGAGATGAAGTTTTAGCCTCATCATGATTTTTTTATATATACATGTAAAGCGATGGAGTGACATTTAAAGGTCACATATTATGCTCTTTTTCAGGTTCAAATTCATAATATTGGTTTCTACTAGAAAGTGTGTTCATGGTGTAGTGTCCAAAAAACCCTTTATATGGTCTCACAATGCCATTGCTAAATCTCATCCATTCAGCCACTGTCTGAAACGCTCCGTTTCAGACAGCTTCCAAAAAAGCCCAGTATGTTCTGATTGGGGATCTGGGGTTGTGCTTATCACAGGTGGAAGTAGTGCTAAGTTAGGTTGGTTATGAGAGGCTGTGGCTTAACACCTTATGACATCATAAGGGGAGATACATCTTTCAGAAAGTGCTGGAAGAAGAGAGAGGGTTGTTTTTTTCTCTGGACACACCAGGGACCCATATTCATGTTTAAAAACCATGAAAAAGTGCATTTAGCATAATAAGTGACCTTTAAAATTCCTCCACATGAAGAGGATTGGGAGATGGAGGGCTAGCGGGAGAGGGCGGGGTGATGGATCTGGGAGGTGTAGAAGGAGGAGAGGGAAACAGGGTCGGGGGGACCGGAGAAGGCTCTTGTCTGGTCGGAGAGAGAGGGAAGAACACAGCGGGTTTGACAGGCGATACCGGGGAGGGGGACGCTTGTTTTGAGGGGGAAGAACACTTGGTAGGAGAGGAGTTAGTGGCTTTTTTGGTGGGAGAACAAGGGGACAGGTAAGCTGGTTTGGTGGGAGAGGAGGGTGATGTTTTTATTATTTCGGGAGGGGGAGGTAAATATGGTGCAGAGGATAAATGAAGCGGACTTACAGGAGCAAGGGGAGGAAGTTCACCACTGTCTAATTGGGAATAAGAGCAGGGAGCGTTACAGGTGGATGTAGGCCCAAACACCATGGTCCCTGTGCTCTCGGCTGCCTGGGGAAGAGCAGTCTTGGTGTGGGAGGGTGACGGCAGCGTGGTCGGTTTTGGTTCTTTAGCGAGGGGTGATGATTGTTGGGTTGGGGAAGCTGGTGCTGGCTTTGTAGGCGAGGCTGGTGGTTTGACTGGAAGGGGAGGCGGGACTTTAGTTCCAGCAGGCGATGGTGGACATTGCCCACTTTGGGGTCCCGGACGAGGACGGGTGGAGAGCTTGAGGGGCTCCTTATCTAGAGCTGTGATCTGGCAAAACAGAGAAAAAACGGACAGATAATTAGATTTATGCTTACCTACCTCTGAAGTTCTAATAACTAGGAACAGAGAAAGAAAGAGATATTGTGGGTCGTTCTACACTGAATTCGGAGAACCTTTGTAATTTAGTGTTAAATTAATAATCCTTATGTGTTTTAGAAGAATATAGTGCAGTCTACAATAATTTACTCCTGACCAACATTATTATTATAATTTTTTTTCTATGAATGAACAACACACATGATGGAACAAGCCAATGAAAATGGACACAATAACGGAAAAGGTGATTGAACAAAAGGACAGAATGCTTCACACAGTGACACTCAACCCAAGAGAAGGCAAATCTGACCAGCAGTGAGATGTTGCGTGAAGAGAAAAGGGCAAATGAGAAAAGTAAACTTGTGCTATTGTAAAGTGAAGTAAATGTTTACTACGAATTGGTAAAGGTGCAGTGTGCAAAGGGAATTGGTGTTTTTCAGAATAGTTTGGGAGAAATGGAATATGATATTCCTATGTAGGTTTTTTATCAGTGTAAAATCGCCTAAAGAGTGTTTTATTTCAACATAGGAGCAGGTGCGCCGCCATGTTGCATCGCCATGTTTCTACAGTAGCACAGAAGAGACCAACTTAAAGGCCTTACTTTTTATATATAGTGGGTGCCCAACATAAATGCACCTTTTGGAAGACAATGAAGAAGTACTAAAGAATAAATAACTAAATACATCTTCACCTCATCACTTGATATTGTGTAAAGAGTAAGACCTGAGGCAGTGGGTGGGTGATGCAATCTTTAGTTACTAGCTTCTTGTCAAAGTAGTTTTGCAATTTAGAATCTCACCACTAGATGGTGCCAAAACACTGCGTTATTACACACTGCACCTTTCAGCAGATGCATGCACGCTGCTTTTAGTCTTGATGTATTCTCTCTATGGGACACAAAAACTAGTAAATGTCGTTGACGTTCCCCATTTGCCCTCATGCTGAGCGTCAGCAGCAGATGACGGTAGCGTAGCGTTAAGTGTTAGTACATACCGCTGCCTTGGAGCTAAATCAGAGGGACGTAATGCAGGGAGAGGGGGAGAAGCAAAAAGGGACAGAGACTAGTCTTACTCACAGCTTTCACAAAATAAAGTTAACACAACAAGCATGACGGCAGGTGGACAGTTATTACAGTTAATGTTCCAGCTCAGTGTTAATGTGCTATTTCTTTATATTCCAAACCAAATGATCTCTTTGCATTTGAGACGACTGAGCTGGAACAAACTGTAAGACTTTCTATAGGTGACTACTCCAGGCAGAAACACGTGTCGGTGAGTGTTCAATAGAATGCAGTGGTATATTTAATTTGGCTATTTGAAAAAAAAGTTAAGGCTGCCATTATTCTAGATCTTTCTGATTGTCAACAAAGAGGATTCTTAAAGCGAGACAAGGCAGGCAAAAACATTGTTTAAAAAAAAAAATCAAGCACTGGTCAATTTTCAGATATTTGGCCAAATCAGTGTTAACCCTATTCACCTGCAGTGTCTCGCCTTTGAAAATAGGGCTCAGCTATTTAAGGGGAAAAATGTAACTTTATATGTATGACTCATTTTCCAAATGTATGCCTATCATAGTAACTCATAGACCTATAAGGAAAATGTTATTAACTATCTGGTTCTGGGCTTCGAGTCACAGTAAAGGAAGGGGAGTCAGAAAAGTACTGAAAGACAGATATTGTAGGTTTTTGTTCTGGAATTTGTTGATATTAAGAAAAATATAGAAAAATGTCAGCCTTTACGATGTGCACTGGAAACTTGTATCAAAGGCAATAAAGCCACATTGGTTTGAGTCCATCTCTGCACATTGAAACCACAGAAATGTGCCAGCGCAGTTCTCAGATTTCTCCACAAGATGGCACCAGAGTGCCAATAACATGGAGCCAGTGCTGAGGAGCCAATTCTAGTTTCTGGGGGACCCACAGAAAGCTGATTTTATGGAGCTGTTTTTTGAATGAGATCACTAACAAAACAACAATGAATAACAATGGCAGAGAGGGAGGCAAATGAAACTGCTCTCACATTGGCTTGCACCAGCACTGTGAACTGTGCCAAATAACCTCAATGACATTGATTTAAACAAGCACATCCTTAAAAAAAAAGACAGACGATTATTTCCACCCCCAGTAAACATGTGAGGACGATACAAATGGGATGAAATGTTATGTTAGCAAAGAAGCAGCATAACAAGAAAATCCAGGACAGAGCGAGTTAGCATTAAGAGTTAGCGAGGTCCACTTCAGTTGGCTATTGAGAGCAGTTAGTGCTGAAGAGCGGCCTGAGAAAGAAACAGGAAGGAAGGGAAAGGGAGTGTGTGTGTGTTTATGCACGTTTGTGTGTGTGTGTGTGTGTGTGTGTGTGTGTGTGTGTGTGTGTGTGTGTGTGTGTGTGTGGGTGTGTGTGTGTGTGTGTGTGTGTGTGTGTGTGTATGCTCGGTTGTGTGTGAGTGTGTGTGTGTGTGTGTGTGAGAGTGTGTGTGGGGCTGTTATAGATGTAGGGAGTAGGGCTAAGGGAAGGGCGATGGCTGGAAAGGAAGAAGGCAGACATGAGTAGGACGTGGTGGGGGGTTGTGTACCGGGCTCTCAGCTCCAGGCGTTCCCCTTGGTCCTGGGTCGGTCGGGTGTGAGGGAGGGAGAGAGGGAGGGAGGGATGAGGAGGAGGAGGAGGGGTGAGGAGATAGAGGATGGAGAGAATAAGGAGGAGGAGGAGGAGGAGGAGGTGGTGCCAAGGCCTGGGCGCTTACACCTCAAACTGTCAAATGAGATTTACAACAACAAAAAAATTAAGGCCCTTTTGCAGCAAAAGATCAAATCAAATTTCTCATGAGACACACACCCCGCCCCCCCCCCCCCCCCCCCCCCCCCCTTTTTCCTGCCTTCAGTTCAGACGGACAGACTGAAGAGAGTGTGTGGGCTGATGATGGGTGGTGTGACCTGACGTGATGGAAGTCGAAAAATGTCCGACAGGAAATGATGCGAGTGAGGCGTGGCAAAGAACGGACAAGTAGGAAGGATGTGACCGCTACAGGAATGCCCAGCACCGATTATTATTACTTTTTTTTTCCATCATTCCATCTCTAACACACTGTCCGACATCATGTTTACAGCAGCATGTCTTGTTCATAAGTTAGGGTTTTATGTCCAAATTGGACGTCACAACGATGATTGAGGTCAAATATTCTGGGCACGGTGATTACACATACATGGGATTCATATACAGTGAATTAGAAAAGGAGCTCAAATGTTCTGGATTTGGGTCAAACATTTGCCACCGTGCGCCAGCGAATGTTTGGAAGTGAGCCTGACATGTGCAAGCCGCTTCAGACACCTCATCGACTGCTAATATAAACCCAATGTCAAAAGCCCAATATAGCAGAGTACAGTGGGCGCTGAGAGTTAACGATCTCATGGAGGTCATAGGATTACTTTTAACAGATAGACACCGCAGGCAAAAGCACTGGTCAATTTTGAGATTTTTGTCTATATTGCTTCCATAACATTTCTTATTTCATACTAGGACAAATAAAAAGGTCCAACATTTATGTTTAGGTGTTTGTTTTACAAAACCTCTTTGTGTCTGTATACATCTCCTTTAAAACCATATGTAATGTCCATTATCTCAATATTAGATCTATTTTTATAATTATAATCTATTTTCTTTCCAAAAAATATATATAGATGCAAATGTATGCTTACTTAGTAAGATAGACACATTTTTATATTTATTCAAACACTTCTGAAAAAAATTGTAACTTAAAATGTTTTTTTTTTTATGTTCGAAATCAACTGGCAACATCTCTGTATTGTGTCTCGCACAGTTCAGACACACTGGGCAAAAATTCAACAATGATATTAACAAAACCCTGGATGGTTCACAAGTTGATATGTGAATGTTTATGGATGCTTACCATGATGACTGCCACAGCCGCGGTGGTGTTGTTGTGCTTAGGCGCAGTGTTAAAGTGCGTCTTCAGTTTACCTGTGACCTCCATCTTCATGTTGTTCTCCATGACTGCGTCATCGTCCTACACACACACACACACACACACACACACACACACACACACACACACACACACACACACACACACACACACACACACACACACACACACACACACACACACACACACACACACACACACACACACACACACACACACACACACACACACACACACACACACACACACACACACACACACACACACACACACACACACACACACACACACACACACACACACACGCAATGAAGTGAAGTGGTGCAATGTTTTTTCCATACAAAAACATAATACCAATGTACAAATGCAACAAAAGTAACGCCACGCTTGGAAGTTATGTGCCCACATACACATGCAAACGGAGACAAAATAAAAAACAGTGCTATGAAATACCGTGACCCAGGGGTGGGAGAGGATGTCTTGTGCTGTGTATCTAGCCTCTGCATTGACGGTCAACATCTTTCCAATGAGCTCCTGCAAAGAAACACACCAGAGCTTAGGACGATATTAACACAAACATTATTTCAACTTAGTGGTGTCCCCCAGATAGTGCATCTAACTTTGTCAATGAACACCAAACATAGGGCCATCATTTATATTAAGATAAATAACTAGATTTTTTTTATGTAACATTAGTTTAAAGCTGCAATAATCAGTTTTCAATGTATACTTGGAGGAAGCACTCCACTACAAGCTGAAAATCGCACCGTAATTATTAAGTTGATAGGGCTAATGTGTTAGCCAACAACTGTAAAAATCAGTAAAGTTGCAGGTCAGGTCTAAGGAATCAGCTGAAAGAGGCTTACAAGCTCCATAATGCTGAAGAAATCATATAAAAAGATATAGTCCATAATAATATACCATTCACTTCACAGGTCGTCATTGTGACACAATTTTATTAGAGCAGCTTTAAGTATTTTATTTGATGTTAACACACTGTCAGCTTTGGGATTTACTTGGGCGGGATTATAAACCAGAGATCGTGTGCGCTCGTAAAGTCAAAGAACAACCTTTACAGCTACATTACTGCAAGTAGTTTCATGCTATGGTGTCTATTACTGTGCACTTGTCTACAGTGACAGGGCCGCTGTAATAGCTGTGGGTTTAATTAGCAGTTTAGTCTAGCATGCTGAGTGCTGACTGTCACCTTAATACATGACATTTATATAAAAGGGGTTGGAGGAGTCTCTGTGTCCTTGGGCACACACTAGTCATTAATGGGAGTGTGAACTATACAGATTGACAGGGTGTGGGTGTGTGTTTTAAATATAACATGGGGAGACCCTTGTGATAGCTTTTACCACTGAATTCTGTTAAAGGTGGTTTTTGTAAAAAAAAAGAAAACGCACATTTGAGGTAATATTTTGGGAAAACTTAACTTTCTATATACTGTATATTTTTTTTTTAAGTTAAAGTCCATAATCGGTCTATGTATAATGATAACTCACTGTCGGTAATATTGGAATTTATGTGTGTTTTATCTATTTTTATACTCTTCATTTAGTTAAAGGTAAAAAAAATGTATTGATGTCATCAAGAGTGACATAAATGCCCATGTGTTATTGTATGTGGTCCCTACCTTGGCTGAGTCAGTGATGTTGTCCCAGTACGGAGTGGGGAAGTCCAGATGGCCCAGAAGGATCTGCTCAAACAGATCCTCTTGCAGGTCGCTTTCGCTACATGGGAAGACGCACACACAGATTCATACTGTTATTACTCAGCAACTGGGAAAAAACTGCACCACAATAAAAAAATATGCTCACACCCATAACCTACACTTTATGCTATAGGTTAAACATGGAACCAATGATTGAAGTCAAGACTGCGGTCTCACAATCATTGACACGACTAATCACAGTAAAGTAGTATAAGTAATGGTTATGAAAAGACATTTCCAATTAATTATCTGTGTCTGAAAGCTTTACTCAACATTGTATTTATTGATTATAACAGAAAATGATAATACTGGTTGGTGCAACACATGGTGCCATGAATAAACAATGGTTTGAGTCAGTTTAAATGAGGACATGTAGGCTACCTTCTGAATGGAGGGAAGCCACACAGGAGGATGTAGGTGATGATACCTGCAGCCCAGATATCCACCTTCAGACCATAACTGTGGAAAGAGATTATGTCAGTTATGTGTTAACTGTAGCTAAATGGTTACAGGGTTAGGGTTACCAAACCATATCCATAGTCCATCATCCCACAACAAAAAATTAAAGTAAAATATAGCAACATCTTAGAAAGGGTTTTCAATCCACAATTTTGTATAGAAGCAAATATACTACGTAGTATGATATAGGGTTTGTGCTGCTTTATTCAGTATACAACTACACAAACTCTTCTTTTAATCTACACACAGCTGATTATAAGACGGCGGTACTGCAAAACCCCAGACCCACATTCTACTCTGCTATTGTACATAGAACAGATTTTTCCTCTTAAGAGACACATGAGTAAAAACATGCATATATATCTGCAACAAGCACCTTCCCTGGTGAAAAACTTAAGATCTAGGCAGTGAAAGCTGCTGACAGTATTCTGACAAAAAAAAACTACATTACCCAGACTCTGCGATGATTTCTGGAGCCACATAGGTAGGAGTTCCACAAACGGTATGCAGCGGCCCTTCCACCACTGTGGCCAGGCCAAAGTCCCCTAGTTTCAACGACTTGGTGCCATCTGGATACTCAAACACCTTCAAATGAAACACATGCTCAGTCAAAGAGGTGGTGAATTTGTAAGACAATGAAGCAGGGGTGAGTGTTAATACTTACCAGCAGGTTCTCTGGTTTGATGTCTCTGTGGACGATGTTCATGCTATGCAGGTACTTCAGAGCTCCAGCCAGGTTGTACACCATGACGGTGGCATCTCTCTCTGTGTATTTGGCCGAGGAGGTGATGGCATCGAATAGGTCTCCTCCCTGTGACAAGATCAAAGAAACAAAAGACACTTAAAACGGGACAAACTAGTTCCCATGCATTCATCCTTCAAAAAAAAAAAAATCGCCATCTTCAGTGATCTACAGTATGCAGTTGCTTCTTTTTCTATACATCCTAGTTCCCCAACAACACATTTGTAAGGTTTCTCCCTTCATATTCATCCATGCACCTGCACACTTCTCATGTTATACTTGTTGACTGCAGTCTGTGTTTCTCAATACCAATTTTAGTTTGCTATTTAAGTAAAATGTTATGCAACTTTAAATTGCATTTAATGTCTAATGTTTGTTATGCCTTAGCCCTCCTTCCCTTCACCTTAGTGGCTTTTATGCCTTGTCAGGCCGCCATTGTATGTAAGAACTTGTTCTTCATGTTCTCTTGTTCTTTATCAGCTTGTTGTGTTTGATGTATTTGCATTGCATATTGCGTATGTATTGTTGTTTTTGCTTTGCATTTGTTTGACTGGACATCATTGCTAATGAGGGTCACCCCTCAAGTGATCTCTTGAGTATAAAAAATGGTTAAATTAAATGAAATAATGACTTCCCCCTGTACATAAAGGTGAAATAAAGAAATTTAAAAAAAGGAAGTTAAACCTTAAAAACCACGCAAATATGACAATGTATATTAACCCTATAATCCCTCTGCTGTACCTTGACAAGCTCCATGACCAGGTAGAGTTCAGAGGAAGTGTCCACCTCCTCTATCAACATGATGATGTTTGGGTGTTTGACCTTCCTCAGCACCGCCACCTCATTCTCTATCAGATGCTCCTGGAAACGGGCCAAGACAAATAACACAAAGTGAGCACGATACTGCATGCTCCAGTACACAGGGTTTACACTGAGCCATTATGCTAATGAGAAAAAACGCTGCATCATTGATAATATGAAGTGTGTGATTCACCAGTGTGTGTGTGTCATCGTCTGTGAAAGTGTGAAGATAATTTGAGTGAAGTGATTAATTAAATTTTAAACAGCCATATCTAACTGTGCCGGATAACGGGATCAGAGACACACTCACACATACATTCACTCATTATCATGTAGGTGTTAATAATGCACAGTGGAACAAGTGTGTCATGTGTCGTGACTTGTTGTGCATGAAAAAAAATAAAAAAATAAAAGAGTGAGACCTTTCCAGTGCACTTGGCCTTGTCGATGATCTTCAGTGCGAACTCTTTTCCGGTGGACCTAAAAGAGGAACGGCGCAATTAAGACCAACAATAAAAGCAGCCCTGATGCTGCGTTTATGTCTGTAATACAAATCAAGTGCTCACAAGAGAGGCGCAGTTACAGGGAGCTGGAGACGTGCCACAGAGTTATTGGAAAGATATGTTAGCTGCTGCACCGGCCACAATGCAGCAGTGCAGCACAGACACACAGGCTCAGATACAAGTTGAAGCACAGTGTCAACCACACCCAACATCACTGATGGAGATGATCATCAGTCGTGCCATCAATAATTGCCCACTGAATATATGTAAACTGAAGAGCAAAGTATCTTTCAAGTATCATCTGAGACTGCACTATTTAAATTTGTGAGTAGGGAATGAACATATTTACTGTTTGAATGTAATAGTGAATGTAATGCTGTAATAATTTATTCTACATATTTTTCTGATGATGTTTATAATGATGTCTACAATGTTTCACTGCTTTTAGTTTATCTTTTTTAAAGAGATTTTTTTGTTGTTGTGGAGGAAGACTAGCTCGTCCCACTTTGGTGACAGCTAATGGGGATGCTTTTAACAATGAACAATAATCATCTGTTGCCCCAGTAACCACACCCCCAACAACAGTGATGTCAGGGTGTACTGACTGACACACTCCAGAATAGACTTCTTTATCACTGCAGCAAGGTAAGAAGTTATAAAAATAGCAATAACTATAAAGATTCTCAGATAGATGTTAAGTTACTCTATATCTTTAATCACTTATGTTTTCCTAATGGTCTTTCTGGGAAAGGTAATTAATTGTACATTGAGGCCTCTTCTCACTGTAAACATCACTGTGTTTGTTTACAATATATTCTCCACAGAGAAACTATTGTTACTTTCCAGGAAAAGTGCATTAGATTAGAACACACACACACACACACACACACACTTGACAGTCCTCCTCTCCTCTCCTGTGTGCCTGGGCAGAGTGTGTGTGTTGACTCAGAGATTAAAAAGGCTAATGAAGTGAATCCACCGCTGGGTTTTAATCCATGGGATATTTCGGTCTCCACAATGCTCTCTTGAAAAAAAGCCCTGATGGAGCAGTTAGCGTGCGTCTCATTAAGCTGCCGACTGTGCACTAAACGTGTCCGGCCTGTTTGAATTGTTGTTTCATCACCTACCTCTCCACACACTCTTTGACCACGGCGAAGTTACCATCCCCGATGACCTTGCCAACCCTGTATTTTTCCGAGATGGCGGCGGCGGGCAGGTAGCAGTTGCCATTGACTGTGGAGGAGAGAGACGGGGGGGGGGGGGGTTACAGAGGGGTGACAGACAAGCCTTTAGCTGTTTATTAAAACCCCAAGGAGCTTTGGCAGAAACTCAAGCAGTCCTCAGACTGAATTAAGGGACCACACGCTGTGTAACAACATAACACGCAGGCACCAAGACGCACACTGATCTCTAATTCGTCCTCCTGAGCTGCAATATTATGTCCACACACACACGTTTGTACGGCTATACTTGTAGGGACATTCATTGACATAATGCATACCATAGCCCCTAACCCTTATCCTTACCCTATCTATCAAAATGAAATGCGTAACCCAAACCCTCAATCTAGACCTAAACCTTAAAACCTATTAGTCTTAACCGTCAAACAGCCCTTTAAAAGCCTGTCACAAAGTGAGAACTGGCCAAAATGTCCTCACTCCTAAGGAATTGGTTGTCACAAAATAGTTGCACACACACACACACACACACACACACGCGCGCACACACACACACACAAATCCCTAAGTTAAGTATCTGCTCACACAGCACTGAAGTATTTTCTCCTATCCTCCACACGAGGCCCACTCTGTCCCTGTGTTTTGTTGGCCAAGCAAATTCTGAAATGAGCCCTGATGAGGATGTTTTCAATGTGACAGTCAATGTCATTGCTACATGCCAGAGGGTGAGGGAGTCCATGCAATAGTGTTAGTGTCTAAGTTGGCAGATCAAATGAATATAACAGAGGGAGGGATTGAGGGAGAGAGAGAGAGACAGACAGAGAGAGAGAGCGGGAGAGAGAGGGCGGGAGAGAGAGAGAGAGAATGGGAGAGAGAAAGAGTGGGAGAGAGAGAGGGAGAGAGAGAGAGAGAGGAGGACATACCCTCTGGACTGAGTCGATTGCTTTGCTCCTGGTGGTTGTTCAGTGAGCCGTTTACGTTTGGCAAAGAGATGTGATGTGACGGAGGAATCTGTAGGAGGCAAGAATAGAGGTGAGCGCCTAGAACAAAAACCCATATCCAGGCAAGTCACCATGGCAACCTATACACTTTGAAAGTGCCCACAACACAGTCTGTATTTGGATAAAGCAGAGATAGTTCATTATTGGTGCATCACCTTTTTTGGCTTTGACTGATGGCATGTTTGGAACAAATGTCAACATTTTAATATTTCAGTAGGGGGACTAAAATAAGCCCTGCCCTTCAACATGTCCGAGGTGTCGGAGCCACTGGAATAGATCTCC
This sequence comes from Ammodytes marinus, assembly GCF_949987685.1. Classification (NCBI taxonomy): domain Eukaryota; kingdom Metazoa; phylum Chordata; class Actinopteri; order Uranoscopiformes; family Ammodytidae; genus Ammodytes; species Ammodytes marinus. The sequence goes on along the minus strand of NC_137235.1, from coordinate 6,201,418 downwards.
TCCTCCATAACCACTTATCACTGCACGTCAAACCCCTTATGAATGATTCATTTGTTAAGAGGGTCTATTCTGCACAACACAGCATTGGACATTTTAAACATCTTATGGCTATATTTTTGAAATGTCAGCCATCTTTGTCAGTTCTGTACAGAAGGTTTTTTTTTCCCGTGTGTCACTGTGGCATAATGTAGTTAAAGTAAGGATTTATTATTTAGCCTAAAAGCGTGGCCATCTTGACCAAAATAGTAATGGGATGCTTTCAAGGCCTCTATCACCAAATGGAGACATAAAAAAGCTTTTTCCTCTGATAAATAACTTTTTTTTTACGTGGCTTTCAGTGAGGGTGACAGAGAGAAAGTGAGCATATATTTCATTAAAGTCTTCGTGCGTCCTCATTTTTTCACAGAAGTTTTTCACAAAAAATGTTTGCCAGCGAATTTTAATGCCATCAGTAAACCATAAAAATATCCGAATATCCTGCCAAATGAATGTGGATAGATAAGTCTTTTGACTGGGTTTACAGGGGAAAAGTGGCACTGTGGAGGAGGTTTGCCAGCTGGCAGGAGCAGTTAGTCACGCTGTAGTTTGGGACTAACACACAGTTTACTGATGAATCCATCCTGATTATGATCTCTAAACTCTACCGAAAAATACATCACAGAGCTGCAACATGGACTGGAGACAGATTTATAGGCTGAACACGGCTGTCAGTCACTCTGTGTGTGAGTTAATGACTTGATCTGAAATACTTATTTCACCATTCTGTAGGTCAACATAATCTAGCCTCATCCTCCACCTTAAAGCACAACCAGGTTTTACGACTTGGAAAATGCATTCAACATGTTCGTTGAGATACACACAACGCTTATTGGTGAGAATGATTAAAGTAAACTGAACTCCAGGACAACTTTAACTTCATCAGGTCAGGCAGGTATTGTCTTAATATGGGATTCAAGCTGACCCACGTGAGATACAAATGTCAATGAAAAACATACAAATGCTGCCAAAATTGTAACAGTTTATTTGACTAGTTATAAGCAATTACATCTTCTCATTCTTTTGCTCTGTCATGTGTCCCTGACAGAATGGAAAATGTGAGTGCATGCCTACTGAAGTGTATGCTGAATAAACTTTCACTGAAGTGTGTCTGTAGATAATGTGTTTGAGAGCAGCTGCAGGTTGTGGATGTGATTGACTGTCCTACCTTAAAGGCGGGGATGGCTCGAGGGCTGGTGGGAGATGGAGTGGAGGACTTGGTGGACCTAGGAGTTGAGATCTGGCTGCCTGAGATGCCATTCACTATATGGAGAGAAACAGCAAGGAGATTGACGAAAGCAGGGAAAAGGCAAGGGTCATTCTGACTGTGAGTGCAATTGTTATTTTTGCTTTCGAGTGTTCATATATACATTCATAGGTTACCAGGTTACAGAATCACAAGGGTGATCAAACTGTTTTTTGTATTGCTTTTTACATCCAAATATTAATGTCCTCCCTCTGTTCTACTTTGTATCACATAACCATAATATACTTTAGTGAGTAACAGGAGGTGTGCAGGCTCACAGCAGGGATGAGAGATCCATTGTGTCGGTGATTCATTCTCTCTAAAGAACAGACTATTTCTGCATGCCTCCCTCTTAGTTTCTGGCACATATACAGAGACATGATGCATCAAAATTAAACTCATAAAGTGTCTTCATCTGCATAAACCCAGCTGAGCTAAGGAAAATCATTTCACACTGCCTACAGGCTGCGTTTTCGCACTGTTATTTCAGAGTTTCAGGTTCATTACACAATTACTTCAAGAGTTGTTTCTCACTTAGCTTTCCTCTGGGTATTTAACTAGTTCAAAAAATGTTTTAAACCTATGAATACTTTGAAAATAACTCAAATATACTAGAGTACTTTGTTTTTAATGTTTTAAAAGTAGGCCTATAGTTTAACTCACAAGATGAAGAGGCGTGTGCTTGCTCACTGAGAGTAGGATTTAATGAATACAGCTGAAGAGTGCGTCTAATCAGTTCATGGCTTTGAATCTGCAGCAGCTGGCTTTCAGATTAGTCAGATTTGTATAATACATGGCATCCCGTAGTCTGGTCAAAACTGAAGTGAAGTCAAACCACGTGCAAACAGTTCATACAGTATATAGCTCCTTATAAATAAGATGAATAAATTGTATTAATGTTAATATCGATCGACCCTCAGTCTGACTCTTGAACCACAAGAGTCAGACTTTATTAACAAGAGAAGCATAGAACCCTATAGCTGCAACTTCAAGAAGCTCCTTTTTCACAATTACTTTACCCTGATTACCAGAGTAAATTGATCTGGTAGGTGTTTGTTAGGGCGAACTTGACACCATCAGCAGTCTCACCTGGGGACTTGATTGGAGAAGGACTAGTGGAGTAGTGGACGGTTTGCCTTGCTGTAGTCAGTAAGTTAAAAAAAAAAAAAAAATTAGATATGATAAGGTGTAATACCATCACAATGAACTGGCTGAACTCTCGGATAGGCTAAGCTAAGAATGCAGTCCCTCCAACCTGGCAACCTCTCAAACACCTCCTCTCTCAAGATGATGTAATGGCCTGTCCAAAACATTACTCAGCACAAGTGTCACCATCTCTCAATGCACCACACAAAATGCTTAGTCACTGGTCACAGCTGCTAAGTTGATGCTAAGGATGAGGCTGACAAATAGAAGAGGGATCACTCAGCCTGTCAACTTTACCTAGTGTAAGTGTTACTTTGGCATCAGATGAATGGGATTTAGATTTTTTGAACATGTTTTTCATACATGTAATGAAATAATTTGCAAAAACAAGACCTTTCAGATGATCTCCTACAAAGCAAATTATGATCTATAGACATAAATGTGTATTCATTTAATGGGGCTTATGGTATATTATGTGTCTTACCTGAACCAGGGGACTTGCTGCGGCGTGAAGGTCCAGGGCTCTTAGCTGTCCGGTGTGGGGTAGCAGAGCGGCTGTATGAGGATGACTTTAGCACTCTGCATTCTGGGCAGACAACACACTCAGGGTCACCATCGTATATATTAACCTTCTCTCTATCAACACACTTTTCTTCACAGTCGGAAATAATGCGAATTATGCGCCCAACAAGCTGCTGGACTGTGGATGTGGGTCTGGAAATGTTATTTATGTTAGTTATGTGGCGTGATTTCATGAATTATGGATGAGAGTAAGAGCAGAGTCAACATTGTCATGATTGATTGTTGAGTGAGTGAGTTTTTGGGACCAATGCTAAAAACAAGCTTTCGTGGATACAGCTGGTACCCGACTTTCCTGTACTGACTATGAGATTTTTTTCATTTTACAAGACAAAACCAAACTTTTCTAATGCAAAATGTTGTCTTAATCAAACAACCCTACATGAAATTATTTAGATAATAATCAGATACAAGTAGAAGTAAACAGGACTACAACTAAAACCAGGCAATTTTCAGAGATTAATAAATTAAAAATCGTCACTATGCAGCAAAAACACAGGCTTGATCAAATAAAATAAAAACTTTTTTTTTTTTTTGCAATGTCTAATACAATCATACGAAGAACTGTCTAGAAAAATAACAAAATAGCCCTTAAAAAAGCCATGTAGATCTGACAATAACTTTTAAGTTAGACTTTCTGTGATTAACATTGCATAGCTCTAAATTACACATATTTGTTGATAGTTGGTGTCTTTCTCAATACATCACGTTGAACTGATTTGTAACTGATCTTAGGACAGAATATCCTTTCCCTCCCCATTACACCTACAAAACATTATATTTAGACTGGTAGCTGGAAGAAATACAATACAACACCCCATTTGTTAGATAAAATAAAATAAAACACTGACATCAAGATGTTGTGTACATCAGTGATGCTCTTGTACTGTCTTCTGAGCAAAGTCATTGCAGCAGTTGGTCTACTCCTCAGGAATACAACATCTGGGCTGAAGTGATCACTGCACAACATGAAAGCATGAAGAAGCAGCTTTGGTTTTTCATGTTGTTTCTCAGAACGTCCCAGCTGATTTAAGGTTATTGCTCTGTGTGTGTGTGTGTGTGTGTGTGTGTGTGTGTGTGTGTGTGTGTGTGTGTGTGTTGCTGTGTGTAGCAAGAGCACATGTTGCGATGAAGCTTGTGGTTAACTTGTCAGGGTTGTGTTAATGAGTGGTGGGGGCGGTGAGAGCTATAATGTAATGACACACACATGAAGAAAAAAGCACACCCACAGAAGCACACCCACAGTGCAATACTCATGTGTTCCTCATGCTATTTATTACCAGATACATATTTCACTGCAGCTTTTATGCATGTATGGAACCCCAACAAACAAAAACATTTTTCCTGTCTAATGTGAGGATATCCATCTCTGAATAAATAGAGCTTGAGCTGAGAAAAGAAGATGAATGGTCAGTTTAATTAGTTTATTATCATAAATTTGTTTGTTTGGGTTTGTTTTGCTGCACTTCCCAAACTGACTTATTCTATTCATAATACATATTACTGGAGAGAAGCATGAGTGTACACTCAGTCACTAACCAGAATAAACACACACTTTAACAGAAACGAAAACCTTTAAAATAAAAATGTCTAAGAGCACAATGTACAGTTTGTCAATGTAACATTCATTGTGTGCCTTAGACATTAACTTATTTATTTGATTTATTTTGTTCAATGTTTCAACAGTAGAAGAGTACTGGGCCTATTTCTGTACCTTCAGCAGAGAGAGTACAGTGTGGCTTTTTTTTGTTCTTTCAAAGACCTCATTCTGAAAAGTGGAGCACGAGAGTGGAAGTGGGACGAGAGCTCCAAACTGTCTCTGCATACGACCGATCCACAGCCCATCGTCAGTAACAGCTGTTAAGTCAACTACTGTGTGTGTTAGTATATGCCTGCCTGTTGTTAGCTTAGCCGAAAAAACATCAACAAAAAATCAATGCACTTATGCTTAAACTCCTTTTTCTTTCCCACAACTTTTGTCAAATGTTGAAGTTCTGCATCGCTTCGACAGCGAATGGATATGGTGGTAAATAGGTCACATCCCGCCTGTGTGCTCTCAAACTTTCACTGCTTTTTTTCCACAAGATAAAGGACTGAAACCCAACATAATAGTGTGAATAATATACTGTATGTACAGCACATAACAACACAAAGACACAGACGCACACAAGAATTAAATGTCACTCCACAGCGCAGCCTCTTTTCCTGAGCTCAGGGAAAAAAAACATGTATTCGAATTATAATAATCTGAAATAAAATCAGAATAAACTTACATAAGAAAAGGATTTTATGCCCACAAATCTCATTTCCTGTTCTCAATTCCCTAAAGGTTGCGTGCAGTAGTGAGTGAAGGATGGAGAGGGAGGACACTGAGGTGAACACACACATGCACACACCACGCACATACATACGTATTAGACGAATGTTGAGTTAGTCTTAGTCAAGCCTACCAGTCACAAAGGCTGTGGAAGCCTTACCACTGTGATCCAAAACAAAGTCATCCTGGGCATAGCGGTGTTTCTCTGGGCCGCACGCTATGAACACATCATCATCCCCAAAGAAGTCCTGCAGGCTGGTGATCTGGAGGAAGAACAGAGTAAAGTGTAGGAGTTAGAGAGAGGGCCATACTAGCCATTACGTTGCTTTGATATTGTCATAAACCTGGTTCTAGGCCATGGAGAAAACCCAAAAGGAACCCAAAATAACAAGGAATGAAGGTATTTATTTCCAAAAAAAATACAATTTTCCAAGTAAATACTCATATGAGAGGAAGCACTAAAATAAGTAATAAGATCCTTTACATAAGCAAAAAGTTGAACTACAATGCAAGTGAGAAAAACCGTTTTTCATCAAAATGTGTAGGCTACAGTGTGCCTATATAACAGTACTTAAGGGACCTACATGACACCTCGTCGACTTTTTATTTTCTGCCAAACATTTGCCTGTCGTTTGAACAATGTAATTGGAAGTCCTTAGTCCTGTAAAGTAGAGTTCAAAGTAGTCGTTCATTTTATTTTGTCTTTTGTTATTGTGTTCATTTTTTCAGTTGTGTGCATATGTAATCCTTTATTTATTATGTGTGTGTCACCTTGTCAGACCCACACCACTGTCACCACAGTGCATTTTACGATGCTTCTAGTGGGGAGTGTGGGTGTCTTATAGCCAGTAGCTTTTCATTAGGCAGAGTGATGTCGTGACTACGTGACTGTGTATGTGTTTGAGTGCACAGAGGGTAACAACAGGACAAGGTCAACACACACCGTGACATCCAGAATACTGCAGAGTCAATGCACTGTCACGGGAGGAAAGCAGTACAGTAAGCGTTTGTCCCGCACGGTCATTTGTCTTTTTCTATTCTGTCTAACACCGTTATCGTCATTTGTCTCTGCGGATATGAGCACTTTTCTTTTATACACCCACCACCTGCCCCCTAGACAGGGTAAAAGGAGATCATTTTAAACTGCAGTGAATTGTGCCCACACACACACACACCAAGATGATCCCTCTTGTTGCTGTAGGTGGACAACTGGGAAGACAAATGAGGAAAAGATCCTTTCATTATCTCACCCCCCACACACAAGTGCACCCACACGCTGCCAAACATATGCACTGCATGTACATGAGCGCGCACACACACACACACACACACACACACACACACACACACACACACACACACACACACACACACACACACACACACACACACACACACACACACACACACACACACACACACACACACACACACACACACACACACACACAAAACGGGAGTAATGAGTGGGATCATGGGATGGCTGAAGATTATAGGCAGATGGATCCTCTAGGGGAGATTGGGGGCTGACACAGTGGGCAAAAGAGCGGCTGTATGAGGATGACTTTAGCACTCTGCATTCTGGGCAGACAACACACTCAGGGTCACCATCGTATATATTAACCTTCTCTCTATCAACACACTTTTCTTCACAGTCGGAAATAATGCGAATTATGCGCCCAACAAGCTGCTGGACTGTGGATGTGGGTCTGGAAATGTTATTTATGTTAGTTATGTGGCGTGATTTCATGAATTATGGATGAGAGTAAGAGCAGAGTCAACATTGTCATGATTGATTGTTGAGTGAGTGAGTTTTTGGGACCAATGCTAAAAACAAGCTTTCGTGGATACAGCTGGTACCCGACTTTCCTGTACTGACTATGAGATTTTTTTCATTTTACAAGACAAAACCAAACTTTTCTAATGCAAAATGTTGTCTTAATCAAACAACCCTACATGAAATTATTTAGATAATAATCAGATACAAGTAGAAGTAAACAGGACTACAACTAAAACCAGGCAATTTTCAGAGATTAATAAATTAAAAATCGTCACTATGCAGCAAAAACACAGGCTTGATCAAATAAAATAAAAACTTTTTTTTTTTTTTGCAATGTCTAATACAATCATACGAAGAACTGTCTAGAAAAATAACAAAATAGCCCTTAAAAAAGCCATGTAGATCTGACAATAACTTTTAAGTTAGACTTTCTGTGATTAACATTGCATAGCTCTAAATTACACATTAAACTGCAGTGAATTGTGCCCACACACACACACACCAAGATGATCCCTCTTGTTGCTGTAGGTGGACAACTGGGAAGACAAATGAGGAAAAGATCCTTTCATTATCTCACCCCCCACACACAAGTGCACCCACACGCTGCCAAACATATGCACTGCATGTACATGAGCGCGCACACACACACACACACACACACACACACACACACACACACACACACACACACACACACACACACACACACACACACACACACACACACACACACACACACACACACACACACACACACACACACACACACACACACACACACACACACACACACACACACACACACACACACACACACACACACACACACACACACACACACACACACACACACACACACACACACACACACACACACACACACACACACACACACACACACACACACAAAACGGGAGTAATGAGTGGGATCATGGGATGGCTGAAGATTATAGGCAGATGGATCCTCTAGGGGAGATTGGGGGCTGACACAGTGGGCAAAAGAGTGTGGGTGTGTATGTGTGTGTGTAAGATGGGTATCAGGAGGACAACTGGTGGTCCAGAAAAGCCAAATGAGCACAAACAAACAATCTCCACAGTTCAAAAATCAAAGACGATTTGAAGGCTGAGATAAAGGGCAGCAGAAGTTGAGTAGGAGTGAGACATCTGAAAGCTAAAATAGCAAAAACTTGAACACCACATATAAATAACACACAGTAGGTCTGAGTTACACGTTCATTAATGATTAATAAGCCACTTCACATGACACTTCTGCATGTCCCACATTCAGACAGCATCAATTAAACATGAAGCCGGATGCAGTATCCATAACATTCTCATAAATAATCAAAAACAGTATTTCCTGGCCATGATACGCTCCCTTTTGTCTAATCTAAAGTAGATGAGAAGTGTCCATGTAATGTGTGTCCAAACTGAGCAGTGGCAGATTATCAGAGGTTTGACATAGCTGGAGTGGATGCCATTCTTAAAATGAGGTCTGGCTTTGGAATTTGGCAGCTGATGGCCACACCATACTGTCAGGGCAGAGAAGTTACAATCACCATAGCAACAGCCCACATGGACAGTCCAAAGTGTGTGTCAGAAATTTATCCTGGTATACTGCAAGCTACAATAGTGAGAGATTATTATTGTACGGGCATAATAGGTATCATTTCTCATTGACCTCTGGCTTTGATGTGGACACTTTCTCTGGTGGACATCAGTGATAACGCTCTCCTGATTGGGCTCAGTCAATTATTGTCAACTCACTTGTTAATGGCTTGAATGTAACGGACATTCATTTATATGAAATAGTTACGCACTATAGCTTTAATGTTGATGTCATTTTCATATTTGTCCATTATATTTAAGACTATAGCCCGTATCCGGTTGTAGGATCAGAAGCAGAGGCTAACAGCTAGCATGGCTCTGTCCAAAATCCACCTAGCAGCACATTATACCATGTTATACACTCACCGGCCACTTTATTAGGTACAGCGGTTCATTTTCTTGTTAACACATATAACTAATCAGCCAATCACATGTCAGAAACTCAATGCATTTAGGCATGTAGACCTGGACGGGACAACTTATTGAGGTTAAAACTGAGCAACAGAATGGGGAAGAAAGGGGGTTTAAGTGACTTTGAACATGGCAATGTTGAGGGTGCCAGAAGAACTGTTCTGAGTATTTCAGAAACTGCTGATCTACTGGGATTTTCACTCCAAACCATCTCTAGGGTTTACAGAGAATGGCCCGAAAAAGAAAAAATACCCAGTGAGCGGCATTTGTGTGGACGTAAAATGCCTTGTTGAAGTCAGAGGTCAGTGGAGGATGGGCATACTGGTTTGAGATGATAGAAAGGCAACAGTGATTCAAATAACCCCATGTTACAACCAGGGTATGCAGAATACCATCTCTGAACGCAAAACACGACCAATCTTGAAGCAGATGGCCTACAGCAACAGAAGACCCCACCGGGTGCCACTCTTTGTCAGCTGAAAACAGGAAAATGAGGCTTCAATTCTCACAGCATCACCAATATTGGACAATAGAAGATTGAAAAATCATGCCTGGTCTGATGAGTCTCGATTTCAGTTGCGACATTCAGATGTCAGGTTCAGAATTTGGCGTAAACAACATGAAAGTATGGTTCTATCCTGCCGTGCACCATCAAACATGCCATGTTCAAAGTCACTTAAACCCCCATTCTGATGCTCGGTTTGACTTCAGTACATTGTCTTGACCACGTCTAAATGCCTAAATGCATTAAATTGCTGCCATGTGATTGGCTGATTATCTTTTTGTTCTTATAAGCCATTGAACAGGTGTACCTAATAAAGTGGCCGGTGAGTGTATATAGTGCGTTTAATCCATATTTTAAAAAAAGTGTGAAAATGAACTTTTTTTCTTACTGGAGGTTATGTTCAAGTTCTGGAAACTGCTCAGGGCCGTCGATGACATTATACTCTGCAACACCTTGAATTGCGCTTTTAACACTTCAGTTTATTATATCGATTCAAGGATAGAATGTGTGACTCTCGGAAGCTTTACAGGTGCTGGAAGGCAGGTGTAGCTGCCAGAGTAGCTGTTTCCAGTAGTTGTGCTAAGCTAAACATTTTCTAGCAGTAGCTTCAAATCAAACAAACAGAGGGATACGAGAATCATATTGATTTTGTTATCAAACTCTCCACCAGTAAAACACAAATACTGCGACACAGCCAAAATGTTCAAGGGGCTCTGCATTTTTTCACTTCTTCTCACAACAAACCATGTCACACACATTGACTAAATAACCTCAAATTAATTCCACCAGTTAATCTTTCCTGTGTCCATGCTTGTCCCCGCACCACCTGAAGCAACAGGCTTAAAGAGAAGGCAATGAACTCAGGGAGAGTATTATATATATTTCCCATGAAGGCCCCCTCCTATAGGCCTATTCTCATTTTCTGTATACCCTACACAAACACACAAACCTAAGTCTCTGCAAGGCTAGCACTGCTGTGGACTGTGATAAAGTACTTTTCAGTCGGCCTGTGACGTCCAGGGAAATGGAGACAAATGGTGCCTGTATAGCAGGTCTATGGATACAGGTTTAAAAAGGTAAGAATAAAAAGGGGTCAAGTGGTTCAGAAATTATGAAAAGTTACAAAGTCACATAGGTTACATGTACGGTGTTTTAACTTAGCTTCCTTCTCAAACGGAACTGTTTACAATGTTCTTATTAAAATTGACTATTTAAATGAGGATTAAAGAATAATTAACCAATGTGTTTTTGTTTTTTATCATTCTTTTCAGAACTTATGATATTGTGAAAGATGTGGGGTAAGTAAGGCATTCTCAACATCTTACCATAAACTTACAGTACCACTTTGTACCAGGCTTAACATTATATAAGCCAAAGTATACATAAGTATAGGCAACTAAAAGCCTAGCATAACCCAATAACAGCTTAATATCTTGTGTTTTAACCCCTAACTAACTATTTTTAGTTGTGCAAAAATCTAGGTGTTTTGATTACATGGAACTCTTGCACAAAGGCAGTGTTCCAATTCCCATACTTCCCTTCTATTTAGTATGACAGAAAAAGATATAGGATGCCCTAGTACATGTGGTTAAATGAGTTTGCCAAAATGACCTGGATGTCCATCTGGTCGCAATTTTTAGTGTTTAAACCAGCATGCTTTTTTAACAACTCTGACCCACAATCCTCAGCACGGCGGAAGTTATATCATATCGACTGAGCCTCAGAGTGAAAACAACCAGGGATTGGACAAATATATGTACGCAAGAGGCCAGTTCAAGGTGCAATGTCCTCATGAAATACGTAAGAAAAAGTATGACCCGATTGTATGCCCACTGCATGCAAACTCAACCTTTTTATGGAGAGCTGCAGTATGAAGTATAGTAAAGAAAGAGTATGCGATTTGGAATGCAGGGATAGTGGCTTTAAGAGCCCTCAAGTTTAAGTATGCTGGCAGCTTATGGTCATCAGCTTATCAACAGTCACATTTACCAATCATATTCATCACAATAACAAGGTGGTTTTAATAACTTGACAAGCTTGCATTAATGTCACCACCGTTGGCTATGATTTGATCTCTCCAGCTACTCATTGCTTCACTGTCCTTGTAGATTGATTTCACCCAACGTCCTAGTTTCCAGCCATTCTAGGTCTCACTGAAATGTGTCTGTTAGTTTATGTTCTAAAGGCAAAGTAAAGCTTCTATGAATGCTGTCAATGATCCATGTCCTCTGACCTAAATTAAAATATGATACCGCTGTTCCAACTTAAAAACATGTATATTTAACATGCCACAAATGTAACCCAAAATGGCCGTTTCCCTTAAACACAGCAAAATCTCTGCAACAGATTATCTGGAGCAAAGAATGAAAGGGGTGTATGAATGTCAGGCTGCATTGAACATGTTTTCCCTTTGCTCCTGTCAACCAATGCCAGGATAAACAGCCAATGGCAGTCTATCACCAGCGCTGTCCTGCCAGGGCTCGTCTTAACCAATCGGTGAAGGGCACTGTTTGCATGGGTCTGTATTGGCTGGGTGATGCCTCTCGAGGGTAAACTGAAGTTCGCCCTCCAAGATGCGACCCCTCCCTTCACTCATATGTCTGACCTTCTCTTGCTCTCACCATCCGTCTGTGTCCTCGGAGGAAATACAGGCTTCAAGTGTGTTTGTGTGTGTGTGTGTGTGTGTGTGTGTGTGTGTGTGTGTGTGTGTGTGTGTGTGTGTGTGTGTGTGTGTGTGTGTGTGTGTGTGTGTGTGTGTGTGTGTGTGTGTGTGTGTGTGTGTGTGTGTGTGTGTGTGTGTGTGTGTGTGTGTGTGTGTGTGTGTGTATCAGAAGGAATCAGTGTATAAGACATAATCGTAAAATGATAGCTTTTCAAAACATTATAAAATGAAGGCCAAAATAAACATACACCCAAAACAATGATCTGAGTTGGACTGAAACATTTGTGTATGGTGTAAGTTTGTCCTTTCTGTATAACTGAAGAAACATGGCAAGGCAAAATAGCGTCCTCCTCTCCTATGTAGATATAAATGGCTCATTCTAAAAAGGTAATGAAAGAAACAACTACTTTTATTTTAAAGCATACACTAATTAATACATAATTTAGAAAAACAATTTAGGAATATTATATTCAATTTCTACCAAGTCTGTTCTGAAAAAAAAAACGCCAATTCCTTTTACACACTGTAGCTTTAAACAAGGGCTCTGTTCCAAAAATCAATGTCACACAATGTCTCCTTGCGGTGGCTGACAAGGACGATGATCATTATAATCACTGGCTACAATGATCAGCCCCATTTACCTCCAAACCCCTCACTGCTGCTCATCACTCAACATGAGCAGAGTGAAAGCGGGTGTAGGAAAAAAGAGACAGAGAAAGAAAGTGCCTCTTGCCTTATGTGGAAGGTCAACCTTCACTGGACCCCTGCTGTTCAGATAAGAACTGTTCACGGCAAAGTACACTCGCCCGTCTTTACGCAAGCTTAATCTCTCACTTAAACTGCTACTTACTAGGGAACATGCAAATAGCTAGATGCCCATTAAGATGGTAGTCGGAGTGATGCGTAAGCTTTACCCCCAGCCAGGTTATTAACTCTGTTTGAACTCTCCCTCACAGACAGAGGCTGCTCACCAAGATTGTGTAATTCCTTTGGATTAGAGTCGTAAATCTCAGACACGTGTAACGGCCAAGACAAGGCTGCGGGACTAAAATGATCAACAAGAAATCTAAGCCCATCATTAACTCACTAATGTGCATTAGCCCCATTAAACATTAATACTCAACCGATTAAAGAAGATGTCTGCCTCTAAAATGAAGTGGTAATACACAGCCTAGGCTCTGTAAACGCCAGGTTATTAGCTACGGTTGGCCCCCTTTCGTTTACACACCCTTTGTTATCTTACAGGTTTACGGAGCCTAGGCTGTGTATTAACACTGGATTTGTTTTTGCAGCGAACACAGGTAGCAGAGGGTGAGGAAATATTCACTGATTTTGACTAAAAGTGATTTTAAAAGCATGAATTCTCCAGAATCGCTGACGGCACCTTTAATGTGTACTGAAGCAAAAGCACCTCAGAAAAAAAAATATTAATTCAAATCAGCAGTTTCCCCATTTGTCAGTGCAGTGAACTCTGCCTCTCACCAGCAAGAATAACACATTATACAGCTGTCTAACCCTCTCCCTATCTTCCGACTCGTATTAACACAGAGAAAGGGAGATGTGCTGTACATAACCTCAGGCTGTCTCAATGTACATTTGCGTTGAGTTCGCAAGGAGCAATGAAGAGAGCGGGAGGATGAGCCTGTACACACACACACACACACACACACACACACACACTGTTTAGCCCAAATCGCCCTCAGTAGAATACCCTGCTCATTTTGAAAATGAGACTTGCAGAATTGCTGAGGTTCTGAGAGATCCACAAGAGATGCATAAAAAGTATTATTTTGTTTCAAATTAACATAATACTCAGCCTTCAATTAAAAAAACTAAACAATATAACAGCACTTGAAGGAGCAACTAGACGATAAAAAGATTTAAAATATAATGCACTTCCAGCAGAAGTCTCCAAAGACCCATTATCTCTTAAAACGTAACCAGCATTTCATGGTTGCACTATTCAAAGAAATTAATAAGAAATAAACAAATCAAAAACATAAATACTCTTAAGCCAGAAGTTATACCCTCAAGACAGCTAAAAGAAAAAACAAACAGTATGATATGCAAAATAAACTCTGCCATGTGTGCTACAGTTGTCAGGATCACTTAAGACAAGCAGCTCATTATCTTCCCTGTGCAAAAATACCCATCACATACAGTATCTCACAAAAGTGAGTACACCCCTCATATTTCTTCAAATATTTCATTATATCTTTCCATGGGACAACACTGAAGAAATGACACTTTGATACAATGTAAAGTAGTCAGTGTACAGCTTGTATAACAGTGTAATTTTACTGTCGCCTCAAAATAACTCGACACACAGCCATTAATGTCTAAACTGAAGGCAACAAAAGTGAGTACACCCCTAAGAAAAAATGTCCAAATTGGGCCCAAAGTGTCAATATTTTGTGTGGCCACCATTATTTTCCAGCACTACCTTAACCCTCTTGGGCATGGAGTTCACCAGAGCTTCACAGGTTCCCACTGGAATCCTCTTCCACTCATTCATGACAACATCACGGAGCTGGTCGATATTAGAGACCTTGCGCTCCTCCATCTCCCGTTTTAAGAAGCCCCAAAGATGCTCAATAGGGTTTAGGTCTGGGGACATGCTTGGCCAGTCCATCACCTTTACCCTCAGCTTCTTTAGCAAGCCACTGGTCGTCTTGGAGGTGTGTTTGGGGTCGTTATCATGTTGCAATACTGCCCTGTAGCCCAGTTTACGAAGGTTGAATGCACATTTTCAGCGTCATACCAAGAGGTTGGCTTTGGAAAATTGACGTATGAGTGCTGCCAGCATTGCTGCAGGGCTTGAAGGGGTGGGGGGTCAACCTGTCAGTGCTCAGACCATACGCCGCACTCTGCATCATACTGGTCTGCATGGCTGTCGTCCGAGAAGGAAGCCTATTCTAAAGATGATGCAAAATAAAGCCCACAAATAGTTTGCTGAAGACAAGCAGACTACGGACATGGATCACTGCAACCATGTCCTGTGGTCTGATGAGACCAAGATAAACTTATTTGGTTCAGATGGTGTTAAGAGTGTGTGGTAGCAACCAGGTGAGGAGTACAAAGACAAGTGTGTATTGCCTATAGTCAAGCATGGTGGTTGGAGTGTCATGGTCTGGGGCTGCATGAGTGCTGCCAGCACTGGGAATCTACAGTTCATTGAATACCAACATGTACTGTGCCATACTGAAGCAGAACATGATCCCCTCTCTTCGTAAACTGGGCCGCAGGGCAGTATTGCAACATGATAACGACCCCAAACACACCTCCTAACGACCAGTGGCTTGCTAAAGAAGCTGAGGGTAAAGGTTATGGACTGGCCAAGCATGTCCCCAGACCTAAACCCTATTGAGCATCTTTGGGGCTTCTTAAAACAGGAGATGGAGGAGCGCAAGGTCTCCAGTATCCACCAGCTCCGTGATGTTGTCATGAATGAGGGGAAGAGGATTCCAGTGGCAACCTGTGAAGCTCTGGTGAACTCCATGCCCAAGAGGGTTAAGGTAGTGCTGGAAAATAATGGTGGCCACACAAAATATCGACACTTTGGGCCCAATTTGGACATTTTAACTCAGGGGTGTACTCACTTTTGTAACCGGCAGTTTAGACATTAATGGCTCTGTGTCGAGTTATTTTGAGGGGACAGTAAATTTACACTGTTATATAAGCTGTACACACGCTACTTTACATTGTATCAAAGTGTCATTTATTCAGTGTTGTCCCATGAAAAGATATAATGAAATATTTGAAGAAATGTGAGGGGTGTACTCACTTTTGTGAGATACTGTAAATCTGCCAGAACTTGCTGGGGCAATCTTGGCTTGCTTGTGTGATTAAAACTCAAGAGGACAAACAATAGCGTGTGGGCGTGGCTTTGAACGCTGGCTAACCACCATAGCATGATGTCAACTCTCATGTGGGGAGAGAAAGGCCGGCTGCTGAGGATGAATGAATGAATGAATGAATGGACCAGGCCTGGGACAAAGACAACAACACAACTGGTTGAGAACACAGAGCACACAATGGACGCCCTCCCCGCCCGTGGCCTCCACACGTTCACACACACGTACACACACACATAAAAACACACACACACACACACAGACGCCCATTCCCCGTCGTCTGCCGGCTTTTTCTTTTCCTCTTTGTCAATACAGGGACAGGGTATCATGCCAGCCCTAGTGAAACGTGGAACTGACACTTTTGCTTAAAAATACAAGGTATAGGTTTGTATTGCCCGCCATAATAAATATAAAACAAGGAATATCAATCAAGTGTTGTTAATTTAAATTCTTCATTCAGGTTGGCTAGAAGGAGTGGAATCTTTTTTAGTAATCGAATGGTATTAACCGAAGAAGCAGTTTTTTTTTTGCATTTATTTGTATCAAACACTGGGCATATACAGCTAAAGTTAGGCTTGATCGTGTCATTGCACTGGCGTCAGATGGTGCTGTATGCTAATGACTGTAGTGAACAAAAGGTGGGCATGCAAATTTGGTGGCTGTTGACCTAAATGATGGCGTTTTATTCCAGACTTGGCCCTGAAAACTCATGTCTAAAAAAAAATCAAACAGAGCCCCTTGTGTGGACTGGACCGCTAGCTAGTCAATGAGGGAGGCAGTGTTATTAATCCGTCGGTAACTGCCAGCATATGTCAGCATCCTGGCAGTAGGGTATGCCAAGATATCATCCCCATCAATATGATTACAAGGTGAGTAGAATTCAGACACCTTAATGAATGTAAACCAATTGGCACAATACAGCAGAGCAGCATGTCACTGCCAACACATGTAACGCAAGACTTGAGATGGTTAGGAGTATTGGAGCACTTTGTAGTGGCAGCCTTACCATGATCCAAGTTCCTAGGCTACTTAGTCTGTAAGGTGTCTTGGTTTTGACTAATGTTCAACATAATAAAATTCAACTTTCTTGCAATTCAGTTCAATTAGAATATCAATTATAACGTCACAACAGGTGATCCATATTTACATCTTGGTCATCAATTTAAAAAAAAAAAACAGACTTCCCATGTGCCCTCTTTGGGAGCAAGGTTTCGCATATACCAATAATTTCCCTTATGAATACAATTGTGTTTACATTTTGAGCTTCATAAATTACTGTATAGGCAAAAAAAAATACATCAGCATGTCTTTTGTTGGTAACTGAATAAAGACGAGAGTGAAAAGCCATGGAAAAGGTGTCTCTGCTATTATAGTGTGTGATTACAGACAGGGGTATGTCATTAAATTCATTTTTGGATGACTGGCAGTGGTTCTGCATTGTCAATGTACTTATGCGTATAATTACAGTATTTCACTGTAAGATTTATCTCTAGGAATAGAAAAAAAACAGTGACAGAAAGAAAATAGCGCAGTGTGATTTTTTAAAGTAGAGTTTGTTGGGAGCAGTCCCAAGCTGCTCGCCTGCTGCCTCTCCCCACAGCAGGGGGTCTAATTCTTTGTGCTCTGATAAACTGCTGCAGTGTTGAGCGACCTACGAGTAACCTTCAACTTTTGCCATGCACAGTTTTCGCATAAGCACCGATGCACTTGCCTCTAAGAATTTCGGAGACTTTCAAGATTGAGAGATAAAGAGAGAAATAGGAGATTAAAAATCTAATTAAACCCATTTGGTCATTCTAAGTAATGAATTTTGTTCACAAACCAACTCGGCTTACGTGATTTTTTTTTCGAGATGTACAGTAACTGTGTCTCCCAATTGTTTACGGAGGATGCAGCCAGTCCACTTATCTACTGCAGGGACGTAAACAAAAGAGTTTCATCTGAGGAGACCGTCCAATTATCAAGAGTTCCATTTCCTCCTTCATTCCTCGGCTTGCTTTGTGTACCGGAAAAAAAATAGGCCTTTAAAAGGTTTGAGATAGACGAGCGCTTCGGCCCTCACAGCGCTGCAGTCTAAATGACCCAGCTCCTGGTAAATGGGGAGACAGACTGTCATCCCGATAACATCACTAAAGGATCCTGAAGGGCGTGTTTCGAAGGGTTTCTTGGCAAGATGTCTTTGGGGAGAGAAAAGCATTGTTCAACTTGTCTAAACTTCAAGCAAACACAGGGCAGAAATCTAAGATGTATCTCTGAAAAAGAACAACATAATAAAATATATAGTATGCAGTATGTTCTTGCTATCACAGTAATAGATAAATAAAATGGGTTAAAATCAGTGTTACAGAATCCTACTTAACAACATGTTGAGTGTATACTTCGCATTGACATTTTGAATGGATCTGATTTGCAAGATCAAGTGACGAAGAGATGGCAGCGGGGATATGGATTGTAACAGCTAGAAAAAGTAGAGGTAAACACAATTTTAAACTGTATGGTTGGGGAGAGTGTTAGACTTGTTAGCTTAAATGTTTAAATGTCTCGTCACCGACAACATTTGGTTGTTTGGTGTTACTAGCTAATGCTGCCATTTAGAAACAGACATGTGTATACAGTAGCGAGTGTTGCATCCTCTCGGGACCTGACTTATCATATGTGTCTAATGTGTCTAAACTTGCCAGGATAATGTTACTGAAGGGTGAATGTGAAATAGATTTTGCATGGTATACTATTGCAGGAGAAGTTGTCAGCTGCTCCGCACAGTGGGATAAATAGACAGGGGGAGTGTGAAGGGGGGGTCAGAGGGAGGTAAGAGGAAAACATGGCCAGGATAAGTAGACTGGGGGTTGGGAAATAAGCTTTCTCTCTCTGTGGTGTCCACCCCTCTTCCCTCCCAACACACACCTTCTGTCTTTTAACAAAACACTTTCTCAGTCAGCTACTCTCAGCCATTAGCTCTCTGTCTTGATGTGAAAAGTGTATCCACATAAACTCTCTCTATTTTTGAACACTTCACTTATTCATCACACACACTTACACGTTATCACATGGACCTTCTCATCTTCGTCCCCATGTCTATAGTTCTCTTGAATCCTTTCTAAAGAATTTCTCATTAAAAATGGATAACTTTGCTAGAAGTGGACTGCTAACACAAATTAATGAATGCATTGATTCAAACAAAAAAAATAGGGGGATCTTATTTTCCGCCTGCCCAGTCAGCTTTGAGATGTAAAACAGGGCTTTCTCTGAAAGGCAGCAGCTGATTCTGCTGGCCCTTATGACTAAGATCTACAATTAACATTCAGTCTGAAGAGTAGTGTTAAACAGAGGAGAGAGAGAGAGTGGACAGAGATGTATTCTGTAGGCTCACGCATTCACACGTGCACGTCCCTTTACACACACACCCATATTCACACACACACCTGACAGCTGGACTTTAACCCTTTCCTCCAGCTTGTAGGTCTAATTATCCGGTGGTGGTCAGGGCCTTTGTGGGGGGCTTCTGAGTGCATGTGTGTGACAGTGTGTGTGCGTTAGTGTGTGTGTATTCATCAGTAAAGGGGACTGCAGTGCCTGCAGACCGGGTGGTTGGGACCTGTGATTTGATTTTGGAGGAGCAGATGGCGGGATGCTGCTGGAAGGCATTTGGAGAGAGTGTGTGTCTCTCTCTCTCTGTGTTTTGTGTGTGTAGGGTTGTGTAGTGAAGAGCCTTACTTCTTGAGTAAAAAGAGAAGGTTTTTAAGAATATGTCGGGGGCTTTGTTTCAAACTATGTTCAAATTGTATGCCCTTTTAAGAAAATGCTAACAATTGTCAGCATAAATTCATCATTTCAGGTAGCCATCATGTGGGATATGTCCTTTAGCTTGTTTAGCCACCTGTACTGTACCACTCAGGATGTGAACAGAGGCTTATCAGGGCACAGAGGCGCCATGACAGAAAGCTCCAAACAAGTCAGGCTGTCAGATTGTTGAGGGTCATGTTTGGTCTGGGAGAGAGTTACCTCTGCTTCTAGCTGCGGGGGACACACCACAGGAGAGAGTGGAGAGATTAAGGCTAATGCTTTTCCATTACATTCTCCAAGATATCTGTATTTAGAAATACAGTTTATATTGTCAAATACAACAGCTTATTTTGCACTGGGTATTTAAAAAAAAATATCTACAGGCAATATTCAAGAAAGTCCCTACTGACAATGGCAATCAAATTGGATTGACTTGATCATTACAGACAGGATATTTGTCAGTTGTCCAGCTCTGGTTTCAGGGTCAGGTTACTAGCTTAAATGGGTTAAACCTCGGAATAAAGACTCTTAATTCAATTGTAAGACTAATCCGTTGAAGCCAGAGTGAATAAGACGAGAGCAAACAATCATTTTAAGAAGTGTATTCAACGTTAGGGTGAGAACACGCTTGCTGTCTTTCCAATGTCTCGCTGCTGCTGCTTCTACAGGGTTGTAGCACTGGCAGGTGGGACAGAAACCACCACAGTTTTTATTCGTTGTTCTCTGAGCGCTACTGAAAAGTTTATTCCCATCTTAACTTTAAGCTTTTTTGATCCAAACTGACAGGGCATTTTGTAAGTAAGGGCAAATTTGAAGTAAAAGGCGAGATGACTCAGAATTCAACAAAATCATTGTTGAATTTGAATGTTTCCGACATAATATCACTTTAAAGAATATACAGTCGACAGAGCTGAAAACACCAGAATATAATTTGATGCCTCAAACACCATCTAACCATATTACACTTGAAGAAATAGTATAGAGTACGACTCATCAAGGATTTATGCCACAGATATGGGACCCAATCACAGTGGAGAATCTTAAAAGATCTTTACAAGATGCATTAGGGGGAGCAGCTGTGGATGATACGGCTATTAGGGGATCTCTCATTTTACTAACATGATTTGGAACATGTTAATCCTTGACCTTGTCTGTTTTTATCTGATGAAAAATGCCTGTTGTGAACTTGTGACACCACTCATTGACATTGTGCCATAAAAAATACAGTAGGCTTAACAAATGAGATGATATACTGCACTATTATATAACCTGCATATTATTATATAACCATAACAAGTCCTCATACACAGTGTTCCTATGCAGTGCTGGTTTGACAGAAAGGATGCTGGGCTGGCCGTGTCAGAGGTCATCACTATTCTCATGAGTCATTTTGTCTGGACTGTCGGGTCCACAAAGAGTTCTGTCAGCACACAGGAAGCAAACATCAGCTGCTTTGCCTGGTTACACATTAGAATAGAAAACAGGAAATAGTTATTTAATCACATCTAGGAGGTCACGGCCTAATGTCAACTGTAAACCTTTCTCAGGAAATTCAGTTTTTTCAGGGTTACCTTAGGTTTTTGAAACATAATTCTGTCCGACCAAAATTTATGATGCAGATATCTTGGATGCATTCATTCAGCCCTTGTACATCCTAACACAAGCCTTCAAGCTGTCCAGAGTTATAACATTTAAGGTGCCCAAGTTTTCACACTAAAATAAAAATCACTTTAGGGTATTTATTTTTGTAGACTTTGAAAACATTTTGAATTCCATTCAAAGCATTTAAACCCATTTGGAGTCAAATGATTCCGTGACGACGAGAGTTAAACCAATATCATTCATAATCATTATCTAAAGACTTCTCCCAGATGAGACAACATCATATCAATCTTCTTTATGAGGGGCACCATGTGTTCTAGCTCAGCTCATTTTATAACACCTGGGGCCCCTCAATGAGATTTTCAGATGGAAACATTAATATATAAGTGTCCCAGATGGATAGGATTTTTTTTTAAAACAGCCTCACGTAGTGGTGGTGCATTAGGTAGGGAGGGGAAATATAGTGATGGATATGGCAAAAGGCCCTGAACTCTAAAATGTATTCATTAGTGCCTTGTTGAAATAATTGTGGCGTGTAATTATGTATGGATGATTAAACGGGGTGTAATTACCTAGACTGCTGACACAGCTGAAGCCTATAAATCACAGAGTTTTGGGGATATAAAGCCTTTTGGCTGAAAAGCTCAGCTGAGCAGTTCCATCTGGTTTTCATAAGCACGTCATCCAATCTCATCTCACTGAAGAACAATACAGTTAACTCCCTCCAACTGTCATGTCGTGCAATTTTAGTCGCTAAATTCATGTATTATGGCAAGAACAAGAACCCCTTGTTTCACCGCCTTGTTTTGCATGTGTTTGCTAGGTTATTACCAGAGCTGCAAAGCCAACGTGTGTAACTTCTTCTTATAAATGAATGTCGTTTAGATTCAAGCCACAGCCATGGCAACATTTAAAAACTGGTGTCACCCCCTGACACTGTCAAGCTCAGGAAAATCCCAAGAAATGTTTCAGTTGTTGATTCTTCTGCTAGTAAAACAACCTTGACGCACAGCGGAAGGAATAAAATCCATGTACAATCCCCAACAGGCTTATCTCATGTAGATGCTCCAACATTGTTGTTGTAATTCCTCAAAATTCCTCATGAGGGGCGACAGAAGTTACACGCACTATAGCTTTAAGACAAGCATGCATCATGACACACTCACCTGTTTGCCCTCCAAGGTGAACAGTCTCTTCACAGCTCCAGAGTCCAGCTTGATTGCCTCTGTGATGTCGGTGAGCACCTGGTCGAAGGAGTGAGCCGTCTTCTTGTTGAGCAGGATGCGGACGGCCTTGCGGGGCTTGACTCCGCTGCGGATGACGGTGACTAGCTTTGGTTTGATGAAGTCCTTGGTCTCTCGCTGCAGCTCATTCTTCAGAGTGATGAGGGAAGAGAGGGAGCGCGATGTGCCCGTCTTGATGCCAACGGACCAGTTGGGGTTGACGTTCTTGGTGTAGTCCACGCGACGGAAGGCTTCGTTTGAGGCGCACACGTAACTCTCACCTGGGGAAAAAGACAGGCAAGATTTGATAGTGTCAAAACTAAACATGGATCCCTTGAAAATGTATTTGTGCCCGCTTCAATTAAAATGTTTAATAATACTTTCTGTGTTGTACAGGTACAATAGCGTTCCAGTGTTCGATGTACTGTGTGTGGCTCTCATGAGATGCACTTTTTATTTATTGATCATTACTGTAAGTGCAGCTATGTTAATCAGTGCCGGTGTATATTCAAAGTTTCCCAAGGGGACAATAAAGTATAATTGAAGTGCAAACCGAATCTACATCTAAGAAATTCTAAAAACTATTTATCACATCATATACATAAATCCCATTCACATGCCATTCAGCAGAATGTGCCTCCCACGTCTGGTATGCACCACAACATACTTGTTCCCACATGGCATGAGGCGAAACAGTTGAACTACAAAGAGTTAACATTCCTCGGCTGAAACAAAAAGGCACATTGAGAGGCCAGGCCAGCGTACCACTGTCCTCTCCCTCCCCGTCAGCTGTTTGAGATTCTGCATTGGCCTTGCTCCAATGCATGCAAAGCATTTTGCTCTATCTGCCAGCATTCCATTCCAACACTTAACACGCAAATGTTTTCCTCCCTCAAGAACAAAGTCATGTGACGAAGAACAGGGGGCTTGGCCGGTACATGAAAACCGCAAGCAAGAATGTCTCATGATAGTTTTAAGGGCTGGGGTGTAATGCTGAGTAATGGAGAGAGAAGGTGATTGATACTTTCCTTTTAAGCTACATTCATCACAAAAATATCTAAGTGTCCACAAAAACAAATGAGTGTCTCTCAGTGAATCAACCGGTGCGTAGCAGGCACTTTGCAAAACACATTATATCCTTTACATACTGTTATTTATGTTCTGTCTTTCAGTGAAGGTATTTACAGGCCTATAGAGGAAAAGTAATATATTTTAGTATGTTTTGGTAAATGAGTCATTTTACTGACTTAGAATCCAATCCGTTACATTTTAGATATCCGATGTGTGTCAAGACAAACGAATGGGGCTGCAGTGTAACAAGGCCATATGAGACAGTGTGTTCCCTCCAGATACTTGGCTTTATTAAGCTTGCAATTAACCAAAGGCTAATTAAAAGAGGAGGCCACGGCTGAGGGAGGGGGCGGGCTGAGGAATGGCTGGAAACTAAAAAACCAAAATATAACTGGGGCTGTCACTCATCCGTGGTGACAATGGCCAAATACTGATATGCTGGTGACAAGTCTATTCCCCTGAGGTGCAGGGATCTCAGGTGCAACATCCCTCAGTGATGTGAGCGGGGGTCCCAGCCACCCGCCGGCCTTATGTGGACGACAGATGATGTCAACTTAAACAGAGCTGTCTAACCAGTCCAACAGCTTTTTACTGCAGTGGTCTCAGCTGTCACCGACACAAAACCCCCAAGTGATGGCAGTAAATAATATATGTATTATAAAACAGAGTTTATGTGAAGGCAATGTAAAAAGGTATCACCATAACAATGAAGACACCCCATGATCCAATGGTGTTCACAGCATGCAAGTATGGTTTTTCTATTTTGCTGACATGCTCAAGTCAAACTAGGAATTGGATCAGTATGACCAGCAGACTATTGGTTTCCCTGGGCTAAAGCCTGTAGGTGATTTGAATTCAAATGTGTAGTGGCCGCTTTTGTTGCAAATTCATACACTTCTTTTGTAAACCGTCTCTTGTGAGTCCCCCAAATGAATTAACTTAGTTTATGTTATAGAAAAAAAAGTATGTGGTTAGCTCTTTTAAAAAACAGGTCGAATCAACCAACACTTTCTGCAATGTTTGGCTAGCAGAACAGTTTTTAAATATCGCATGGAGCAATGCTACTACAAACATAGACTATACCACAATGAGCTGGAAATGTTTGAGGTTTCTGACTTTCACAACTCACTTTGAACGCATCATCCGGTTAAAAAACTATTACCTTGTGCTGCTGTGTATTGACGCAACTCTGGCACCATGGAGCGACTACCTCAACTACTATGGAGATAACCCTACAATTTAACTGTTCGGCTCAGTAATCCCATCCCAATAGCCATAAGGGGCCACACGTGAGAATGTTGCTTATTGGGTTTCCACACAAAAGAGCCCCAGCAGGCCTCAATCAATGGAGCTACACTGCTGAGCTGTGCAGTAATATGGTCCCTCTCTCTTTCCATTAGGAGGGTGAGTAAACAAGGACAAGACACTTGTGCTTGGCCCACTCTGCGGTACATTGCAAGTCTGAGTTTATCCAAAGCTATTACCCCTCATGTTATTGAGCCCTGAAGATACGTCTGTTTTTATTGGCTTACGTTTTTAGAAATCCTCCTCTGAGACTTCAGCCACTTCCACAATACAAATTGACTGAAAGGGATTTCACAAAAAGGTACTCGCAGTATTCAAATAAAAAATATCACAATGAAAACACAATTTCAATGTGACTTTGCAGAAACAATACTGGTTGTTTCTGATTGTTTCAAAAGGCATTTCTCAATATAAAAAGGTAATGCCCAATTTGGTTGGGATTGGAGGATAAAAGGCTATCCACCAAATTTGGCTGAGGTGAGAAAACCATGTTTTTTTTTTGCACTTTCGTATTATCATGTGCCAAGTCAGATATACTGAAGATTTCAGAAAAGTTTCTGTTGACGCTAGCACTAGTTACAAGTCAGAAACAGGTGATTACAATAACTTGACAGCTGCAGACAGCTAAAAATTCACCAAAAACTGACAAACAAACAAACAAAAACAATACCTAATCTGCATTTCTGGAGAGGTCTAGGGTTACAACAGTGATTTGTGATTTAGGTGAATCGCCCCTTTAAAAAACAAAACAATGGCCGACAAAATTAATCGTTGAAGCATAAGTAGTATTCTGGATAGAACTAATTCTGTTTTTGGGATGCCCAGGACCCTCATTTAGCAGCCATGTCCTGTACAAGTACAAATAAGTCCAAAAGTGAAGGGGGAAAATTAGTCTGTATCACATCCAATGCACCAAAACCAAACTAGTGATGCTACAGTCAGAATTCAGATCGGGCGCTGGCCTAAATCTAAGTCCCATGAGTGACGGGCCATCGGAAATGAGTTTGGCACAGGGTGTCTCATGTTTTGGGAGGACGCAAGATGAAAATAGAGCGGTGTATGAGAATAATAAACTTCAGTGAGAGGTCAGTGGATCCTGGGTGTGCGTGTGTGGCAGAGCTCTAACCTCTCGTATTCAAAGCGGATTGCACGCAGGTCACACTGCAGACAGACACACAGCAGGGCCGACCGTGAAGATTAACTTATTACTGAGAGGTCACTGTCCCTGCGGGGTGAATAGCACTGCGGGAAAGTGAAAGGGAGGGAGAAGAAGAAGACTGCTCCATTTGTGTCTGCAGTGTGCATACTGCCTGTGACACAGTTTTTTCTGAACTGTGTGAACAGAATGGTCAACTTGTCTAATTTGTTTAGGTACTGCTCTAGCACCTTAGCAACATGACCAAACTGATCATAAAACCATGACTGCAGAAAACTAGCTACTGTTTTTCAAATTCATGGTCGACTTGTATCCTCGTGTTAGCATCCAAATTGTAATTGTTATCCCATTATTGCTATACTGCAACCAGTGAACAGATACTCAACAGGCGGGAGGTAAACTTGCATCTTTTAAACCCCAGGGGTGAGATCAGTTTACAATAACGTGCAAACACACAGTATCATCAGAAATGCAGGATTGCACTTAAAAGCCCACACAGCGAGGGGAGAGAGCAGGAGAGAGAGCAGGAGAGAGAGAGAGAGTCCTGCTGAGATCAATGGACAGTGATGCACATTAGCAGAACCCTGCGTGGAGCTGGAGCTGAAGAGGGGTCTGCTCTGCCTGTCTGCATGCAAGGCACTGGGTCAAAGCTGTCAGGGCAGTCATGTCAATGAGGCAAATGATGCGAGGGAGGCTCTGCATTGTATTTGTATCAATTATACTGTACTGATATCCGGGGATACACTGATTCAAACTTTATCTCTGCATACCAGGAACACTGATCTCAAAGCAACCATTTGTGAAATAGAAAAATACTTTTCTGGGATATTTAATACTCATAACAGACAGGAGCAAGGCTCTCAAAATGTCCTGAATGTCCTTTTAAACTTCTGACCTAACTTGCCTGAGGCTATGGTAGAGCAGCAGGATATTGCATGGGCCATTTAGCCAACACTCAAGGCAAAACCATAGCTTTTACAAAAAAAAATCAATTGCACTACTGAATCAATCCCATTATCTTCCATTAATTTAATAAAGTATTGAGCCACTTTCATGATTTGTGTTCACATGAAGTGGTTGTTACATCCATCCATCACCCTTACCCTCCACTAACTCCTCCAGATTGGTGATTCTCCTTCCTCCCTCCAGCGCGTACAGCGTGCGGACACCCTGCGGGAGGTTGACATTGTCGGACAGGGAGCGCGTGAGCTCCATGAGCAGCGCATCCAGAGACCTGAACCGGTCGTGAGACACGGCGTACACCAAACCTTTAAAATATCTGTCCCCATTGCGGTAAAAACGCACTTTTTTGGCTTTCTTCTCGGACGTGAGCGACTGCAGAGTGCGCGTGCGGTAAAAGCTACAGTGCGCACTGTGCGCCGGGCTGGGGACCAGACCGTTCCCCCTGGAGCCAGACTGGGACCCGGAGCCCGAGTTGTTGGTCCTGGGTGTCCGGTGGTGATGAGGCTTCTCTCGTTCCTCAAAGTGTTCAAACTCAATACTTCTGCTTAGCGACATGCTGTGCGCCTCTTTACGTCACTGTTCAAAAACGAAATCACCTAACAGAGAAAAACAACTTTTTATCCAGTGTTTGCTGCAGGATTGATGCGTCCTCCTCAGCCACAGAACACGTGTGCGGCTTCCAGTCAACAGCACTGTGTGACTTTACTTGCTAAACGTTGAAACAAAGCTCCCAAAATAAGAAACAAATGGAGAAATGATCTTCAGGTCCACAGAAACTGAGTCCTGTCCAGATTGATCCGATGGATTGATTTGTCTATAGCGGCAGCAGGAACATTAAATCCAAAACACCAAATTATCCGGTTGAAAATGTGTCGTATAAAGAGACGCTGGCTTTGACAGACATCGCAGTGGACCTGCCGTTGGCTTTCAAACAACCGAGAGATTTGTTAGCAAACTTCGGCGCACCGCAAGCCGCCGCCTTCTCCACCTCACATCCTTTCCGTGACTGGTCGCTCGCTCAGGCTGTCAGATCAATGGATGAGGAGAGAGTGGGGAAGCCCTGCCCGCCCCAGGGTCCTAATGCTCTCCATTGTTCATCACAACCTAGAAACAATGGAGTTTACAGTCATTCCTCATTGACCTAAAATGTGATAAACTGTCGAAATACCAGAGAAAGTGTGTCTTGGTATGATGATATGTTTATAGTCTGGGTTGACAAGACATAGATGAGAAATATTAACACCAGTAAACTAAATATTATATGACCATTAGTCTTATATTAGTCAACAGTGCTATACATCTTACATGTAGTAGTCATTTGGCAGATGATTTTGACTGGTCATTTTTGTATTTATAGTAAGGGAGACCATTGTTTGGCACACTTTCACTCTCTTCCATATTTCTCTAGGTCGTTAGAGGAGCAAATGAAAGGTTAGGGGCTCAGCTATATTTAATATAACATCAATAGATTTAGACATAGCATGACTTAGTTTGATTATATTAGTAATATCTGTTCAATTGCCCTCACTATGCATGAACTAATTAACACACACACACACACACACACACACACACACACACACACACACACACACATGGCATGCATGTTTGCAGTTAAGTCAATAAATACATGCATGCAAAGTAAAAACAATACATTTATGTTGTCCAGACAGGAAGGAAATGGCCAGGAAAGGGAAAAGGAAGAGACAGTGAGCAACACGTTAGTTTGAGCAGCAGTGAAACCACAAAGCTATATTGTATGTATGATAAGATAATATACTCTATTTAATTTCATGAGGCAATGTTAGGACCTGGGTGAAAGAACTGTTAAGGGGAAACTGTTTTTAATGCTGGCCCACTAAACATTTATGGTTTTACTTTATAGATATTACTATTTGGCAATGATAGCAATGATGTTGGACTTAAAAAAGCAGTGTATTTGGTTTGGCAAGGGCATATTATGAGTTTATGGTAATGGCTTATTTCTAGAGCTATACTTTTTTGGCCGTTGGGCTGGTTTTGTCACACAGACCTGGCAACCCTGCCCTATAGCAATAGCAACTTTATGTATCCCTTTTCATACATAACATAATTCAATGTGCTTTTACACATGTAAAAGCAGAAAGGAACATCCATATAAATAAAATAGGTACATAAAATAATGGACGGACAAAATGTTTCGAAGTAACCTTTGACCTCCAAAATCTATTCAGTTCATCTTTGAGTCAGAGTCGACACTTTGTAGAGAATGCCTCTCAGCTTTCATGAGATATTGTGTTCACAATACGCATGGTCACAGTGACATTGACCTTTGACGTCCGGAATGTAATGAGTTCTAATCAAAGAGTTTGTGTCAAATTTTTTGAAAACCCCTCAAAGCACTATTGGGATATTGCGTCATGAGGCATGAGGTCACAGTGACCTTGACCTATGACCCCCGAAACACAATCAGTTCATCCTTGAATGAGATTGGACATTTGTGCAAAGTTTAAAGAAAATACTTCAAAGCGTTCATGAGATATTGCGCTCACAAGACTTGGCGGACGGACAAAAGGACAATATGAAAAGATGAATGCCTGCAGAGGCATAAAAAGTAGGCTGCATACACAAAACACATAGAACACCTATAAAATACAGAAAAAATAGATTCAATATACTGTACTTAAAATGTGTATTTGAACAGGCAGCTATAAAGACCTGCATTGCACTCCAAGATTGATGGCTATGTTGCTCAACTGAGTGATTTATTGAACTAGATCAAGGCTACAGGCAAAAACAGACCCACAGAGTGTTTGCATAGGCAGCATATAGCATACAAATAGAAAGTTACATTAATAGTCAGTTATGTTAGTCTCTTAAGGCATAAGTACAGTACAGGATATCTTTGCAGCCAATGATAAGCTGCACTCCCCACTGTATGTCTGCCAAATAGGGATCCTGATCTAAATAGGCCAATGCCAGTTTTACTCACCGCCTGGTGTGTTCACAGTAAAAACTCACCAGCGCTCCCTGCCAGGCTCTTACCTAAATTCGTCGCCACCTGGCACAACACAGACCTGAGCCGCACTGTCACGGAAGCTTGGCCAAAAGCAGGGCGCACAGTAGTACAGTATGGGCCGACTGGGGATGAGTTAACCCACTTATCAACTACTATAGCCTAATTCCAGAAGCCACTGCAACAGACACTAATAATCCTATTTTTATCATTAGTTAAAAACACTACATAGGGACAAGAAAGAGGCCAACAAGTAACTTTTTCAAAATAAAACTAAGGTCATATATATATTTGAAATGTTCAGTCATATACAACTTTTTGTGATTCCTACATGATCATAATTTAAAATCGAAGCCACTTTGAGCCACACATGACTTATGTCTCATAAAGCAATAGCAACTTTTATTTTGTGTATTTTTTATTCTTCATTTTGATCCTATCCTATGTGTTTTCTAGTCTTTCTGGGGTCCACACAAACCAACAACATTAGAAATATATCATTTAAAATCCCACTGTATCAACAGAACAAGAAAAGTCAGAGTGTGTCTAGCATACAGATTATCAGAGAGGATTTATCTTGTATTAAGTTGGTGGGCTGAACCTTGCTTTAAGAAGGACACATATTATGTATTTAAGGAAGGAAATTGGGGTTTTGACAAAATATGAATTAAATAATGTTAGTTACTTTGTCTGTCTATTGTCCTAGGATATATATATCTGTTAATTATTTTTCTGATTCATTAATTATTTTCGAATGTATTGGAATACAAACAACGAGTTTCCAGCAACATCTTAGGAATTCTTTAAATTGAAAGCCAGCTGTGTTGGCTGTATTGTTCGCACAGCCTTTGTAGGAGGAAGTCACAAATAGGAGTCCTCTTCCCCCGGCGGAGGGAAATCCTGTTCAGAATGACAAAGCAGAAAATCCCTCAATGACAACAATCCCTCTTTTTAAAATACAAATAACAATCCGGCTGGCTGTAAGGCTTAAGCCTCCCCTGACTCTTTCTTCTGCTACTTTTGGTTAAGCTTCTAATATAATGCAGTTTATGAAGGATTTAGGGAATAATTCTCCTCGGGCATTTGTATGAAAATCACTTAGTAAAACAAGCCACAATGCAACCTTGGATCTGTTGCAAAGCTGGTTTTAAGCTGAAATCACAATGTCTTATAAATATCGGATTCTGATCTTGAGATTTAAAAGTACAATGTTTTGTCTCATGTACTGTACATCTTTGCAAGACGATAATTGTTACTCATGGCTAAAATGTTGAATACATTTCTTCAATCTTTGCATTTAGATATGTATATTTTGGCATTTTTGCTTTATTAGACAGTTTGGAGAGACAGAGATGAAATGGGGTAGAGATGGGAATGACATGCAGAGAATGACCTGTGTCGGATTCCAACCCACTACACTACGAGCGCCCCCCTCATTTAAATAATTATTAAGGATAAAAATCTTATATTTACATTAAAAGAGGTCTATATTAGGTTCCAACCATTTAGTTAAGGAGGCATTTCTCTAAGGCCACAATGCAAAGTCCATCTTTAGACACTAAGTAGACTAAAGGCATCTGGAGATTTGATAAGAAAAAAGCTTAGTCTCTAAATGCACATGGTGAGTGGGTGTAGATGTTTTCATAGCAGGATCCAGGTGCTGCAACCCTCAAAGGATTTCAGATGAGGTTTCAATGAAGATGACGATATGGCTTTTGGGTCAAATACTCCAACGCCCTCTAGTGTTAATATGGACGATTGCATCAAAAAGGTGAAAGAAAATGATTGATCACATGGACACAACTTTAACCTGTTGGTCAGGCAGGGTTTGAAGCTGCTACGAGGAATCTTTTAATATTTCTGAAAATCGAATTTTCATAAATCACATATAACAGCAAACAAAACCATCAGCGCAAAGAATGATATTTTTATAAAGACGTTCTTCATGCCTTTGTCATAGGTACGCTCACCCAGGAATTACAGCTATCGTTGTAAAAACACTACCGCTTTTGTGCAAAGGGGGTGCAAGAATGAACACAAACTGAAAGTCCCTCGGAGCACCTTTAAGAAAGGCCAAATGTGATTGGCTAGGAATGATTTAACAGTGTTCAGATAAAGAGGCAACAAAGTGGTTCATCCTAATAACTTTACTTGCATTTTGGCGAAATTCGTAAAAATGACATAGTGATTAAAATCATCCAATAAATAACATATAAAATAGTATGATATTATTTTTTAAGCCATGAGGTTAAAGCTCGGGATAAAACACTGATGAAACATGTTATAGTCTACTTATTTTACTTAACTTTGACCAAATCATGACATCCTGTGAGATACTAACTCCGGTGACCTTCATCAATTGGGACAGGAACTTGGTCCTAACCCAAAGGCCACGATGGCAGTCAGAGTACCATGGCCTCAGACTTGTAGGATGCTGTCTCCATTCTCAGCTATTTCACACTTGGCTGTTAACTGCCTCAGCTCAACAAGCCAGCGGAACTACATCATTGGCAAACATCTGACATGCAATCCTGAGGTCACCCAACTGGGCACTCTCTACTACTCCTCTGCTGCACCTTGAAACTCTGCCCGGGAAAATGACAAGCCAAAACAAGTGAGGAAGCACAATCTTTAGCTCTATTTAGCCCAATGCCAGTGACACAGCTAATAGTCCAGTTATACAAGACTGGTTGGGCTCATATCACTGACCCAGGAACACCCTATTCCACATAATAGATTGTCGATGCAGACTATATCTTTCCCCAATGCCGTTAACTACACACTAAAAATCACTGGATTGTAAATGAAGGTTGGTCGTCAACATAGCAGTGGTCTAACTTGACCCTGTAGCAGTGGGGTGTTTTGCGCACTGTCAGTGTTATAATGTTGTTCTGGTTTTTACCCAGTTCTCATGGGTAGACAACTACCCAACCAACTGTCTGTTTTGATACAGTAACCCAACAGTGACGTAAAATACTGAGTCAAGTTAACTCAGTATTGTGCAACTGCCTCTGCAATGGAGGATTTGTATACGATCACATTAGATTCCATGCCTTCAACCATGGGATACAGATAAAATTATTGTGAAGCAGGGAGATGAAAATCTTGCAGACAGTTGCCTTAACCAGATGTTCTCAGTTAATCCGAACAGTATAGGCTTCATATATGACTACAATGAGGAACTTTTCTCCCAATATGTCATCCAACCAGGTGAGTCTTACATGAGCGAGATGATGCTGAAGTCCCTAGGCTCAACTAAGGAGATTCAATTCGGTACCATCAGACCGTTGCCTGCCTAAGCTTGGCTCTATGAGAGGGCTTAACTATACAAGTGGGTTGCTTTTTTCCCGAGGACATTATTCTCGTAGTCCTGGTCCTCACATGGGACCAATTTGCCTTGGGGGACCCTGCAAGGGGCTGTTGTCTCTCTGACAACACAGCGCCTAGGATTGAAGGGGACTGGAAACCTTTTTACTATAATAAGGTCTCAGGGGGCTGCAGAGAAACCCACAAGGACAAAAGCCAATTAGCAGCATTTACAAGTACCAGGGACAAGATTTAGGCAATTGTGATTCCTGCTTCTTATCTCTGTAACAGAAATTAGAAAAAAATATGCCTGAATCATCGATGCATGAAACTAATTAAAACTAGCAAAGTTATCTTTTCGGTTTGACTTCAAAGTTGGCAGCCTCCCATGTAATTAAAGGGATCATGATCTACATCTTTACTGTTTCTCATAATGATGAAAGTGTGTACATATAAGCCACCACCTCTGTTGAAGGCATAATGTCTCAAACATGATCAAACATCATTCATGGACATGGTTGAGGTGGGGAAAAAATAAATAAAAAATATGCAAAGCATGAACGTGTTAATGACCAATGTCACTACAATTATTGTGTTTGAGACATTTTTAACTGTCACTGGTGAAGGTGGGAGTCTGAAAATGGTTGAATAAAACATGAAAGGAGCACAACACCTTGACCTTTGCCATGACCTTTGGCATCTGCTATAAGGATGATAAAAATGATAGTCACACTGTGCCACTGTTATTTTACAAAGTAAACCTCTTCAATTGGAAACTATAGTAAAGGAAAGCAATCCCCAGAAAAGACACAACCATGGAAGAAAACACGGTAAAAATCTATGCACATAGCCAGAGATACATAAACCTGGGCCGGATCAAACAGGGTATTATAGGAGCCAGACTATGTGGGCCAACTACAGCCTGGTCGGTAACCTTCTGAACTGAAGCTAGCAATTATTCCACTACCACGACTAATTGGATTATAGCAGGTCACCTCAGGTTTTACACCTTCTCTGAGCTGAAGGATCATCTTATCATACACTGACCCAAATCTCTCACATTCTATTAAAGGTAGCTGCCATGTCAGCTAGCGTAATGCTGTAAGTGAGCTTAGGCAGCATTACCTTTTCTGGTTGTGAGAAGTGAGGGTTGATTAGGAGCTACTGTAGTACTTTCATTTTCCATATGCTGTGATGTTTGAGACTCATAAACTGTTGATTGGAATTAGTACTCAATACAGACTGTAACTGTAAATGTCAAGAAGTTGTTGTGGCATTTGTTGCAGAATTAGGCTGCTATGAATGACAAAACAAAAAACTTAATTTTGGTGTTATATTTTCCACCAGCCATGTAGTTAAATCTGGAGTAAAACGCCTTCAGGGAATGAATGAGAACATTTGTGTGTGGCAAAGCCCAAAGCAGAAGATAATTAAGCACCAGCTTAAGGCCTGGATGGCACCACAGTATTTGAGAGTTTTGGTTACATTTCCATATTCTAAATTTGCATGGAACGGATATTTTTTAAATAATTTTATGTTATAATTTATTTCTTCCTTTCAAGTTATTGTAATAGTAGCCCATTGTTTTTATGCATATTTTTGCATTTAAAAGTGGATATTAAAAACACTCTTTACCAATAACTTGGGATCTAAAAATAAAAAATGGTAACCTATCTTGAAACATCTTATATAGTATAGACAGTGGTTGATGTTTGTGACAAACAAATACAATAATTAACAATAAATAGTAATATTTTATTACAGTGTAATCATTATGGTTGGGCGTTTAAACACCACTTTGCATGTCTGACCACTAGATGGGGCTCTTAAACCTACTTTTCACTGCAGTGTTAACACTCATCATATTGGGTGACATCTTAGTCAGTTGAAATATCCATCCCATTAAAATGTTTTGCTTTTATATTTCAGATGAATATAATGTAGTGATCTCGATAAGATTGTCTTTAAATGGTTGCATCAGTCTAGGAGGCACCAAAAGGGCTTCATTACCATCAACATGGATTGCTTGATTGAGAGCCATACTTCCTGAGAATATTATACGTGTGGCATAGGAGCTTCGGGAATAGAAATGAAAATAACAGCAAAGGAGAAGAACAAATTATTAGAGTGTGCTGGAGGAAGACGGTAGAATGTGGAAAAAAAGGGAACCAAGATTCAGTGAGGCGAGGACGACATGAGGTACTTCTTGAAGAGAGATTACTTTTTTCAGAATCCGAAAAAAGTAAGAAATAACTGGAGTGAATTTATATCTCTACTATCAGGGGAAAGGCATGGATGGATAACAGTCTGTTTGGAGTGATGGGTAGACTTGAGAGAGCAAGAGAGAGAGAGAGAGAGAGAGAGAGAGAGTGAGAGAGAGAGAGAGAGAGAGCGAGTGAGAGAGAGAGAAAGAGCGATGACTGGTCAAAAAGAAGAGTCTGTGAGTTTTCCAATAACTGTAATATAACACCAAGGCATGTATTTCACATGTCTCATGAGTCATGTTCACCCACACAAAATTCAATCAAAGCACCCACCTTGAACCACCACACTGCTCTTACACGTCACTACACCTTTGGGTCTTGACTTGATTGACCTCATTGAGAAGCACACATATCTCTGATCAATAACATACTATGTCAGTCCTCTGCAGAGCCGAAAGGAAAATAAATAAAGAAGAAGTCTGGACATTATTTGCAGTGTTAATCTGCCAGAGCCGCTGTTGGTAGATTACTGTTGCAGAGGTCGTCGCGTTGAACAGTCAAAACTAATGGAGGCTGACACATGTCACAGCGAGGCATTGCCCGGGCCTGATCTCATCCAAGACATTCCGCTCCTCCTCAGAGAAAATCACTGGCCCTTTGGCCTTAGCGTTGTGAGAAGGCGTATGCACTAACTAACTATCCCATCAAAGGCAGAAGTACTGTACGCACTGGCATTGACAGGGTGTCTTCATCGATTGGCTTAACACGTGGCATTATTGTGAACCGTGAAGGTGTTAAAGGCATGATGGGGGAGTGAAAGTATTTGATGTTGAACTTGTGATATGTTGCCCGTTATTGCAAAATAGAGATAAGAGGAACCTTTTTATTTCGAATAAAGCACCCTTTTTTTGCAGTGTTTATATGTAGTAAGTAAGGAGTTAATAAATGGTTAGCATATACTTTACTAATGTTTTACATATCAGTTATAATCAATAGGAGCAAGGTTTGGGTCGCAAGGGTTGGGGAAAAAGTTGTTA
This sequence comes from Ammodytes marinus, assembly GCF_949987685.1. Taxonomy (NCBI): domain Eukaryota; kingdom Metazoa; phylum Chordata; class Actinopteri; order Uranoscopiformes; family Ammodytidae; genus Ammodytes; species Ammodytes marinus. The sequence continues at coordinate 6,164,629 of NC_137235.1, read as the reverse complement.
ATGTCATCACTGTCCAGAGAAAACCATTTGGTAAATTGGGTAATTTTTTTTTCAGATAAATTGTAGGATTTTAATGTTCCTTTCAATGGGTTGACCCAAATCTCCTGCTTCATTTAGCTAAATAAACCTTCAAACTACTGGGTTGTCTGAAGCTAAAAAAAACAGGGCGTTTTTATTGGTCGTAGAAATTTGACATTTCCATTATATGTGGTTTTCACCGGATGATGACATTATGTTTCAGAAGTAAACGGACTCACATTCTTGTAACAGATCTGATGACTCTAATGGAAGTATTAACTGCGCCATTACCGCCTTCCACATTAATTATTATATGAACTATGATGCACACACAAGCTTACAGCGGTCACTGCAGTGTCACCAAAGATCTGGCATTCAAATCCACGGAAAAATGTGTCAGAAATCGGCACTGTGAGCAGTTGGGCATTGACGGTTGTCTTTCACTGTGAATATCAACCACCGTGGCTGCTGCTGGTGAATAAGACCTTTCCTTTCTCATCTAATCTCGTCACAAACTCCCACAGACCGCCGTGATGTCAGAGCCTGTCTGTTAGTTTGTCTGCTGTTGAGGAACAGCTGTTGGGCTGAGAGATTCGCTGTAAACCTAATGGTACAGCGGATGGTAGCAGTTGTTGTTGTTGATGAATGAATGGTCACCGTAATCATTTATGAGCTCTAGCAACTGTGTGGTGTGAGTGAGCTTTGATGACACATTTTCTATGGATGACGGTTGTATTCATCTAAACATCTTCATCATTACAATGTTATTGATAGATAGATAGATAGATAGATAGATAGATAGATAGATAGATAGATAGATAGATAGATAGATAGATAGATAGATAGATAGATAGATAGATAGATAGATAGATAGATAGATAGATAGATAGATAGATAGATAGATAGATAGATAGATAGATAGAAAGACATTGTTTAAAATAGTGAGAGAGTCAGATAGACCGACATTGCACCCATTCAAGAAACCTGCATTACAGTAACTTCACTAAGTTGCTGAATGTTGACAGAACCTAGTGTCTGAGAGGTTTACCATGGAGTAAAATCTACATACATGATAAGTGGGGTTAGAAATGCCTTCATCGAACCATTATTCACAATTGATGCATGTGTTTTAATCCCCACGAGCACCCATCGCTGCAGCATTATGGTAACTAGGAAGAGTAATCAATAGATGGCACTGTTTCCCAGGCCTTGTTGGCCCTCAACCTTAGTTGGTATCTCTTCCTATAGCCCTCTCTCTTCTCTCTCTCTCCCTCTCTCCCTCTCTCTCTTCCCTTTCTCTCCTGGGAGCCTATAGTTGTTCTGTCAAGGAACCACTTCCCTAAAATGTTGAACAGACTCTCGGACTCTTGTATACCTGAAGCCATTCCAAACAGTGGATCAAACATTATTGCACTTATTGTATCAAAATATAACTGAGGATGGAATAAGTGTTTGGGATGAAGCAGACGGGTGTAGTCACAATATAAGACAAACAAGGTTAGATGCAGATTAATGTGCAGTAAAACATGTGTTTTTGCATTATGGCGATGAGAAAAATATTCGTTGTCACAATGAAGACAGGTCTCCAAACATGTAATACATTATACATTGCGTTTTCTATCTTCCACATCCACCTATACATACTTTATATATGGTCCGCGATCGGCAGCAATATCAACATATCATGTATGGCCAGGTACAGTATATCTACACAATCGTGACATAAATTGGTTTTTCACATGGGGAAGGAACTGTCATTTTCGGGATTCATAGCAGCACATTCGAGGCAGTCCACCCATAACATTACAGGTCTGCCTTCCCTGACAGTTTTGTGCCCATTTTCTTTCTTGTAATTACATTCAGAAGTATGCTTCTAGCTAGGAACTAAGGAACAGAATAAAACAATGTTAAAAGGCCTCGTAAAACACAACTTCTTAATTAGCTTCTTACTGTTAGCAAAGTTGTCCTGTGCAGTACGCTCAAACAGGGGGTGCAGTTACCCTTTAATGTCCAATTTGCTGCCAAACAGCTTGGTGATTCTACTTAGGAAATTTCTGTTGTTATTTTTATGCCCTTGCCCCTTGAAGTGTGCTAGGCTTAGTTGGAAAAACGGTGTGTCAAGTTCTTCCGAAGATGTAGAAATAACAGGTTTTGCAATATTTGAATCAGGATCTGATGACAGTTGGTGGTTGTTTGTTTGTATTGCCAGAAGGCTGCCAACCAGATCTAATCAAACCACACACACAGTCCTGGAAAAAATGTATTATGTGAGTTTTTGAGGTACATTCTTATACATATATATATAAAATATATAGTAAATATACCAAATACATGCACATTTAGTCATAGGTATCTAAAGTTTTCGAGAGATATCTAGTTTTTTAGCGGCTTTAACTGCTCTAGTGGCTGACCAATCATAAACCAACAGACATGCTGTATATTTACTGAAAATGCATCATTCTCAAATACAATTTTGAATGTAACAAATTACAGAACAGATGATTATCAAAACTTTTTCTGTATAAATGGATGTTTGCAAGTTAGTAAGCGTATTTTCAAGTGTGTGTTCCTGCACATCTCTACAGATGTTTCAGACAATTTATACTGCGTACTGATATATAAAATAACAGCTATTTCATGCTGGTAGGAACTTTGCCCCTGTCTTCTTCTTACAAAGTCAATCTACCTGCGCTGCGAATCTGCCGGTCCTGAATCATACACTTGAGATATAAGCCTAATTAAAGTGATGTGTGATGACGTCTGACTAATTATCACAGCGATCACAGCATGTGAAAGTGTGGAGGAAGGAGAGAGACAGAGTGGAGTTTGATTGATGAGTCAACTTGACACCAGGGCAGAAGGGCTAACACTCATGATATTCTCCATCAAACCTTGAATGTACAGTAGCCAGCTGCTTGTTGTTTTTGTTTGGTTTTAATGCCTTGTGCACAAACACAATGTGTGTTCAGCGTTCTTTTGTTCCTCTCTGTTTTCTTAAAAGAATAACAGTTTTTCAGATAGCGTAGCAGCACCCACTTGGTTCACATGGGGCTAGTTTCTTTGCGGAAGTTACACCTGGAGCATGAGACAATCACAGTGGTTGCTAGGTAACGGGTTGTCTCCTCATGGTCTCTCCGCTGTGAGCTTCCAGAGAACCAAGCTTTGCTCAGTGAATCATTCCCTATATAGGCTACCCTTGATAACAGGAGGGGGCATGACAATGAGTATGATTATGTGCAGTAGAAAATCCAGTGCAAGTGTGTGTGTGTGAGAGAGTGTGTGTGTGTGTGTGTGTGTGTGTGTGTGTGTGTGTGTCCTCTTGGGCTTTGCATGTGTCAAGTTACATTTTCAATTCCCAATTTTTTTTTTATAATGAGAGAAATTACAGAGCACTTAAAACTGTGCACTGGTAAAAGACAAAGGCTATGATTAGGAAATAAAAGCAACAGAATGTCAAAAAAGGTCTCCAATGTTTCTGAAGTATACATGTGAGTATGTGTGTCTGTAAACGGATATACAGCTTTGGAAAAAATTAAGAGACCGCTCCAAATGTTTAGCGTCTCTTGTTTGACTATTTATAGGCATATGTTTGAGTAGAATTAACATTTTGGTTTTATACTATAAACTACTGACAACATTCCTACCAAATTCCCCCCCAAAAATATTGCCATTAAGAGCATTTTAGTTAAATAGTTAAATAGAGATGAAGATTTAAGAAAAATCCAGACTGGTCTCTTAGTTTTTTCCGGAGCTGTATAATGTGTGGCAAGTCTCTCTGTGATGAGTAGAAATTGGCTCTTGTTATTTTTGAGGAGTGCTCTCCTCTGACTAGAGGAATGAATGGTTTATTATGATGGCCTGTCCAGCTCTACTCAGTAGTGTCGTTTTCCTCTCCTCATCAATCCCAGCCATCTGTTGCTCATTTCATATCTGTCCATCTGAGTTTTGGCCCCCGGAACCCTGCATGTTTGGAAGCTCCGGGTAAGTGTTATAAATATTAATTCATCCATTTCAAATGTGCTCCTTCCTTCGCGATCACAGGATTGCCACCATTTTAGAAAAAGGATTGCCACAGAAGTGAACATTGCACAAATGTCACAAGGATTTGATACTATTTTAAATGGCGAGTTCATCCATCAACGACAAAAAAATAACTATATTCTCTCACTTTTCCTCCAGTGTTGCGGTGATATTTTTGTTTTTGAGATATCTATAACACTTCTGCTGTCACCATTTTCCCATCTATGGAGGAGAATAGAATTGCAATAGTTGTGCTCACAACGTTAAAAAAAATATATATATATACGCACTTGCAGCAGAAAATAAATTCAACAGCAACATCCCTGTCCAAAAAGTGTCACCATGGATAGTCTCCAGAAACATGTTGTGAACAGATTTCCTGGAGACTATGTTTCTTTGGTTGATGTGGGTGGACTATCCACACTAACAACAACATTGTTTATGGAAAGAAATGTTGCTTTATCAGTTTAAAATCTCAAGATTTTCTAAGCAAAATGCTGATAGGACCTGTCTCTCTCTCTCTCTCTCTCTCTCTCTCTCTCTCTCTCTCTCCCTCTATCTCTCTCACTCTCTTGGCTGTCAGTCTGTTCCTCATTCCAGACGATTTGAATCTGGATCTTCGTCCTAGGAGATTCAACCTCACCCCATGTCTCTTTCTCTCTCTCTCTCTCTCTCTCTCTCTCTCTCTCTCTCTCTCAGTTGGTGTGTGTGGTTTTCCTTGTCTCTCTCTCCCTTTGTGTGAATGATGTCCTTGTGTTGCATAGTCCTCTTCTTTCCAGGTGTTCATGGTGTAGGTCTTTGGCAGCCCTTGAGAAATTGCTCGACATCCTACTGGATCCATATTCATAATTTATGTGTGCATCTATAACAGTGTTTCACATGACTGATTTTCCCATTTTGTAATTTTTACGATTGTTATTTAAGTATATTTTATGCACTTGGCCTGTATTGCATGGCAGTCCCGGATGGGGAATAAGGTTTGTTTGGGGGGGGGGGGGGGGGGGGGGCAGTGTTTCCTTATCCCAATCGAGAGTCTAGGGATATGGTGTAATATAATTTGGGGGTGGGCGATATAAATAAAATTGTCTTAAACAAAGAAAATGTTATATTTCGCTGATAAGGGGAAGAAGAGGGGGTGTCGTTATTGGAATTTAACCGAGTGAAACGGTGCGTTACTTTATGAAAATTTATAATTTCTCAGATTTTGATCATTTATGGAACCATTTGTTATGCTCTTAGTACACAACTCAACAATATTCACAACACTGGCTATGTCATTTTGTGAAGTCAATGCAAACATCAATACATATTTAACCTTTAAGTGAGTGAGGAAATTCATTATTTAGTCATTTGGGTGAAGTGACCCTGTAAGTGCTTACACGTGAGGTCCTATTCACTGCAGCCCATTCTGTCCATGTGATGTGTATTAAATATTTCTTGCCAGTTGCACAGTAGTTGGGCTTTAAATGAGGCACATAAGGTGATCTGGAGGACTACTGCTGATTTATCTTGGACTGGGACACTGTTGTGGAGCTACAGTTTGGCACAGCTGCTCTCATAAAATGTTTTGATACCCCCAATAAGAGTTCAGTGTTTTACTGTGATTAAATCCCCCGGGCCTGTTTGCAGTAAAAATCTATCCCTCTCTCTCTCTCTCTCTCTCCCTCCCACACCATCACTGTTTGCCTCTCTTCCTCCATCTTCATTCTCTCCCACTCTCTACCTCTAATGACCTACACGCAGGGAAACATGGGTCAGTGAGTTCGATTCCGTGTAGTCGGTCTGGTTTAAAACCCTTGTAACTGTCTTGAACTCAAGTCACACACAATGATTGTAAACAGTTTTTAATGTCAAATGGCATCGTCTGCGCTATTGGGTTTATTCGTTATACTTCTGCCGGGGAGCAGAGGTTTTGCGATTGCCTCTGTCTGTCTGTCTGTCTGTCTGTCTGTCTGTCTGTCTATCTGTCTGGGCGTTATTTGACTCTTACAAAGATATTTCTACAATTTGATTGGCCACGTGCATTCAAGCTCCCAACAACCAAACAACCAAACAAACAAACACACATATTGATTTTGATAACCTTACCAGCAACATTTCAGTCAATCTCTTGAGCCCTTCGCTGTAAACACACACGTTCTGCACCGATGTGTTCCCAACAGGAAAATACCTGATGATTTCAGCGACTTCATAACCTTACCTCTAACATCAGACATAACCATCAGATCTCATTTTACCTTCTTTGGTAGAGCTATTTTCTTTCATTTACTGTATATGGTATGGTGTTGACTGTAAGTATCGGCTAACTTGAAAGACTGGCTTTAGTGACAACCTGCGCTATCGGTGCATTCTTTTTCTTATGAAGGGTTTACTTCAAACAGCTTGAAAATGAGGTTTGAAAATGGTAACATAGCAGCCCTTACCGCCGGATGTGCAAACCTGATCTGAGATCTGCCATCCCTAATTACCTCTCCTTAGTTAACTGATTCATTTTGTCAATTTGCCAGTGGTTGTAACAGCTTGCGAAAAGTTTAAGATTTAATTCAGTCAATGACATTGCATATATATCCTGGTCAATATCTCAGCCATTAGGTTTACTCTCCTGCAGAAAAGTGTCACATTCAGATTGTTAAAAAAATAAAACAGAAACTTTTTCTTACCCCCTAGACTCATAACATCTGAACCCATTTCCTTTCACTTTCCACACTGCCATATGACTGAGTCCGTTTAGCCCGCATTTGTCCTTCGACAATGACTGATTGTTAACCAAATGCCCTAATTGTTTAATTAGGTTTGGGCCAGGGCGCTGTGACAGCTGCGGCGTGATTCATGTGTGCTGCATTTCCAGCAGCAGGAATGGGTGGTTGGCAGGTGTGTGGGGGGGAGGGGTGGGGGGGGGGGGGGTGTGTGTGGAAGGAGTGATGTGGCCTTTGGCAGGAGAGCTGGCATCTGTCACCCATGTCAGCGTAATGGGAGTGAGAAAGGCGGTCCAAAAATGCTGCCAGGTTACCCATAGCTTCCATTTTTCACAGTGGTTACAACAGCTCAAAACTGAATAGTCAGACAAGTCAGACAATGCTGCACTGTAACTCTCCCAAAATCAGAATATTAATATTTCATGCATAATGCAACAACATACTGTTAATCAAATGCACCTTGAAGCTATAGTGCGTAAGTTCTGTCGCCCCCCTTTGAGGAATTAAGAGTTATGACAAAAACACTGTCGGGTCAGTCTACAAGCGGTAAGCCTTTGGTTCTTGTATATGGTTTGAACATTGCCATACTGAGAAATTCACTGAGAGAGTTTTGTGGAGCTGATAGGCTTAATCAACTTTGTGTCAACTCATTTGGCAATGGCTAGGATGTGACATTTATTCAAAAGTCACGCATTATAGCTTTAAGATGGAGTTTCTCTTTTATATTTCAAGTTCTGCCTCTCAGTCTCTCACATACAGTAAACACACATTACAAATTGCAAAAAAAATACAGATTACATTGAAAACTGGTTTGTGTCCACTGTTACTCAATATGCCAATGAATAACATATACTGTGCACTTTGTTGCTGTGGCCATCTTGACTCAAAATGAGCTGACAACAGTAAAAAGTCACATGCATTCCCCGAGCACCACGAGCAGACTGTGTGTTGAGCTTGTAGAAGTAAATATTAATAGGCAGGCGAGAGAGCGCTGGCTTGAATATTTCAAAATCGGAAAAGGCTGCAACGGGTACGACTGTGTCCAAGCCTGTGTGCTGCCATCCATTAGTGCTTGCAGTCCCCAGGGCAGCGGCACCAAGCGGAGTACAGTACCGAAGTTGGCAATCTCTCCGCCAAACAGTGTTTCCTCACAGGCAGCTGACTGTCCATGGGTAATATTACCATGGGCAGAGTTGAACCAAAATTTTGAAAAGGCTCCGAATCAATAGTTTCTGTGTCATTTTTTGCGTCTGATGTTCAGCTCCCCTCTCCGCTGTGTCGTAGGCAGGCAAACAGACACAAACATTGTCTTTAAGGAATGCCTCCGTTGGGATAGGTGGTTGTCTAGCTAGTGGAAACACCGTGGCATGAGTTCTCTAGGAAAAGTTGGCGTCTAGATCAGAGTCACTGTAGTTTTGGAAAGTGGGATACATTTCTTTGGGGCTGATATCTTCTTGGCTGATGAAGAGAGTCTAAGCTGGCAGAATAACTTGAGTCCTTATGAAGAATGGTCAAAAACAATAAGCTATTTTTGTATAGTTTTTATTCATGTCTTTGCACTGCTTGTCCGATTCCCTGCTAACGTAGACAAAAGATGCACAGCAGGCAGACATAAACAACCTGTGTTTCCCAATGAATTGTTGTCAAAAGTTTACTTACCTTCACCACCGTCATAGTACCATTTATAATCTTACATAGTTACATATAAATAGATTACCTCATCGTGGTGAACCCTGCTGTCTCTCTTTCACTGGCTTCTCAAACAAATGCATGCACAACCAGCCACTGGTTTCGTAAAGACACTACCGCTTTTGTCCAAAGGTGTCGCTAGAATCAACAGAAATGGAAAATTCCTCGTAGCCCCTTTAAGTACTGCCCACTGCAGGTAAAACTATAACTATTATATAACTATAATAACTTTAATTTTGTGTTAAATTCTGCAAATCCATACTAAGTCTGATGTCAGCATTGATTTAAAGATGCAAAGCAAATTGAGATAGTGAGTTTTTATTAGATGTGATGTTGCTGAATGAGAGCTTTAGGTTTGACAGACTTATGGTCAGCTTTGGAAAGGTGCTGCGTGAGTTTTATGGCCCTTACTTTGGATTGCAAGGGAAAGATTTCCTCTTCTTGCTCGGAGCATTGCTCTATACACCAAGGACTTCTTTTCAGCAGCATTGCAAAGCCAGACTACATCTCATCATGAAAGCTGAGCCCACAAGATTTAGGTTTTGCTTCAGTGGGGCTAGATTTGTAGACCTTCACCTCTTAGATTCCTGCTAAATGTTTGTCCCATTCATCAGTGTTTGCGTGATAGATAGCCAACTATACTTCACCGTCATACAGTGGCATGGACAGCAGGATGAATCTATAAAGCGAGGTTATCTTCAATCTAGCGTTAACTAAACAAGATGTGGTCTATAAATGCTAAAACTGCAAAGTGGAGTCAACAGCAGAGTCAAATTCTCAAGGTCAAATTGCTGTACTAGTGTGCTGAGAAATATTCTGAATTGGTCCTTATTTGAATACTGATGTGAATATCTCAACTGCACACCGACATCAACTAGAGTGTTCTCACTCAATGTTTAGTGTTCACTGTCAATTTGTATGTTTTTGTCGTGAAGTGCATGGGCAGCAGTGTGGAGGTGAAAGTTTTTGAGTAAACACTGAGCTGTGGATTGATTGTGCGGTCAGTGTTGTGTATGACTTATGGCACCAACAGCATATTACCACTGTGAGAGAAGCTATAGAGCCATGGCATTCCTCTGGATATAGTATACACTGTATCCTGTTTACTGTGTGGTGTGTGTGTGTGTGGGTGTTACATTTGAGATAATTCCTCAGATTTGACTATAAATGCAATTGCAGTTGAATGCATCTGGGATGCATGTTTGACACTGTGTGTTTGCAACTGTTCTCCCCTGGTGTTTTTTTTTTGCACTGCATGGTAATGAAGTCTCATTGAAGAGTCATTGGGGAAGTATCAGGCAATAGAAAAAGAGGGGTCCTACAAATATACAACTATTTACTGGGAAAGTACAGATAAGCATTTTACCATGTCCTCTTGATCAGTCTCAGAAATAATTAGGGCTTTTCTAAAAACCGATACGGCAATATATTGTGATATTTATTTATTGGATATCTGAATAGTTTTCGTGCTCGAAAAATCTATATTTTGAACGGAATTTTTTAGCCCCAACCGGATGTCAAAATTAGAGCAGCCCCTACCAAATATAGAGCCAAATGCATTAAACATAGTATTGCAATGTATCTTGATATATCATAGTTGACAGACACAGACAGTGAAATTATCAAAACACACAAAGCAGATATTTCCAACGGGGACAGTGTTAAATTCTATTTTTCTAACATTATATGAGAGGAATATACTTCAATAATATTGTTATTCAATGCTTGCTTGTGTTGCTGAAGCATGATAGTTTTTCCTTTTTACTTATTTTTCCAGATTTCCACCCTTACCAAAGACAGTATATAAAAGGCACTACTACTGACGTTGAACACAATGACATCAAGGCAGAGATGAACGGCTGATTACTTCTCCTTAAACCGTGCTGTGCTTAGAATTGACTATTCCCCTCTGAGCCCATGCTCCCAAAGCACAGGAGATGAGGCGACTGTGTCTCAGGTGGTAGAGCGGGTTGGCCGATGATAAAAGGGTTGGAGGTTCGATCCCCGCCCTGCCACTTGTATAATAGTTGTTGTGTCCTTGGGAAAGTAACTTAACCCACCTTGCCTCGAGTGAATGTCGATAGTTAGCCTGCTATCGGTGTATGAATGGTAACGTGGGAAAGGAAAACAGGTCTCCCTTGCAAAAGAGTCTTTGGTCTCAATGGGATTTACCTGTAGAAATAAAAGGTTAAAAAAAAAATGAGGCAGCAGTCAGCCACCACAAACCGCGTCGCTCCACGGAATGAAAAGTTTTTTTGCTGTAACAGAAGGGTCGGGCGAATGTGGGAGATAGTAAAAAAGGCTCCTCTGGTATCCAAAGTACGACTTGGGTTCACGGGAAGCTCATTAACACTGCAAATCCCCTTGATCTTGTCCAATTAACTGTCCCGGCCAGGACGATGTGAGACATGCAATTAACAAAGGCCAGTGGCTGACTCACCCTCCCCCCCTTCCCTCCCTCCTTCACACCCCTGTTTCATTACCGGCAAGCCTTGGATCCGAGTCAAATTCAACAGCTGACATATGTGCTTTAACAATCCGAGGGCTGCGAGTTTGATGCAAAGCAGGTCTCCGCTCTCTGTAGTGTAATTATGCAGATGGCCTCCTGTTATTGGGAGAGTCGGCTCAAGGTCTGACTCAGACAGCGAGCGAGGGGTAACATGCGACAGTCAATAATGTGATGGTCAGAGATGTGCTTGAGAATTACTTCACTGACTCTGTTTACTGCTCTACACTACTTGTTAGCGTTTGAGCTAACTGGGTAATTGGAAGTACCTGTCCTGATTAACTCATTATTATCTCCGTAAAATAAGATTAAAAAAAAAAAGATTATATTTCTTAGATGATAAGTCAGTCAGTTTTAGTTACCTACTGTAGTTAATTGAGGATGGTACGCAGCCTTAATGGAAGAGCTCTCTGCAGGTTCACTTCTTACTGTGACATGAACCACATTAATGGCACAGTATGTATGAGAAAAGAGAAATATAAAATCAGTTGGACAGATCTGCTGTTACGGTTGCTAATCTATGATTGGATGATCACTATCCAGAGGCGGGGCTAAGGGTCAACGGGTAAACTGATCCAACAGATGTTTATGAATTCAGTTAAACCAAGCTAAACCGACTGCTTAACACACCTGCAAACACAGACAAAAAACACACACAAGACATATCACACTCTTAACTTTGTAGCTTATACCTTTTTTTTTCTTTTTTTTTTACTTTTATTTTAGTGGTTTTACAGTTTTTTTTACATACGAACAAAAAAAAACTGAATAAGTAAACACATACAATACATACACAACACCCACTCCCTCTCCCCTCCCTCACATAAACAGACAAAAAAAAGTGAAATAAATAACTAAGACAAAATGATTAAGAAAATAAGCTATAAATACACAAAAAACTAAACAAAGCTAAAACAAAAACAAAACTGGGGCAACCCTCACACATTTCAGTTCCCTATGTGCTGCAGCACTGGGCCCCATACAGCGGAGAATTTATTGGAGTGGCCGGACAGCTCATATCTTAGCCTTTCCACATGTAGAATGCCCACCAGTTCCCTCAGCCAGGTATCGAACTGAGGGGCCAAGTCGGACTTCCACAGCGTCAGGATACATCTTTTAGCAATTACCATGCCATAAACCATGATTGTGTTGTATACCTTTTTCAATAAAGGAAGGGATTAAGGAAAGTAGAAAGCTGTTTTGGAAATAATGAGGGAATAATGTAAATTGAGAAAATGTGATTTTGCCCAAAGCCATAGCAGACAGTGGGGGCACTACAGCAACTGAACTCTTTAAACAAGAAAATCTGAAACATTTATATCTCTTCTCCGTTTAGTTTTCCTTTTTTTTAACCAGGCTGTGTTTTGTATTGTCCAATAAGTAAAAATCATGCTGTACAGTGAGTGAGGTTAAAATAAAGTAAACTGTAATCCAATATATTAACATTTTTGAAACATATTTTTAAATCCATATTGTTTTAATCTCTAGATGAAAAGTTCTCAGTGTTTATAAAATCTTTCTCAGTTGAATATTTGAACTCACCACCTCGGTGCATGATGACATTATTAGTGGGGGAAAAATGTTGCTTATTGGAGATTCAGAGGATCTTAACGTCTCCCTTTGAAGATACAATTTGCATGTCCTGTCAAGAGATAATGTTAGTGGACACACAGACTCGCTGGCTTCAAATGAGGAATTTGCCGCCCACAAGCATGGACGCACACAGTAAACACACCAGCCAGCGCATAAAGCACAGTATTAACATGCACACACATACTTGTATACTTGTAAGGACATAGTGTAGACTAACTAACTGACTTATCTCATTTTACCATAACCATCTAACCTTAACCTTTAATCAAAGTCTTACAGTAACCCTAACACATGTTTAAATCTTTCAGGATGGGGATTTGATTCACAAATGGGAAAAAATATCTTGAATGCAAAAAAAAAAAAAACTCATTGAAAAGAATCACTTTGTTGTGAATCCAGTTTAAAAAAAAAGATATGCACCATGTCTGCTTTCTTTAACAACATTTCCATAACCATTTCTGTGTGTGTCTGTAAATCTATAGCTCCTTGTTCTCTCCATGTCTCTGTGTGGGGTTGTGTGTGTGTGTGTGTGTGTGTGTGTGTGTGTGTGTGTGTGTGTGTGTGTGTGTGTGTGTGTGTGTGTGTGTGTGTGTGTGTGTCTACTACTGTATTTCTATGCATGTGTGGGCTGCTGGAACTCAGTTCAAGTGATACAGCGTGCACTGTTTGGGAAGCTGGGCTCAGATTGTCTGGCACTGTTAACAGCATATTCATTTGGTTGAAAAAGACATTGATAAAATATTCATCCTCGCATTACATTTGCATTAATGTTAATTCTCTTAAGGGCTTAGCAGCCTCACAATGCTTGTCTCTTGAACAGAACACCAGACTATTTTTGTAATATTAGTTGTACTATAACTGTGCAGAAGCTTTACAGAATATGCACCCCCTTGTCACCCCCATTCCCACACTGACATACTAACGAGGAGTCTGTGTAGCCAATTATAGACATACCGAATCTTTTTGTTTTTTGCTTTGCAAATTATTTAAATAATACTGAAATAGAAATATTGTGTTGAATTCACAACAAAAAAGCTACTTTTCTGGCATCTTTATTAAACACTTGTAGGAAGTAAAACTTAAAATGAGTAAGATCAATACTCAAGCACATACATGTGTTGAAATCAATTCTATATATTCTTTTTTTTTGCACACAAAAAATTAGAAACACCTTACATTTCTCACCAGCTGATTACACAGAAGTTCTCAACCTTGTTTGTGCACAGGTTGTGGATTGCCGCGAGCTAAGTTTTTCGCTTTAATAGCTTTGGTAAGGTGTAACTTCTCACACTGGGTGCAGGAACAGTGATGTGATGAACATCTGTAAGCAGTGCGTCAGGAATCAGCTAATTGAAGAATATCGAAGTGATCCAAGACCTGTCCGCCTCTTCAGTCAGTCTTCATCTTAAGAACATTATGACACAATTAGACTACCTGTCCTCTTTAAGTGAATATGTAAAAGATGTTTGGCACCAATAACATCTATTATGTTTATGTGCATCTTCATATAAGGGCTTGTGATGAAGCGTCCGGACAAAATATCGAAAGCAGTAAATGTAAAAGGACTTTTAAGTAATTAGATAACAATCACAGCTGTGTCATTTCAAGATGAAAGTCAATTAGCATTACGGGTTAGCTTTATAGGAGGGCCGATTATGTGACTTTTCAAAACAACATAAAGCAACTAATAAGCTCTCAAGTGGTCACAGAGTGCAGTGCTTAAATTGCCGGCACATAGTAAAGGATAACAGTCGTTACACATAAAGGTTTATATGCCAGGAAGCGATTGGCACCTCAAACATGACGTTAACATATGAGTACAATCAATTAATTTAATTTGTGCAGAGCCCAATTTGTGGTTGACTTGGTCAAAGTTGATCTTTCAGCTAAATGCGAACATCAGCATGCTAACACTCACATAATGACAATTGTTACGTCACTGTTTGACCAGGGGTAAAGGGACTGTAACTTGAAAACCAGTTAAAAGGGTAAATAGGAGTTAGGTTGTAAAATTATGCGTATTTAATTCAAAAAGAACAAAAGTATCAAACTTAACCGGTACAAACAACAGATCAGCAACTTAACAAACTCAAAGCGTAACTTAACTTTTAGAAAACCACAGTTGAGCAGCAACAGTCCGGCAGCATGCCAATCAGGAGGTGCCAGGAGCTGTCACACCCCCCTCCATAAAAACGAGGTCCACCACGTCACCTGCAAAACAACAATAGTTAATACGTTTTGCCTCTGAGGTTTTGTCCCTGTTACATCTGTTACACCTTGTTCTTCTGGCAAAGTTCACGTGTCCGCACTTTTTATCAGGACAAATCCAGTCCCCGTCCCTGACCCGAAAACTCTTCCCCGACATGTTTATCTTGCGCCCGTTCACGCCTAGTAGCTCTCTCTGGCGACAGGGTGTGAGCGGTGTGTTCATGCACCCGCAGCGAGCTCGGCGCCTCCTCCTCCTCCTCCCGAAGACCACCGAACTGTCGACCACCGAACTGTCTCCTCCCGAAGACCACCGAACCGGACCGTCTCCCCCTGAAGAAGATGAAGAGGGCGGCCCCCACCCTCTGAGGACAGCATACTCCTTAGGCTCTGATGAGCAGTTGTTGGCTCACTACCATGCCAGGAACGTCAGGGGGGACTAAGAAAAACTACTACCAACGCCAATAAAAAAAAAACCTCTACCTGGTTATGGGAAAGTTATTTTTATCCCGGACGAGCCCCCAATTGTTACGTCCCTGTTTGACAAGGGGTAAAGGGACTGTAACTTGAAAACCAGTTAAAAGGGTAAATAGGAGTCAGGTTGTAAAATGATGCGTATTTAATTCAAAAAGAACAAAAGTATCAAACTTAACCGGTACAAACGACAGATCAGCAACTTAACAAACTCAAAGCGTAACTTAACTTTTAGAAAACCACAGTTGAGCAGCAACAGTCCGGCAGCATGCCAATCAGGAGGTGCCAGGAGCTGTCACACAATGCTAACATGCTGATATTGAAGATTGACAGATAGATCACCATTGAGGTCCTTTGACCCTAGCGTTGCCAAATAAATAAATTGTTCTTGTTTGGAAGAAAAAACAGGCCTTAGCCGAGGATTTCATATCGATATTTGACGAAGTATGTTGGACAAAACAGTATATGAATGTGTCAGGTAATGATAATATCTTTCAATATTATGCTCTAAAGGCTACATCATTATTGTCAATGAATAACCATTTTATGATGTTACAAAACCCACTCTATGTAAGAACAATCTAACTACAGTTTAATGAATTAAAAATGAAAGATAACAGCTATTCTCAGTCTCCTTACTCTTCCCTGGGCTGTGCAGCCAGAATGGTCTTATTAACCTGGGTGCCATTCATTAACATCACATTATTCGTTTGCATCTCTGAATTGGCCTCCTTGCGTTTCCAATCCTGCAACAATTACACAGTTATCAAGGATTAAGGGATGCTATATTTAGGAGCGGTTACAGAGATAAGCAAATTATTTTCGGGACTGAGCAAATTCAAATTACAGTCACTAATGCAAGCTTCTCTCCTAATGGCCATATAATTCTATTTGATCAGACTGGAAGCAAAACACTTGCATGAGGGTACTTTGAGATAGATAAAAATGACCTTGAACCACAGCTATTAAAGAATACTTTTTTACAGTTTTTTTCATATATCAGCAATAGACACTGTATGCTTTGGGGTTATTTGTCATTACTGCCATGAGCTTAGTTCAAGGTCGTAGTGCAAACAAAATATCATAAATTGGCATTAAACATGAAATTTGTAACGTCTAATACAACTGACTGACAATTGATTGTGTGCAGGGCATTGAACTTGGTAACCTTCCTATGTCGTGTCGAAGGCAACCTGGGCTGTTGCCATAACAGCGCCGAGAGGCATGGCAAGCAAGTTCCCTCTGCCTGAAATAGCCTGCAAAATTGTTTAAACAGATAACTGGGAATCTGGCTGCTGGCCAGGAGCGTGCCCCAGTGCCTCATGGGATATTAATGGCAGCCCAAGCCGAGGCAGGTTCTGCAGAGAAGAAGGGGAATAGATCCAACGACCAGCACGGCACAATCTCCTTTAATCGGTGCTTTAAAATCAGCTGTGTTTCTGCTAATTGGCTTCATTTCAATCTCACGACGTCTCCATTTGCTGTTGAGTTAGGGCAGTGAGGGGCTGCTAGGAGGCATGTTGTGCGTGAATACATGTTGCGGAGCTGAAATCACAATTTGGTTTAGTTCTCCTTTAATAATAATAATAATACATTGTATTTATAGAGACGGAGCTGAAAAAAGAAACAACAACAACATAATAAAATCTCCAGTGTTTAAAATCCCCCAAAAAACTGATGAATTATGGGATGAATGTGGGTGATGAGAAACAATTAGACTGAGTATGCCAGCTTAAAAATGTGTTCTGAGATGAGACTTGAGAGATGAGAGAAAGTCAATATTACAGATGTCTGATGGGAGGGCATTTCAAAGGCGGGAGGCAGGAGGGCTAAATTTCAATCGCCCGGCTATTTTGTACAGTGCATGCAGGAGTCAATGTATAGCTTTCAGTACAGAAGTGACCACTCTTCTCTCCTCTGTGCCTTTCCCTCTCTAAGCTCTCCATCTCTGCTCCTCCCCTCCTGTGTCCTCCTGGCTTTGCGGCGCTGCGCGTAGATAAATATCGTCTCCTTTGGCAGCGGTCTCCGTGTACATTTCCCCGGTGAGCCTACGGGCCCCTTGATGAAAGCCATCCGTCACTGCAGTGGGATGACCTGTCTGCCTGCTGACCACCACACACCTCCACCCTGACCACTAGACTGTGAAGGGGATGTCTTCATGAGCACCCTCACACACACACACACACACACACACACACACACACACACACACACACACACACACACACACACACACACACACACACACACACACACACACCGCCAAATCATGATTTAATGCCTTTAATTTACACTGTCTCAAGGGCTTATCAAAGAGTTAGCTCAGGAGCATTGAGACAAGTTTATAAAAGGCCATGATGGGACACTGCAACATTGGACTTGGGAGTGTACTGTGTTGCAACACGACGCAATTTTGAAACAATGATATCGTTGTAAGGGATACGGAACTGTGATTGCTGCTATAAAGTTCCTGTTAAGTATTAAAGCTCCTGTAAACCCACATCCACAAAGTCCTTCTAACTATGTTATTTGGAGAGTTAGTTGCATGATAGTAAGCGTTTGGAAATAGTTAGGCATATTTATCAATCCAAATGAAAGATATTTTCATTTAAGTTTGATAAACTTTACAGGAAATTTGGTTTAGATGAGGCGGGGCTATGCTCTGGTTCTGATGACACAATTAGTTGAACCAATCAGGGCAGTTCTCTGCCTGAATGTTGTATAAAAACAATGAATGTTGCCAGGGAGACCGTTTGATACGGCCACTCCCACACAGTCCTGTCAAATTCTAGATAATAAATAAGCCTTTTTTTAAGTTTTATAATATTTATACACATTAATTTTCAATCAGATTTTTGTAAAAGCTTATCAAGACCCCCAACTTTGATATCATACTGTATATTAATATTTTACTATTTCAGACCAGGTTTCCAGAGGCTTTTAATCGCCGCAACCACAGCCACAGCCACAGCAACATTTTGGCAAGCCCATCATGTTATTTTTTTCTGTTTGTCGTTTCCCTGAGGGACGAGACAAGAGCGACTGATGTGCGGCTGAGTGAGATGAATGCGTGGTAAACGGAACATGTGGCGGTGATGACAGCGCAGATGAGGAATGATGCCTCGACAAGAGATGGAGAGTGACAGGCTCTCCATACAACACAGTGGGGCCGGGGGAGAGTCATCAATGCATGAATATTCCTTCCCAAATGTTTGGAGCACATTCAACGGGGAGCCGCAAAACAAGCTAGATAAGCATCGGAGGCATTTGACTCAATTTGTCGTAATTTTATCACAGGAGTCACATAGCATTGGCCTAATTGAAAGTGATGAAATGGCGCGTTGAAGGCATGCCTCGGTGGGCCAGCCAGCAGTGTGCAGAAAACAAATCCAATGCATTTTTTTTGTATCTGTTGTGGGCCATCACTACCAATTTATGACTGTCATCATCATCACTTCAGGTAATGTCATTGGAGGGCATATGGAACAGTAAATCCTGTTCCCAGGTTCCTCGTTACTGTAAATGTGCCTCCTACACAGGCAATCAAAGAGATAATTCATGTAGCAATATGCTCCTGTATAAGTCGGAATGGGACAGCACAAAACATTCAAGAAGGGGAGGTTTTAATGAGGAAGATGGAGAAGAAATACGAAAAACATGTTAATCTTTGATGGAAATGGCTGCACCTTCAAAATGCAGCAAAACATGGTAATGGCTCATGGATTCTTTGTCCTAGTATTTCTCAAAGCGTGGTGGCTTTAAAGGGTTCAGTTCACCCAAATTAGAAAATAAAATCGTGCATACCTTTAGTTGTACAAGTAGATAGTTATTTAAAGTGTCTATTTCTGAAGTTTCAGCCTCCACTTCAGCACTATGACAAACACAATGGAGTAGAATAAAAACAGAAAACCTAAACTCTAAAAAGAAAACAGCAACATCTGTTTCAAGGATAGCTAAACATTTCTTTGGTTAAAAAGAATAGTCAGAATGAAAGCTTTTGACATTGAGGTCTGTGGATTACCCAGAATAATTGGGAGACACACAGCTTTTCTGAATGCAATTCTATTTTGTGCTGAAGTGCCTCAAAATTGCTTACAACTTAGACTGGATTGGGATATACTATTCATTTTAGTTGGAAAGTAATAGTTCCATTCAAGATGTCAGCAAATGTTTATTATGTTTATTGGCATAATGTATCATATTTAATTCTGTTTTATTATTGTTAAGCTGACTGAAATATTGTTGAAGGTCTATTCTATTTTAGAATATGACCTTAGACAATCTATTTTGCAAACTGTAAAAGTAATTAAGAATATGTTTTAGTTTTTTCCTAGCCTCATTTTGGGTAAACTGACCCTTTAAAAAGATTTTTTCAGCACAAGGGACACTCTTGAATTGATAAAGATCAGTACTTCTGACATAACTGATTAATTTGTTACTTGACAATCAAACTCACTCCACAAATCACAACAAGTGTTCTCTGCTACAAGGACCTTGGGCACAGCCTTGTGAATCATGTTTGTTAATAGACACCATTATATGCAGTCCCCTGATTCCCTAATCCACAATGCCTGCCCACATGATTACTGAACTAAACTGAGGGCACATGTTTGAAGTGATGGACAGCCTCTACCAAAGGAGGAGTTTTTGAATAGCTGAAGTAGAGATGCCCAGGTTTGCCAGTTTTCTAATCCTCACATCACTTTATATTAGTAAAGCATTTATTTCAGTCAATATCTCCATTAACCATATTTATGAGAAAAACATTGTGACATAACCTCTTGTTACCTTGCATCTTCAAAGTCACTACTCCTAGTCAAAATAAAAAAAATCCATACTACTTGTAAACTTTTTAACATTTTTAAACTGTTAGTACTCATACAACACATGGTATTTTGTGAATTTCATATGAAGGTGGATGCTTTTACTTTTAGATAGAGCCATGCTATCTGCTTACTTGCTTTATGCTAAGCTAAGTGGGAGCTGTCGGTATAGCTTCATAGTTACACAAGAGTGGTATCAATCTTCTATTTTTTTTATTCTTGACAAAAAAGCTGTTGCCTTTTGAGAGTAATATTTTTTTTTGCAAAGTGTACTGAAAACACGATATTGTTTTAGTTAAATCAAATCCCAACTGGATGGAAAGGGTAAAAGTTGACTTACAAGTGAACCAGCTCCACCAATAGAGAATAGAGTATGTTAAACTACTGATGAAAAAGCTTAGTAAGTGGACCTTGAGTTGGGATGTTTTGGTCAACCTTAATATTTATACTATTCAGAGACTTTCATTGTGCAGGAAGTACAACAAAGTCATGTTTTAAAGATACAGTCCAAACAGAAACTTGCTTCAATGTGGTCAGCAAACAGTTTATACCCTAACCACTGCTCTTTATTTAACATGAGCAACAAAAGAACAACCGGCAACAGCTTTGCTAAGTATAGCATTGTTCTAGGCTAGGGGGGGAAATGTGTTTACTCATTAAGATAACCCCATTCAATCGGGTTTGAAATGCATACTGTCAGAATACACATATGCTACTAATTTATCCTCTACAATTGCAGTTCTGTTTCATTTGCCTTGAAAAATAACACACACAACACACACAGACACACACACACACACACACACAAGCACACACACACACACACACACACACAGAAGCACACACACACACACACACACACACACACACACACACACACACACACACACACACACACACACACACACACACACACAGCCTGTTTTATGCGACTTCGTAACTGGAGACTTTTACTATTGCTTTGTCTTTAATTCTTATCTTAAAAATAAACGAAAATTCCTCTGAGAGGCTAGAAGCACATCTGTAGCCCTCTGAACGTGTTCACAGAGATAATGAGGTTGCTAAAGAATAGAAAAAGGAAAAAAAATTACAAAAAAGTTAGTTTGTGAGAAGGAGATTCCCCTTAGGCAGTCGAGGGCTGCTTTGTATATATAGCCGAGAGAGCAAACTTGGTTGTGTAAGTGTGGTTGCGCTCACTGATGGCCATCGATCGAAACAGAAGGTGTTGTCTGGCACTTCAGGCCATTCACACAGGCTCCTGGCTTTGACTGCAGAGTTATATTCACGACTTTTGCCAGTTTGTAATTAATATAAATCTGCCATGTTTTTTGGTTATGGAGCTGTGTTGACATCACGTAGAAATATTTTCTGAGGAAGACAAAAGGACCTCTTATGAAGGAAAGGAATTTCTTGAATTGCACAATTACCATTTCTACCTTTTCAAAGGCCAAAAAAGAAGTTTTGCCGTGATCCTTGAAGTCATTGCCCATTACTTATTTAGTGTATCTTTTACTTCATTGCAGAATTTCATCCTTGAGACACCTTTGTGTTCACCAGTGTCTGCTTTAGGAATATAAATGTGTGCCAGTTGTGAGATCTCTGTCTAGGATGATAACAAAACCGGGAAAAATGTGTACATTATTTGATTGGTCAAGTCACAGGATTTAGCTGGTTCGATTCGTGCTGTATTCTCTTCTTTAAATTTGTGTTAAAAGAATATATTTTGGTTTGGGACCGATGATTGGACAAAACAAGACAAAATGAAGACATTTTGGGCTCTGGGCATTAACATTTTACAGAAAAAATGATTAATTGAATAATCAATAAAATAATGTACTGTATAATTGATAGTTAAAATAATTTCTATGCACAGCCATAGCTTATGACACACCTGAACAAACTATTTCTTGCCTCTCTTTTTCAACAAAACATTACTATACCAGTTGGACTCTAGGAGAGAGAATTTTTCAATCCCCTCACGTCTGCTTTTAGTGAAATCATTTTATCTGATCACAGGAAATGGGATGATGGACAGTCCAAATCATTACAGTGCAGTCTGCAGTTTGTGGGGGCCCGGTATGATATTACTTCTCCTATAATCTTATACCTCTCTTTCTCCGTGTGCACTCTTTTACGACTAGTTGCCGAAAACTATAGTGTTCACAGCCTGAAAAACCTTCTAAGGTCTTGAAACAGCTTTAACCCCTTCGCCATTGGCTGTGAAGAAAATGATCATTGAAGCCGTGCAGGCAAAATTTACACCTAGGCAAAGTATCACGAGTCCTGCAATTTCACACAGACCAAGTTTCCCTCTTCGCAGCAACGCCAGGAAAACAGCCAAGTTTGCCACTTTCCAGATGGAGGCTAGGCTTTTGAATAATGACTCGCTCTAAAAAAAAAGTTGCATTTGAGTGTCTGTGCTAGAGTGTTTACAAAAAAAGTGCTGATCTCTCCACACCGGTGCTGGATTCTACAGTACGTACTTTGATGCAAACTGTACATACACTATACTTTCTCACGCATCAATCTTAACCCAAATTTACATTTCACTTAGCATGGATCTTTAGTCAATACATCAGGATTTTCACGTCATTTGGTGTTACGCTAACCAGAACTATTTCCATTATCCATCACACCCTTCCTCAGTTAATAATTGATAATGTTTGACTTCTTAAAGCATCAGTACTGTGTCAAACCTACAGTGATGTGTGTGTGTGTGTGTGTGTGTGTGTGTGTGTGTAGATACTGCAGGCTGCACTGTAGGTAGACAGGAGGGAAAATGCAGGATGGAATTTTATTTTTTCCACAACCTTGTTTACACAGCTCCGAGATGAGTCCTTCGTTCCCTTCATTTTTATCAAGGCAATGCTCCTCTTCCAGTCACTGCTCTCTCGCTCTCCCACACACACACACTCACACACACACACACACACACACACACACACACACACACACGCAAGCACGCACGCACACACACACACACACACACACGCACACACGCACACCCACAAACACACGCACGCACACACACTCACAAACACACACACGCACGCACACACACACACACACACACTCACAAACACACGCACGCACACACACACACACACACACACTCACAAACACACACACGCACACACACACACACACACACACACGCACACGAACCGACGCACACACACTGCACAGCTCTCTATGTAGCGTCTTCCTCCTCAAATAGAAAATGTGCACTACTAAAACATGACAGCTCTGGCGGCTAGTCTGCGAGAGCAGCCCCGCTCTCTCTGGCCTAGATTCTTTTTCAAATCCGCTGTGGAAGTGCCTTCGTCCTCAGCTGCACTGCCAGCCCGCCAGAGAGGCAGTGAGCAAGCCATCTGGCCGCACAGCACATCAAATCCCAATCTGTGTTAATTTGAATGTTAAGGGCCATTGTTTATTTCTGGGGAAAAAAAGGGAAGAAAGAAATGAAAGAAAGAAATGAAAGAAAGAAAAAGCCTCACTCGCTCACAGGATTAATAAACCCTTTTGTAGTTCATTGTCTTTGCAAAGTTTTGGAGCAAAGTTTCTTGAAGACGTGTGGCGTGTGCCAGGCGCGCTGCAGGTCACTGCTTAAAATTAAATGTGTCTAACCTGGCAAAATAAAGATTTAATTTCGCCCACAAGAAGACAATAATAGTTAATGACACATTTCCAATGAATAAAAGAGAACACTTTGTAGGCTAGTTATCGTGCTGTGCAAATTAAAGTTTGTTTCTACCACCTGGTGAACACATTTGGGCCGCCATGGGCTTCCAATGATGTTTATGTTTTTCAATAGGGAACCCAAATGACTTGACACCATAACAGCTACTCCTACCAAAGGGTTTTAGAAGAAACTTTGAGCTTGGGAATGAAGCTCTAATTGATATAAGAAAATGTAATCATCCAGGGAAAATAGCTTACATAGATAGACAAATATACTGTATTGATGCTTCATTTTCTCCTTACAGATTATTTTTGTAAAAGTTTGGCTGCAGGAGCTTTGGAACTAGTTGATGCAATATCTATTTTTCTTTGTCCCTTAAGTTCCACTCCTATCCTTTTCTCCTTCACTTTCTCTCTTTCTCTCTCTCTCTCTCACACACACACACACACACACAAACACACACACACACACACACACACACACACACACACACACACACACACACACACGCACACACACACACGCACGCACGCACACACATGCCACCCACCCTGACACATGGTGTGTTATGCAATGGGTGATGCCTAATTACCACTGACATCTCGGAGACTGTTCACTGTGAAATTAATCATGACACAGGCGTCAGCTTTTGATATTTTTTTCTTCGCCAGGCGCTCCGACTTTCTTACCAGCCGATGTAATTAATAAACCAAATGCACACAAGTAATGATTAGACACAGACACTGATGTCTTGATAATAGGCAACAACTTCCACACCAACACCATGTGCCTCAAGGTGGGATTAAGTACAAAAGAAAAGAGAGAAATTGGATCTAACTATTTTGCATGAGCTTGTTTACGGTTATGCTTTTGAGGAGCTGTGGGCCAGCAGGGGATGGAGAAATAATGAAAGAGTTCATGTGTAACAAGGGTGTATGAATGTATCTCCATAATGCTCGGCTGAGGGTCCACAGTAGCTTGCAGAGGGCTATACACATAGTGCTATTTATAAATCATGGCATTGTCCTGGAAAGCGCTTACAGTATATCCAGTCATGCATAACATAAACAGTTGCTTTTCAGTTAGCGGCACACAGGGAGAGAAGAAAAAAGAAATCTGTGTTTTTTTCTTTTAATATTACAAATAGATGAAGTGAGACTGCAGACCGAAGGCAGCCCACCCGTATCTGGCATAATTAATGTGACATGCTGCTCATCAGCGCACAAACATCTTACAAGAGCTGGTTGCTCCTTTCCAGAGATTTTTTCTACTGCCTCAGTGGCACAATGATCACAAGCCAAGCTAATTTGGATACAGGAACGCGGGCAAATTGATTTGACATCTCGCTTTTTTGTTAAAGCCAGATTTGGATAGTTTACCTCTCATGAAGCCCATATCTTTTTCCCTCCACCACACAGCTGTGATCAGCTTTGATCTTCTGCAGCCTTTTAAAGTGCAATGTATTAATGTTCATTTGGAAAACACAAAGGAAAACTTGTGTTCCCATTCGAGACATGTGTTATGTTTCAAAGACCTATGAATAGGGTCAGGGTTCTTTTAATTGCTACAGAAGTGTCTGGTGGTTTCCAAAGCAAAGTCTACTACAGTATTAGCTATTTTAGGACGGAATGATCCTATTGCATAGTATGTAGATCCTTTCATGCCATTTCAAGTTTTTTGCACCCTGGCTTCAGCTAGTCTCCAAAACCCAATCCTCCCAAGTATTCTCTCATTCTGAGATGGGTCACTGAGTCCACCTGGAGAGTGGGGACTGCAGAACAGACAAAGAAGACTTCCAAAGACCTGAGTAAGGAGTTTCTATTTCAACATTTCCTCCTTTACTTTACTCAATGTATTATTTCAGGCCTTTTGCCTTTATTTTGATAGCAGACGGTAGCAAGAGAACAGGAAATGAGGGAAGAGAGGAGGGATGATGTGCAACAACAAAGGTCCCTGGCTGGACTCGAAAGCGGGGAAAGACAGGATGACATGGTCAGTCAGCATCTTAAAGGTGGAGTCAGCGATTCCGGAGAACGCTTTTTGTTGAAATCACTTTTGTATGTACTGTGAGCGCGCACAGCCTAGGTTCTGTAAATTGGTGCGTAAACAAAGGGCGCCCATCGTAGCTAGCAATATGCCTGTTTACAGAGTATAGGCTGTCTATAAACACAGGATTTTTCTTTCCAGCTTTTTTGTTGTTGTCAACAAGCGTTCTCCAGAATATTGACTATCTTCTTTATCTTTGAGTTGATCTGATAAAAGAAGCGGAGGCCCAATGATACGTTTGAAAGCATGAACAAACGTTTGAAAAGATCCAGATAGTGTAATGTAAACACTTTTATCAGTCTGTCTGATCAAAGGTCACATGGAAAATGCATTAGAAAAAAAGGGCATTTTAAAAATAGGTCTGAATATGTTTTTTTTTACAAATTATCAGCACAGAGCCATATGTTCAAGTATTGTGCACGTGTGCACACACATATACAGATGGCACTGGAAGTCACTAGAGACCCAGTGTTGTTTTCATATACAGAGAGCCCAGATGCTTAAAACAACATTGACGCTTCAGATGGGGTTCATATTGCTTCTTTGCCTACATTTGTAACAAAAAAAATAAAAAATAAAAAATAATAATCCTGGTGAAATCTTGCGCATGTACACGCGGATGTGTGTACTGTATGTAACAGACAGAGGAGCAGAAGGTAACCTTTATCAATGACACACAAACAGCCAGACAGCGCATCAGAGTAAAGGTTGTTTTTTTCTAATCCTCTCCCCTGTTGTCTGTATATTGCTACATTGCTTCCCAGGCAGAGTGACACACATGGAGCTCGGCTGTTTCTCTGGCTCATGTTCTGACGTTCTGTTTGTCTTCACCTGCCTCCCTCACTCATATACTCCAGACTGCACAACTGAAGGAAGCTTTAAGAAAAAGGACCAATAAAGTATGGTACTGTATGTGTATCACACATGGGAGAAGTGTTTCAGACCTTTTGCTTTAGGCCTGCTCTAATCAATACTTTTATACAAACAATGGATCAAATGACTGTGTTGTAGTGTCAACCCGGTTGCTAGTAGTGACAAACCCACAGAGAATTATAACTCAGATCTGCGGTTCAGTTTTCATGTCTTTCAGCTCAATGTTTTCATATTTACTGTTTTGTCTCATGTACATTGCAGTTATTTAATATTAGCTTTTATTAATGCCATTGCTCAGTTACAATTTTCCGGGAACCAAGACAAAAACGATTTACTACAGGCAGACCGGAAAATCCTGTGTTTCCTGAACTGTACTTAAATCATGCTTCATCATATTACCATTATCAACCTTACATAGTCACATACAGTATAAATACATTACCTCATCGCGATGCCTCATGCAGTCACTCGCTTCCTTAGCAAATGCAGGCGCAGTCAGCAAGTGCTAGCAATGATCTTTTGGACAGCAGGCGCTGTTGTCGTAAAAACACTACCACTTTTGTCCAAAGGGGGCCGCTAGAATCTACAAAAACTGAAAGTTCCTAGTAGTCACTTTGATTGCAACACTTACTAAATGCGATCTTCTTATTGTTTGGTTTTAAACTCACACTACCTTGGCATCTAGGTATGGTGCTGCAGGATGGGGAAGATGATAGCAAGCAGGCACCAGGAATATCAATTCACAATGTACTTGACACAGTTTTGTTGCACAACACATTATTTAGTGATAATTCCCTGCATGTTAATAATCTGATCTGAGGCCAGGCTGTAGCCTATACGCAGTGTTCCCACTGAATATGTATTTCAGACTACACGGCGGATAAACATGATATTTAATCATCAACCTGTTTTCAATCTCGTCATTGCTTAAGCAGGATGAACAAACCCCAGGTGGTGTACACATAGTACGAGTAGTACTATCTGAAGTGAGGCAGACTGAATGCATAGAATTCAACGTTTAACTGATACGTGCCATTCGTTTAGTAGGGTAAGTTAAGGTGAACAGTAATCTGTGTCAAAACTGGGACTGGGGGAGGTTGGCCTTATCTACACTGCTACGCTGTCTCACGAGAGACACATGAACACTTTGCATATCATGCTGTCTATGTTCTATTAACTTGGAATATTTTAAGTTCAATAACATAAACAATCAAAACAATGCATCCATATCTGAAATTTAAATAATCTATCTATCTAATATCATGATACAGTCCTTTCCTGATATATTTCATTCCTGATGTGGAATCAGTTAAATGTTCCTTCATTTTGAAAAAAAGTAGTGTCAATTTTCACAATGATAGTCAAACTTTTAATGATGCCATCTGTAATTACACCTCTGGTAGAATTAATTAAAATATTGCAAGTTGATTGTATAACTCTTCAACTTTTTGTTTATCTGGCTGCTTTTGGACTAGTATTGCTACCGGTATACTTTAAATATCATATGAGATTGTACAGTAACTGCTTACCTTGGATGAACAAGATATACATACTGTACGTACAATTTAAATAAATATCAATGAAACAAATAAGGGTTCATTCAAAAGAGCTCATTAAAAAAAATCCCTCGTATGCACTCACCGTAGCCCAAGGCTCTTTCTTTACAATCTGCTTACACTGACCACGGCGGCATCAGGTGTCATTACATGCTAGTTCCCATAGCAACCCTTGGTCAAATTCAATAGCACGTATATCTCCATCTCTGACCTTCATAGACAAGAACCCTGTCAACAGACTGCAAGGTTTTAGAGTCCACGTCAGCGTAGAAGCCATACTAAAGCTTGCCTCCGAAAAAACATAAAGAGACCAGATTTTCTAATTTAATATGACTTGTGTGAGCTAGAAATATGTTTACTCTGGCAAATGGACACATTCAATGAAAACAGGCCAGTGATGCTCACACAGATGGGCTCAAAGTTGCCACATATAGGCATCGAAATGCACCACATGCGGTATCATGTGGTAAGCTTGGCCAGAGTAATGAGGGCTTCATGGTGATATCTTGATCTCACTCCAGCAATCTGCTATGTTGACCAACAGTTAAGGGGCATAAAAAACAGGGATATTCATAAAACAAGTGATTTAGAATTTCTGTTTAAGCTGCTATAACCAATAGTGTATAGTATCAACTTAAAAGATGAATATGTGTGTGTGAAGAGTTCGCATTCCCTCCAGAGGTTAATGTAGGTAAAAAACAAAAACAACATAGCTAACAGAGTGAAACTTGCTTTCATCAGGTGACCGGAATACCCACACATTCTAAAGGTGCTCTGTATCTGCTGGATAAGTCACAGGCTATGTTGCAATACCCATACCCATTTCCTGCTATTTAGTATAAAAAGATGTATGATGTCCCAATACATGTGGTCGAAAAACAGCATGCTGAACAATACCCAGATGCCCTGCCACATCCGATTGTAATTTATAGTGTGAAAAGCAGCATGCTTTTTTGCTGAATCCGACCCCAAATCCTCTGCGCAGCGGAAGTAAAGCCAGATCGACTGAGCCTCCGAATGAAAACAACCAGCGATGCGACAGGTATATAAGCAAGAGGCAATTTCAGGGCGCGATGTTGTGATGAAATGGGTAGAATAGTAAAAAGAAAGAGTATGCAATTTGGAACAATGTCAACTGAATGGGAGAATTATTGTTTTTCATAGTTTGTTTTCACTGCCCCCTAGTGGTTAGATATAATCTGATCACATGTTTGCCCTGCGTTCCAATACCCAAACTTCCATGCTGACTGAGAGACCTGTGTTATGAAGCGCACACACTATATAAGTGATCACTGTATGAATAAATCGCGATTTAACACGTATATTAACTAGTGCTGTCAGTTTAACGCGTTATTAACGGCATTAACGCAAATTCATTTTAACGGCCCAATTTTTTTTATCGCGGGATTAACGCTCGTCATGGCCTAGCAAACGTTGTGGTTTTTTCACATGCTGTCAACTAGTAATGTTAGAACAACTGAAACACCACAAACTATACATATGGCTCGCATTTAAGTTACTGTCAATTCAAACGGAACATGTCCTACAGCGTAATTTCACATTAAAATCATTTAACTGGCAAAACGGCTAAACGTCAAGTCAATCGCAGCTGACCTAGCACTTCCTAGCTCAGCTGCGCAACCTTTACTAGTATCGTCTTCCGTGTGTGACTCTGAGACTACGCGGAAAAGAACAGAAAAGAAAGCCTGTCATTTGCAAAAGTCCTACTTATAACTCTGCGCGCACAACAAAACCTCCATGAATGTTAGTGGCAGCCGCCAGTCATTCATTTTGACTTTATTTTTCGCTACGAAGCCTCGGCTACAGCAGCACCATGGCAACCACCTGCACGCAGGCATAGTAGCCTCGTTTGAGAAGGAGCCGTCTTGCTCAGACCCTTGCAATTATTACGCTCGTCTTGCTGAGCACACAGCATTTTTGCAGCATTTTTGCTGTGCGCTCAGCAAGACGCGCGTCATAATTGCAAGGGTCTGAGCAAGACGGCTCCTGCTCAAACGAGGCTATTGTGTCCACTCCACACACAGTCTGAAATAAGCCGTGAAATAAGACTCCCAAAACATTTAGGCCTACAACAACCAGTTTAATTTAGCCTTAATACTAATTTGTTTTATATAGCCTATGTTGTTTTATGGTTTGGTTTTTAAATAAAAAAAAGAAGTTCCAATATGTTTGTGAATGCTGTTCTAGGGGTGGGGGTCTATATTGTTATTTGCACTGAATTGCAAATTATGATATTTTAGAAGAAATGCACTGAATTACAATGGTGCAGACATCATTGTAATTCAGTGTATTTCTTCTTAAATATCATAATTAGAATGGGTGTGATAAGAGCATTAAAATGAGAAAAAATAATGGGACAAAAAGAAATCAAGGGACATTCAGGCTAGAATAAATAAAAATGCGATTAATCGCGATTAATCGCGAGTTAACTATGACATTAATGCGATTAATCGCGATTAAATATTTTAATCGTTTGACAGCACTAATATTAAAATGAATATATCGCTCACTTCCCCTTTAAGTATTGTAAAAAGAAGACTAAGTGATTAAAACATTGAAAACGAAAGAGCTACAGTGACGTGATTATCCAAAGTGTGATACGAGCATGACTTGTTGGATATAGTCAAAGTTGAAACATTTTAACCAGTCAAATCAAAGTAGCAAGAGAGGGGAGAGAATGTCAGTGGAGTGGCTCACTTCTGGGCTTGATACATTGTCACGTAAGATGTGAACGGACGCCAAGAATAACTGCTAAACTATAACAAGGAGCAGCTGAGGGAGGATGGCGGTGACGGACCTTTTCTCTGATTAAAAACTACCTCTGTAATTATACCACACACACGATGGGAACAGGGTCGTCTGCTGCGATGACGAGTGTTTTGGTTTAGAGTTAACATGCTCCAATTCACCTGTTCCCATGAGGCGCTGCATGTACCTCTACGCTATATGCCTATGGCCCTCTCAGCTAGTGGAGCTGTCTAATGTTGTGTGATTACTTGGGAGAAACCAAGCAATTCCATGTAAAATCAGACATTCAACACCCCATTTATACCCACATTTTGTGACTTTTCGACTGTGAGATTGTCAGTTAAAGCGGGCTCCTTTGATCGAATAGTCGACTATTCCCGGTCACCCCCCTACATATTACATACAAATGTTTTCAGGCTTGTCTGATTATCATCGATTTTACTAGAAATGACGGCGCTTACAGGCTCAGTGGGATTCAATGGAGCCGGTATGATCATTATTTTTAACCAATGAGTGAGAAAATTATTGCCGATTTCAAATCAGCCATGTTCATGCTGTCACTGCAAACTCTTATGACTCTGTCACTATAAAAATATGTGATGCAAAACTAAATAAGTTTGATGGTGATGTGTTTGACTGGCACTCATTATTATGTTGCAACGGACAAGTGGGCATGAAAGGGGGTTGTGTGGGAAACATTGGTTATATCTCAATTCTCCTGCTTTTTTAAGTGAAGCAGGTCCCTGTTCATGGGTGATTAACAGGCAGATCAGGGAGAGGTGGGCTGTGTTGCTCGGATGGCTTTGACTAATCTAACTGCTGCTGCCTGGCTCGGGTAATGGCTTCAGGCTGCATGGCTTGGAGAATCCAGACAAGCAATGAAGTGAGAAAACATCCAAACTGCTGTATAGAGAGCTCCACTTTCTATCAAAGACCTGCTTCATACACACTTTTACTCACCCATGTGAAACTCTCCACAGAATCTGGCTCGGCTGACGGACAACTCCAGAGATTAAACTGATTATTAGATGTTGTTGCAGGAAGTGAAACCAGAGGCTGCACTCACTCACATCAATGGCGTGGCATGTCGGCTGTAAAATGTAAAAAGAAAATCTGCTTAAATGTTGGTGTTGGTGGTGTGGTGTCACAAATAGAGCACTGTATTACTGCTCATCATGAGTGCACCAACAGTGAGCTATTCTGATCTCAATTAATCTGGTAGCTTTGTGTACAAATATTTACCAATTTCTTTAAATTATTATTTCAGTAGTTACTGACTCTCAAACAGTATTCCATCTCTTGTGATTGAATGCTTGAATATTTGATGGGGTTTCTGAACTCACAGCAACAGATAGTAGCCTATATATTTTACTTCAAATCAGAATACAGATTGAAAAAATTGCCAACCTAACATAGACCACTGCGATCATGTCATGTCTTTTTTTTCTTTCTCCAAATGGCAATTTGTTTATGACAACTATAGTTTGGCATATCTAGAGGAAAAGTAATTTTGACCACATGAAGTCTTACTTTTTGTTTCATTAGACTAGAGGCATAAAATAAATATTTTAATCAGAGTTTGAAATGGACTGAATTGAGTGACATCTTGACCACTCAATAGACTTTTCGAACAGCAATAGAAATATTGCTCCACCTAGTGGAAGCCTCAGTTGTACATAATGTACCAGGCAACAGTCCGACTTGGTTTAACTCTGAACAGTAGAGTGACTCCTTGATCATTATTATTTTTTGAAAGAAACTGTAAGTCCTACTGCACCATCTCCTCTATTTGAAACTATGCACGCACAAACCTTTCCAGATGTGACCCTAGAAAATAAGACAGAGGACACAGGATTCAACAGAGAGGGGAACGTGTAACAAACTTAAAAGGGGGAAATTCAAATCAAATCTTTAGGACTGCTCTCCGCTGGTTTGTCCTGAAACAACACCGCACTGAACACGGTGCCCTATTTCCAGGCGGCTCCGTCTACCTGCGCTGAGCCCCTCCCCTCTCTCCCCCTCCGCCCTCCCTCGCTGCTCTTCGGGAGTTTGTGTTGCACTCGTTGCAGTAGGAGGGTCCATGTGCACACAGATCATGACGTCGCTCTGACTTCAAGTCCCGAACCGACTCCTTCGTTTGTTTTTTAATACTCTTTTCACCCAGTGCCCCCGAATCGCTAATCTGCGAAACTGCTGCGGACATAATGTGAGATCATCCGCCGCTGTCTGCCGACCCGTCGCTGCCCCTGTGTCGTCCTGTCAGGAGCCGCGAGCCGCTTCTGACCGCTTGAGGAGAAAGGAGGATTACTCGTAATAATACGCAGTAGACTTTCTCCACTGTGTCAAGCTGTCAAACTGAACACTTTGTATTGGGAAGAGTAGACAGGACACTGTTTGTTGGTATTTATTTTGAGTTTTTGCTTTGCGTGTCTTTTTTCGTCCTCTGGATTATCGCTGCCCAGCAACAACACGGCCACCTGACAACTCTGAATGTCGTAATAAAGGTAAGGAAGGACATACAGAGTTCGGTGTTTTACTGTACACTTTGCCTACTGTAGGCTATATGATTTAATTTCGCGCTTGCTCTGAGATGAAAAATGAAAGCGAGCTGGGATATCTGAACACTTGCTTCCATATGCCGTGGGAGAAATATCTAATAACTTTCAACCGGGACCGTTAGCGTTAGTGTGTCTGGTCTGTTCCATAATAAAAGTCATGTCAATAAGTTCATACATAGCCTGGAAACAAAACAAGACACAATCTTATAGAATCAGAGTGTTTTTATATGTAATATTTCTGTAGCCTACGCACCTGTCAAGCAGTGCTGGAAAATGTCCAGTGAAATATCTAGTATCATTCTTTAAACAAATATGAATTAAATCATTACGCATGTCTTCCTTCTGCACTTTGTTCCTCTTGTTATTCAAAAAGCCGACAGAGAGGTGCTTTCATTGAGCAGAAATTAACTTACAGCAAGAAAATAGCCAAACTCGTCTTGTTGTAGGCTACTCATCCTGCCCAAACGCAAAATGGAGAGATATGCAGAGAGAGTGAGAGAGAGAGGGAAATAAATAGAGTTGCATGGTCCACACATGCAGTACAATCACGGCAAGAGGAGCGATAAGGATGAATTATCAGGGTGACAATCTATTTATTTTTCATTTTTATATTCAAGGATCTGCACAAAATATGCATGGGATGTCTTGCAGGCAATCTGAATAACTTTATCTCACATATCTGGACCGCTCCAGAGCTGTGAGCCCTTCAAAGAGTGCACCGTGGCACGGCCAAAAATGAAAGTCCAAAGCAATGCAATCTATTGTGCCAAACGTCTGATTATTGCCGGGATTTAGTTGCTTTCGTAACATGACGGGGCCATTCGGGCTGTTAAAGCAACATTTCAACTTGTGTCGCAGCTATGTTGTGGCTGCAAGAGCAATAACTATTGAGTGACAGCTTCTTTTGACCAATCCACGAACGGCCACATAAAGCTGGTGGCTGTTTGTTGGAGCTGTCCAATAGCAGCGCAGCAGAGGTGGGCTTTTAATACGAAAAAGCCCAGACGACGTCACGTAGAGACATTAACCCTTTATAGTGCAGATTTCACCCAAAAGTTATCAGACTGTACATCTCCTATAGTGCAGCAGTGATAGGAAGCTTTATGTGGGAGAGAGGAAATAATATACGGTTGCTTTGGAGTTTTAAACATAGGCTATTGTTTACAAAGGCATAATTTATTTATTTGTCAAGTAAGTGTGTGTTACTTGTAGATTCTATATTTCTAAATCTCCACACAGCTCTTTTTACAATGGCATTTCCCTCCTTTGCTTCATTAGGTTTTTATCCAGTGAAGTGGAACTGCTGGCCCCTATCCAAAACCAAGAAGATTCTATATATTCAGTTTAGATTTTAAATTAACTCGCACATTCTAAAATACATACATCAGTCAGACCTGTAATATTTGCCTATTATGTCTTAATACACCTGTCATGCAATAATTATTACTCAAACCAATGCCTTATGTGCAGCTGGACTGTGACACATTTTAAACCACAGCACTGGGTAGACTTTTCTCATTAGTTTGTCATTGTATTTTATCTTTTCCTCAATGACCAGGTGAATCAATGAGCCAGCAATGGAGACCAAAAGATACCAAAGTTTCTTTGATGGCAGCGACACAGAGAACCGGTGGCCGCAGGTCCCCAGCACCATGGAGCACTGCTGCAGCACGGAGGACTCCGGTCTGACCAGCACTGACATCCTGATGGACATAGTCAACGTGAGCTGCCCTGTTGGAAGCCCGGCCGCCGACTGCAAAGACACAAACAACACAAAGAAGCAGGAGCAGCCAATGCTTCGGCTCAGCCAGAACCAGCCGTTTGTTCTCCCGCACTTCAACAACTCTCACCACGGTCACAAGCAGGAAATGGACTCCAAGGAGCTTTCCAAGACTGTGGCGGAGTCCATGGGCCTGTATATGAACGCTGCCAGGGAAGCCGACTTTGCCTTTAGCCAGCACGGGGGCAGCGGCAGCACCAGCCCCGGTGGGAAGATGTATCCGCTGTGTGGACGGCCTTTAGAGGACGGCCAGTGTGCTCCCACAAAGAGTCCCAAGTTAAAGCCATTTGGTTTCCAGTCCACCACGGCCAGAGAATGCATTATTGCTGCCGGGACTCCTTTAAATTCGGCGGCTTCCATGCTGGCCTCATCTCTGTCCTGCAGTCCCCAGACCTCCAGCTCCATCTCCAGCCCCGGGGGAAGCAACAACATGGTGTCGTCCACCACCAGCCCTCCCGTCACGTGCTTTGGACCAGGGTGCTCGTCCGTGGGTAGTCCCGCCAGTAGCCAAACGTCTTGTGCTGCTGCTGCGAGCCTGGCTAACATCAAGCGCAGGAACTCAGCCACGTGCAGTAGCCCCGTGGAGTCCAGCACCGTGGGCTCACCTCCACTCACCAGCCCGCTCAACGTCATGAGGTCGCCCATGTCCAGTCCCCATAGCATGAGCAGCGTCAGATCACCTCCGTCCTGCAGCAACACCTGTAACATGAGGTCTTCGTCTGTCTCCAGCCCGACCAGCACCGCCAACAACCATTGCAACTCAGCCCGGCCCTCCATCTCCAGCCCCACCACAGGAGGGTGCTCCATGGAGGTCAACAGCCCCCCCAACCCCTCCTCCTCAGGTGGGTTTCCAGTGTCCAGTCCTGCTCGCGGACTAGGTTTGGTCCAAAGCGACGCCAACAGTCCAGAAGCAGCCGGTCTGAACCGAGACACAGACTTCAAGAACTTTGAATTCCCCAAGGTGGAGATGGCAGACGGGGAGGTGTTCAACGTGGGCCTGGACCAGATGGGCATGGTGAAGTACATTAAGAACGAGCCCGGGACTGACTTCAGGAGCATGTGTTTAGGCAGCTCCAAGTGCAACAACAACGTGAGCAGCACACCTTTTATCACGCAGATTAAGAGTGAGCCCAACACAAACGAGGGATGTATGAACCCTCGGCCCTATGGCGAGCAGCAGCCACAGCCACCATCTCTTAGTCTCTATCCGGCGTCCGAGACCACCTATTTGTCCCTGAGAAATAACATTGACGAGTACAGCCTTTCTGGTATCCTGGGACCCCCTGTCGCCTCTATGAATGGCAACTACGAGCCCGAAGTATTCTCCAACAATGTCCTGTCTAAGGGGGTTAAGCAGGAGCCCAATGACGGCAGCTATTACCAAGAGAATAACAGCATGCCCACCTCGGCCATTGTTGGAGTTAATTCTGGCGGACATTCATTCCATTACCAGATTGGAGCGCAAGGAACAATGTCCTTCACGCGGCACGATGTGAGGGACCAGTCCAACCCTTTGTTGAATCTTATTTCGCCCGTAACTGCGTTAATGGAGTCGTGGAAATCTCGTCCGGGCATGTCACAGGGGTCACTGTCAGCCAGGGGTGAGGGATACCCGGGTCAGAACTGCATCTCGGACGGCATGTCAAGGTAAGGAGAATGAAGATGTCTTTATATAGAGTCTGAATGTCTTTCAGTGTGTCTCCGGCAGCTGAGTTGAGATAAGTTTAGCTTTACAGAGACAGGCACGTTTCATTTTCCCTTGAAGTTTGATTCAGTGCTTTTGAAGAACACTTGTTGTCAAAATCTCTTTTTGCCCAAAGCAGTGAATATCTCCTCACGATTCACTAGCTGTGCGCCCTGAAAAAAGAAGAAGCTGGTGTTAATACACAGCCTAGATTCTGTAAACTGGTATGTAAACAAAGGAGGCCCACCTTGGCTTGTTTTACAGATCCTAGGCTGTGTATTAAAACCGGATTCATTTTCAGGGCACACACAGTACAGACAGGTAGCTGATCTTGAGGAGAAGATATTGACAGATTTTTGTCAAAAAGTGATTTTAACAACAAGGATTCCCCAGAATGGCTGACTGCACCTTTAAAGTTTATTTTTGTTAATGAACCTACAGTATATAATCTTGTGTCCGTCTAGATGATAGATGGATGGCCAGTTTTTTTCATTCAGACTCATATTTCACAAGGGATTTAGGGCGTTTGCTTTGAATGGTGGTTAATAAAAGCAGCAGCAGGGCTTGGGAAAGGCAGCGGGATGCTGGCCGGGGGAACAGGAATTAAAGGACGGGGTCCAGGTCATTGTTATACTAGCATGTGATCAACAACAGCACCGTCTCTGCTAGCACTGCCCTGTGTTCTACTGTAACACAGAGGCAAAGTTGACCTCTTATCAGGGCCCTGTGTGTATGTAAAACAACACAATTTATTGGTCTGTTATCGCCAGGTCCACCTAAGACCTTGTGTAATGCAAATGTATGTTTTTATGGGCCCCTCGCCATTGGCAGCATCATAAATTATGAATGATTGATCGCATGCTTTTGTCGCCAAACTGATGAAATAAACAGTTACTTTTGTGAGGGAGGGGGCGGAAACAAAACAAACAGGCCAGAGGGGGGGGGGGGGAATCCATAATAGCTGCCAATCTGGCAAAGTGCAACTTTGACACAGTTGTTCTGCTTACAGTGTATTCTGGTGTCCTAGTTGCATGTGAAGCTGAAGGAAGTAAATTATCATCCACAAGATTAATAACAGTGAATATCAAAGCCATTATGTAGAGCATGGAACACAAATGGTAACATTGTTGAAAATACAGAAGTATTTATATTCACCCAACAGTGAAGGGTGCTGGTGTGTATTATTTACGCTTTGTGGATTTATCTGGGTGATTTGGTTGCTACACAATGTTTTCTTTATTATGATTATTTTTGTGTATTCTAAAGAGCATTTACTTTTTTATTGGCGTTCTTATAAAATACATTGCCATCGTCTGTTTGTACATAGGATACTGTAAATTCAGTTTTTATGAGCTGCTGCAAAGAAAGCACTAAACAAAGTCATAAATGACTTCCTGTTTACTTGCACGGCTTTGATACGAGTCATACGCTGCCTGTAAGGAGAAGTACAGTAATCCCAGAGCTGCTGCTGTTACTGCCGCTGGGATGTTGATGTGCGTTGCTCCGCTACATGAGACTGTGATTTAACTGTGACAGTTCCAGACCGACTTTGTGCAGTGATGTTGCACAGAATCTGAAAATTGACATTTATTTGAGTGAAAGTTTTCCGGATTGAATTTGTAGAAGCAACCAACTTTGCAGATCTCACTGATTGTGCTGCCATTTTCAGATGTCTATTCTCGTTTTACTCCTGCTCGGCTGTTGTCATTCCAAATCGCTAGGGATAGGTTCGGAGGGAAAGACTGTGAAAAAAAGTCACATAGGTCATCTACTTCAAAACAGATTGGCTTACAAATGCAGTGCAACACATTGCTGATTGCTGATAGTTGTTGCTTTCGCGCATCCATCAAAACTTTATCATTTGACTTAAAGATTAAAGAATGAGAAACACCCTTATACTGTTATCTTTTACTATAAGATGGGGTCACAATGAACTATGTATCTTATACCAAGAGCAACATTGATTTAAATTAAGCTGATAACCACATTGTTTTCCTCATTTACGTGATTGTCCTTGCAATGTCGTTGGATTTCCCATGGCAAACGTGTGTAGTGTGTGTGTGTGTGTGTGCGCGTGTTTGTATGTGTTATTATTCACTCAACCACACATCTGACCTGATTGTCGTCTCATCAGTATTTTTTGTTGTATCTCTTCTCTGTTTGACGTGTTTATTCAGCTTTACATGTACAGTACACACTCGTCTAAGGAGTACATACTCCATCTGTGTGTGTTTGTGTGTGTGTGTGTGTGTGTGTGTGTGTGTGTGTGTGTATGTGTACTCATGTGCTATAACAAGGCTTGCAGCTCTAAGGAGACTGATACAGCCCCCGTTACCTTGGAGGAGACCCATATGGCAGGAGCCAAAGCGATGTTGACGGGATCACTGCCACCTTGGTCCTAATGAGATCCA
The DNA here is from genome assembly GCF_949987685.1 of Ammodytes marinus. Taxonomy (NCBI): domain Eukaryota; kingdom Metazoa; phylum Chordata; class Actinopteri; order Uranoscopiformes; family Ammodytidae; genus Ammodytes; species Ammodytes marinus. The sequence goes on along the minus strand of NC_137235.1, from coordinate 6,125,246 downwards.
GCTTAGCCCTAATGTCAGACAGGATGACAGTAAAGAGGTGGGCCACATGGCAGCCGCCCAGGCAGGCAGCAAGGGATGCACACACACACACACAAACACTACAACATACATATATATAGATACAATTAACACATATAAACACACACACGGACATAGACACAAGCACGCACACACGGACACAGACAAGGACACACACACACGCAGGCACACACACACACACACACACACACACACACACACACACACATACACACACACACACACACACATACACACACACACACACACACACACACACACACACACACACACACACACACACACACACACACACACACACACACACACACACACACACACACACACACACACACACACACACATACACACATGATTGTACATGAGGAAAGAACCAGAGAGGAAACTAACACTTAAATATCCAACTGCAAGCCGTAGTTAGACAGACAATGTATAGTAAAGCATCAAGGTATACATATTAAAAATGATAACAGAAATAATGTCTTAGGGAGAATGCAAGAATCTTATTGCTTTTTTCAGAGGCTGCCGACTTCCACTTTCCTCTTAAAACCAGTTGTATTGTATTGTATTGTATTGTATTGTATTGTATTGTATTGATCGACAGCTATACTTAGACTTAAACATAGGCCTTTTGTATCCTTCCTGAAATGTGAAAGTAGTGCACTGCAGGAAATCCGTTGTACTGTCTACGTCTAGCTTTGGTCTGACTGACTACATGGCACCCGCGCCCAATATTTCATAGGCAAACATTTTTAAAAAGTTACATAACCATTAAAAAGCACAGCTCCAACTCTTTGATCCGCCGAAGCCTTTGGATGACAGAGTGCAAAATCCCTTGGCTCTTTTTTTTCCCCTTCTCACTTTGGTTTCCTCTGTAAATGGTTTTAATTAAAAATGGCCGCTCAGTCTGGATTACTTTGTGCGACGACCTTTTAACTCACGAGAGAGGAGGATGGGGAAAAAAGAGTTGTTTTAAATAGAATTCATATATCTATGGGATATTTGATTTTAGTGTGACGCTAAGACAAACTAGGTTTCCTCAATGGTGCATTTAATGTTATTGGAGGTTATGATGCTCATATTTTCTTTCCTAATTGTTTTATATTTCAGAAAGAAACGTCATTCCTTTTTACATAAAATGAATATTTGAAACGTTGTTCCCTATAGTTTTGAAGTCTGCTATGAAAGAATTCTAGAAAACATATGAATAAGAAAATTATAATAAAATGACCTACATCAGTGTGCCGGATTATGTTTGCTGGCTGCCTAAATCTCAAAATCTCTTTTTCACTCTATTTAGGGCATTTTGTTTGTGCTGGTTTTTCACAGTAACGTTTCACCAAATAGAATTACTCTAAAACTTATCAGCCCTCTGACCTAATAATATCATAATCTGACAAATGCTAAAGACTCAGAATAGAGGCCAACAATATATATTTTTTTTTTTCAATTTGGATAAGCCCTCCATTGCCACGAGAGAAGATCGCACCTCACTAGAACAGGCTGATATTTTGTCTTTGCTTTAAGCCTTCCGCCCGTGGCTGTAGATTCACAGAGTGCCCATCATGAGGAAGCTTCAGATACTAGCGAGGGAGAGAAATGCTTTGCACTGGACTCTGGCCAACTCTCAATGTTCTGCGGAGGGATGAAAAGGCATACTCCTGAGAGCACGCTAATAAGGCTTTAATTGTATGTTCCTCCACTAAATTAATGGATGGAAATGATTTGATTAATTCAGACACCGCTGGATACTAATATCCAATTAAATCCTAACACCAGGCATGCACAGGGGCTCCCAGTGCATTGTGGGTGCCCGACTACTAAAGCTGTCAGTTGTTGCTTGTTTGGGTTGTGAAAAAGGATGTTACAGGTGGAGGTGTTGGGGAATGGCAAGTGTGTGTCTCAGCTGAAAACAAAATGTTTGTCTCTCGTCTCTTGCATGCAAGTGTTTTAATTAAGTGCATTCTCGTGTGTGCTGCTGTCACAAATCCAATATACAGTTCAGATTAGATGAAGATGTAATTGTTGTAACTTTTACCTGAAGCAACTTTCTCTCTCTCTCTCTCTTTAATTATTTGGAGTGTCTGGAGATGTGTTGATTGTATGTCAAGTACCGACCTGAAAGTCACTGAGTATGAGCCACCATATGCACTCACAAGGGAGATCTTCAATTTAGTGGTGTAAGTTCAGAAAAAAAGAATGTTTCAAAAACACAATAAGGTTTTACAATCCTTCCCTTAACTGAATGTATGTGACATTGATAACAATAATGCAGCATGACGTATCCACAGGTAACGAATGAATCGGGTCCAACCGGTTGATGGTTAAGGACTTCATGTGCTCAATATACATCGCATAATACATTCCTTGCATTCTTACTGCCAAACTAACTTAATGTAAACAAGATACAATATATTAATTACATTTTTTCATTTATCAATATGTGTTTGTGAAGGCATTTTATGATTTAACCGGACTGTGTGGTGGTTTGAGAGCACAATAGGTGAAAAGGGTCTGTTTCAGTGTGATATAAAGCTGAAGCAATTAGATTAAAATTGACTGTGTATTGGACTGCAGATTCTTAAAAAAAAAAGTATGTGTATGTGTGTATGTATATGTGTATGTATATATATATATATATATATATATGTATATGTATGTATGTGTGTGTGTATATATATATATGTATATACATATATAGCTATATATATATAAAAAATAATGTTTTTTGTTTGTTTTAATTTTATTTTGAAACAGTAATCTGTGTATCTGAATCCGAATTTGATGAAAATGGGGGCGGGACCTGATAAGCCTTTGGCTTCTTCCGTCTCCCTTCGGACAACACAAAGTATGATGTATGAATATTTGCAAGAGAAAATTGTGTATTGTGTGGAATTGTCCGAAAGAATAATAAATAAATAAATAAATAAATATAAAACTATGTAACATAATTCATAGCCCATGGGAGAATCCAGGGCATAGTGGTTCTCAGCCAACAGTCATTACAATAAAGTAATGCATACGGTACAATGTTGTCTTATCAATGTTTCTGTACTCCACAATAAAAAAGTGGGAAATTAAGAAGATCACATTTGATGACTGATGATGTCAAAACGTCAGGTTAGGCACACAACATACCTTGAGAAATTGCTTTATAAAGGTCAAGAAGAGACAGGTAAAGACTATAATCATACGGTATGCATTTGACCAATGTTGAAAAGATCAAAGTACATTTTGGGACAAGCACATGAATAAATCACGGTCTGCGTACGCAGCTCTTTGGCAGTTCAAAACTTGCCCTTCAGTGCAGCAGTCTAGTCCAATAGTGAGCAATGAAAATTTATCTTTTTCACTTCCAGAAAAAGCAGAAATTAGCCTTGTTTTCACGCGTCGAACACAAAATAAAGATGGTCGGTGCTGCAGTTTTAGAATTTCAAAAGAGGCGTGTGACACTGTCTGGCTCATGTAAGAAAAGGAAATGTCTTTTGTACTGATTGAGCATTTTGTAGAATAAATCATTGGCGTTATTTATAATGCCCAAAGACAGCCTTGAAGCACCTCAACCACCATACTCCCTATTAGTTTTTCTTAAAAATAGACAAATATTTTGCAATATATACATTTTTATTTATATTTTTTTTATTACTAATTTTTTTCAATATTATCCCTCCTATTGGAATTGGCATATATCTTTATGTGGTCCACCAGAAAAAGAAAAAAATAGATGTTGAAGAAGATTCAAGGCTCATGGAACATTTTTAAATGAATAAAACACCCGAAAGAAAAATAAATATTAGGCTACTACACAGAACTCACAAGTATCCAGTTCTTTCCTATCTCCCTAGTCGGCTGTCACTCTTTGGTGTGGGTGGATTGGAGGTTGTGTATCTGCGAGGCATTATCAGGAGTAACAGTTGTCTCCCTGTGAGGTATTTTAGACCTTGGCAAGGTAAGAACTGTGAAAACCTTTAGAGAAAAGGATGTTGATGGTACTTAGGATTTTTATTTTTTATTTTTTAAAGGAGCGCCGAGAAACTTGGTTTAAATCTTGCACCCCCTTTGGACAAAATAAGTAGTGTTTTTACTAAGCCAGCATAACGAAAAACTATATAAAAATGCAATTATTTGCACTGATGGTCTCGTTTGCTGTTACAAGTACTTTATGCCAATCAGAGGAAATATTTAAAACTTCCTCGTAGCCCCTTTTAAAGTAAAGGGCTAAACGGCTGCTTGCAGCAAGGAGTCGGTAAACCGCAGTACATTGTTTAGATGTTGCAAAGATAATATTTGTGGTTGGTCTTGATCTCATTAGGGAGATTTTCACACTGCTCCTGCTTAGAAGTAGCTCAACGCAATCATGCCATTAATGCTGTTCCATAGCCTCCTATAGGGATCGTGTTTTTGCTTGGCTCTGCTGTCCAACAAATCAACAATTATTGGGATTATTGACCACCTGGAGTTTGTCAGAATCATTGATTGGACTCAAGTCTCACTGACACGTTCTATAGCTCTTTTAAATGGAGTCTTGTTAATCATTAGTTAAAATCTTTTGCAAGTTGAGGGGTGAAATTGATTGTTGTCACTACAATCATGCACAAACAAAGTTGTCATGTGTCGTCTCGGACAATACAGATATGACGAAATGAGTCAATGATTTTGACTAGTGTGGCTTGAGTGTAGGCATTTTGAACTACACTCAACAAAAATATAAACGCAACACTTTTGTTTTTGCTCCCATTTTTCATGAGATGGACTTAAAGATCTAAAATTCATTCCAGATACACAATTGTACCATTTCTCTCAAACATTGTTCACAAATCTGTCTAAATGTGTGATAGTGAGCACTTCTGCTTTGCTGAGATAATCCATCCCACCTCACAGGTGTGCCACATCAAGATGCTGATCTGACATCATGATTAGTGCACAGGTGTGCCTTAGACTGTCCACAATAAAAGGCCACCCTGAAATGTGCAGTTTTGTCTCACAGCAAAATGCCACAGATGCCACAAGCATTGAGGGAGCGTGCAATTGGCATGCTGACAGCAGGAATGTCAACCAGATCTGTTGCTCGTGCATTGAATGTTCATTTCTCCACCATAAGCCGTCTCCAGCAACTTCGCACAGCCATTGAAGAGGAGTGGACCAACATTCCACAGGCCACAATTGACAATCTGATAAACTCTATGCGAAGAAGATGTGTTGCACTGCATGAGGCAAATGGTGCAGATACTGACTGGTTCTGAGTCCCCAGACCCCCAATAAAGCAAAAAAATGCACATTTCAGAGTGGCCTTTATTGTGGACAGTCTAAGGCACACCTGTGCACTAATCGTGATGTCAGATCAGCATCTTGATGTGGCACACCTGTGAGGTGGGATGGATTATCTCAGCAAAGCAGAAGTGCTGACTCACACATTTAGACAGATTTGTGAACAATGTTTGAGAGAAATGGTACAATTGTGTATCTGGAATGAATTTTAGATCTTTAAGTCCACCTCATGAAAAATGGGAGCAAAAACAAAAGTGTTGCGTTTATATTTTTGTTGAGTGTAATTCCCCTCAGGAGTCGTTGGAGACCAAAACAAAAGCTGAAAGAAGGTATAACAGAGGCATTTTCTGCTAACAAGAACTTTATAAGGTGATAATAATATGTTCCTGTTGTGTTTTCAGCTAGTTCCACTAGCCCAAAAAAAAATCTATTTATTCTGTTTTAAAGGGGGAAAGCAAAGGTTAGGCTACTGCTCCAACATTTATAGGACAATTCTCACCATTTGGTTGGAGCAGCTTTGTTAAATACCACTGTAGTCGTGCTTTCTCTGTCAAATGTCATTTTCAATTCATTTTCATTTTTACTCCTGCTGAAACTACAGTAGCTTAAACGTTTGACTGGTTTTGATGTCATGGTTGTCAGAATTGTTTCTTACTTACTTTCGACCGAGAGAGAGGAAGACAGAGAGAGAGAGAGTAATTTAATTTTACATTTTTACAAAAAAACTTTATTGAAGTTATGGAACACAAATATATCAAAAAAGGGCTATTTGTACATACACGTCGTTTTTAAAATAAGTTATCCAATAGAAGCTTGTGCAAAATCATTCATGACAGAGCAAATAATATCATTATAACACCAATACTGAGAGAGAGAGCTTTAATACAAAACATAGAAAGGTTCACAGATCCGATTTAAATATCCAACAACGTTATCAGAACAGGTATAGCCATGAGGGAGCAGTGAAGTCAGCGCTTTCTTTTCCAGTTCTTATGAATGGGTGTTTCTTACCTTGTGCCACCACAGCGTAGGAGTGAATGCCTAACAGCGGATGCAATCTTTGTAAAAAGAACCAAGATGATACTGTGTGGCACAATGCTCGGATGCTTTTCTTGCACAGATAAGAAAAGCATTTAAAAAAGTCTCCACTTTGCTTCTCCCACACAGAACCGTGCACACACTCACACACACACACACACACACACACACACACACACACACACACACACACACACACACACACACACACCCACATGCACATGCACAAACGCACGCACATACACACGCACAAACGCACGCACATGCACACACATGCGCACACACATGCGCACAAGCACACTGCGCGACCGCCAAATACAACAACAACAGCACACATTCTAGGCCGGACTTGACACCCCAATAAAAGTGTGGTTACTGCTGGCCAGAGCTTCTGGGATTTGAATGCTCGTCTTGTCCTCATTTCAACCTGAAACACAGTCCAGGCAGCGTCAGAGGGCCAGATTTCCGCTCGGCTAGGCCAGGTCGGCTGTATATTTGGAGATCTACTTTCTTTTTTACCTACCGCTGACATTCCCCTTCTGTTGTCGAGGTCATTAAACAAACTGCATTGAGGAGGCGGAAACTGAATACCACAGCTGCAACAAAGCCTATAGTGCATGCTTCTGTTTTGGTGATGAATGCCCGGATTTTTATAGCGTGATGCTGTGTGAAGTACTGTAGCTAAATGGCAGCCTTTTTGTGTGTGTACCCAGTGCTTTGTTTACCAAGAATGCAAATCTGTCTTGTCTTTATTAAAGGTGGAGTCAGTAATTCTGGTGAAAGCTTGTCAAAATCTGTCCGTACTGTGAAAAAAAAAATCCAGTGTTAATACACAGCCTAGACTCTGTAAACAGGCATGTTGCTTACTACGGTGGGACCTTTGTATACAATACATACCCTTTGTTTACACACCAGTTTGCAGATCCTATAGGCTTTCTATTAACACTTGTTTTCTTTCAGCGTACACAATATGGACAGGTAGGCGCTACCTGTCTGAACTGTTTACGCCTGAGGAGATAGTCCCTGGTTTTGACACAAAGTGATTTTGTCAACAAGTATCGCTGACTGCACCTTTTAAGATCCTTCACAAGTAGTCTGGAAGGTTCCCTGAGTCATGAGAGTTGTAGGTTCGCCGGAGATGCTGATTTAAAATGCAACATCATCCCAGCTGATGTAGCAACATGATGGAATCAATAATATACAGTGACTGCAAGGAATCATGTACATATTCAATCACAAATGACAGAGATTAACTGCTGGTAGGAGCTAGCTAAAAAAAGATTTGCTTGTTGAGCTTAATGCAGGCAGATTGCTCATTAAGTGGTTGGCATTATTCATTCAGAGTTATAGAGATAAATGAGATCTATATTTCATTTAGGGTTGAGAGGATGCAGAGAGAGAGAGAGAGAGCCGGTCTTTAGTCCCTGGGCGCACTATTGTCTTACCCTTGATCACGATATATACTTGACTGAGCAAACAAGGCATGCCTTTATCATTCATGTTTAATTAGAGCTTGCCCAGGCATTCCTGCCAAAGTGCTTACGTTTAAACCCAGTGTTTGTCTTGTCAGTTCCTCCGTGGAAAAGGATGCCATAAAGGAAGACGCTTCAAAAAATCTTAATTGTTCAGCTTGAAAGGTTTCCGAAGTAGGTCATGCATAGTTGGCTCATATTCCGGGCCCTTTTACATAACACTTTCATTCTTTCTCTCTCTCTCTCTCTCTCTCTCTCTCGCAGACACACACACACACACACACACACACACACACACACACACACACACATGGGCACACACAGACGCACACACACACACACACACACTCACGCTTCCACAAGGATTTTTTTTTACGTCAGCAGAACCCATAATTCAGGAAAAAGTGCTATTGCGTGTGACTTCAATCTTAAATAACTTTTTTGATGACATACTAGTAACAGAAAATGCCAAGGAAGCAAGCGTAAATAGAAGGAGGCTGTTAAGTTAAAAGTCAACTTATTATCAACCTATTCTGGAGGCATTCAATGTAGCCAATTAATTGAAACGCATTTTTAAAAAAAATCACCCAATGCATCTACTTGCTCTGCTGCCTAGATGTTATTTCCGAGAGAGCGTTTTTATTAGAGGTGGGCATAGATTAATTTTTTTAATCTAGATTAATCTAGATTAATTTTGAAATTAATCTAGATTAATCTAGATTAAAATGGCTCATTTGAATTCATTCATAATATGTGTGTGCTCCCTAAATAATGACTCAAAGTAAGTCTTTGAGAACGTGTTTCTCAAGCCAGGTGGCGCATCAGACCAGGGGCTCATCTCCTGTTTCCAACATGCATCACAAACTGCTTGAGGAAGCTGTTCTACTATGATAATTGGTGATGAAAATAAATAATGTTCAACAAGATGTACTTGTGTTTACAAACTGTTTATTCAGTTAAACATGAACTTTGAACTGTAGGCCATAAGAGGTAACGATGAATTGTTTAGGGCTGCAACTAACGATTATTTCAATAATCGATTAATCGGTCGATTATTTTTTCGATTAATCGATGAATCGGATAAAAAAAATAAACATTTGTAAATGCTGCATCTTTATTCAAAAACTGAACATTACTTCAAATTCACAGTGCACACTGAAGTGTCAAAACACCAGGTTATTGCTCCAACGTCCCGGAACTATTAAAAGTAATATTAAATGATAAAAAATTAATAATAAACTTAACTGGGATAACACAAAAAAAAACATACAATGTATGATATACATTTATACAGTATAAGGGATGTCCATGGTAAACCAGTCAACCGATAATATTTTTAACCGGTAAATACTAACGGTTAAAAAAATTAAATCATCTTAATTTCTCTCAGATGACAGGAGAGTTAATTTGTATTGATATTGATACCATTTTCAAGACTCCTTAACGATCCAAGTCTTTATTGATATCACAATTGATAATTTTCTATTATTTTGTTGAAATAGAACTTGTATTATTGCTTTAATTGCTGATATGATCATAGCTCAAGATAGGACATTAAACAGGTCATAATTCCATTCCATCTTTACTATCTATTTTATATTGCTGGGAAAACAAGTTTCGCCAAAATCTCAAATTTCTTTTTTTTTGTGTTGCATTTGAACACATCAATCATATTACTGAGCCGGCCTGAACACATCACAGTTGACATGTTTGCTACTTTTTTTAAGCTAACTAGCTTTATATCCTTCCGATTTTAACATGGATTTAAAATCTGGATCACTATTTTTAACTGACGGGACTTTCTACACCGTTCGGTTGTATGATTACTGCCGCTGCATTGAATGACTGTTGATGCGCCGATGCCGATTCTCCGAGCACGTCTGCACACCGTCTGCAGCAGCAGCTGACAGAGTTTTTTTGGACTAGACGGATACTGAGTTGATGGAGTTTTTTTTAACCCAAAGAAAGCAAAGGTACAACACTTTTATATAGGCCTGCAGTCCAGTGTTAGATATGACCAAAATACAAGCTGTGGCCGCTCACACTATAGCTTTCCCGCACGTGAAGCGAGCCTTCACGTGCGGAAGGGGGTTCACCCCGACGGCGAACAGCATCTCCCCTGAGCCGAACAGGAGGTGGAATTAAGAGATTAACGGCGATATTTTTTTTATCGCCCGATAAGAGTTTGGCGTTAACGCAGCCGTTAACGCCGTTATCGGCCCACCACTAGTTTTTAATTATTTACTCAAATAAATTATTAGATAGCTTCATCTAAATTAAATAAATGACCTCTTCATTCAATTGCATGTGCAGCATGAAAAAATATGTTTTCTATTAAATGTGTCACACAGACACTACAGCTAACACGACATGTGCTATACTCCATATCTTACTAAAGGCTTTATCAGCTCTCTTTTAAAAAAAAGAAAAAAATATATATTTTATATCCGCCCATATGTTTCAAAATCCCTGGAACACTTAACATATGTTCGCTTAGAAAAATGTATAATTAATTTATTGAAAATGGCCATCACTGTGCTGACCTAGAAAACACATGTGTAATGTACTGGATGTTTCGGTCCTGCATGCTTATGCCGTGGGGGAAAAAACGAAATGATTTGTGTCCATTTGTCAAGAATTAATTTGAATCCATAAAAGCCCATGCCTCTGACTCCCTGTCATTCAGGGGCACAAATCATGTATGTAACACAGCACATGACACACTGACCCAGCAGGTAAAATTTTAGCCTTCAAAGAATCAGATGACAGTTCCAAAGAAAAGACACTTCATCATACTAACCCTGTTTGGAGGGATCATAATTTCCCTCGTCTGATGCTGCAAAAATTGTCAAACGTGTTTTGGCAGGGAGGGGTAATATGACTTCTGTTTTCAGTAAAAGAGAGAGGAAAAGTCATAATTGAAGCAATATTAACGTTCTCGAATTACACACACGAATAAAAAAGCTTGTGTCTGATAATGCAGATAGTTCTGACTTCCCCTCGTTGTACCAGGTTTTGAGATGCCTCTCTCTCTCAGACGTCTGCCTCCAATAATTCCAAATGAATTCTTGTTTGTGTAGCTTTTAAAATAGAACAGATTTTTTTCCATCACACTGGATTATCGTTGTGAACAGTTTTCATGGAAAAATACTGCCTGGAGTGAAAAAACCTTCAGTTGGAATTTCAACCTCAGTCGAGTAACCAACCCAAATGAGTATTGAAACATTTTCGAGTGTTGAAAGCTACCCTTGAATGTCAGCCTTGTAGTTGTTTACTTATTATTTGATTTATACAGTTTCTGATAAATTATAAATTCTATTCAGGCAAAGCTCCCGTGAGCCTGCAAGGTGTCTTCACAGCCATAAATTGACTCTTATCAACTAGTATTTATTTGTATCTTCTATATGATGCCTTTAACTTATATTCTCTAGGTTTATGTTAATTCTATGTTCATGTTAGTCTGAACACAGCAAATTCCTTGTATGTGAGAACATACCTGGCCATAAAACCGATTCGGAATGGTGGGTGGTATTTGTTTCCATTCAAATTAAGTACATAAGACTTGCATGTGGACGACAATGCTCTATAGTGCAATGAGATTGTTTCAGAGGATAGATACAGTCAGCCTAACATTATGATGCCATCAAGTCAGCAGCAGTGCTTTCTACAGTTCTGGGAAGTATTGAGATCTGGCCATTCTCCCTGCAGAGTTTAATGCACTGTGTGTCTGGCAAACATTCCCCCCTAGTTCAATGTCTGCTTTTTGTTTCACCTGCCTTCCTCTGACTTGGCTACAGCTGCCCGGTTTCACTTGGCTCTGAAAGGGAGATGTTTTTTCTTCTTCTTTTTATGTGTTTTTGACTGTTAAGCAGGAGCCTTTTCTCTTATTCAAAATCTTGCTCAGCTGGTGGACCTTGAAGAAAAATGAAAATAAATTAAGCAACGTTAAAGTCGCAAAGCAGTGGAAGAGTTTTTGCACATTAAACTTGTGTCTTGTCTCATTTGTTTACGTCCTGTTACTACATAACAGACACGCTCCCATGCGCATGTGTGTTTGTTAGTGTTCAGTGTCATAAGTGTGGCATTAAGTAATTTGAGGAGGGACTGTGAGAAAATGTGACGTAGGTCATGATTCCGGTTTATCCAGTTTATTCATATCAACCCGTTGCCCTTAACACCTTGGTTATCTTAGTTCCTCAGACAACTTCTGATTTCTGGTCTTTTTTTGTGTCAATAATGGTGTCTTTCCAACTTGGTAAATGTTCTTTAACATTACTTACTATCATGTGTAGGGTTTTTACAGTATTTCTTAATACAACACTCTCATGTATGTACATTTAAAGAGTTAAACGTTACTGTGATCATGTTCTCCTATCCATTCTGGCCCTCAAGCAATTCTTTACTCACGCTACTACACTGTAAAAAAAAACAAAGAAACAGTGAGACACTAAAATCAATTCCCTGTCCTGTGAAAATCAATTCTAAAGTTCAGTCTCAGTTCATATGAGGCAGTCACATGAAGGAGTCACATGTAGCTTTGTTATTGTTGTATCCCAGCAACAATCCTATGCCCAACTATAAGGATGTATCCATATCTACCATGGCTCTGCGATATAACAACCCTGTACGTTGGAACTCAAGACAGGGAATTTCAATATAAAAAGTCTTTAAAATTTGGCAGATCTTTCATGTTAATGTTGAAAGAATCTGTCTAATGCAAATGAGCTTTTAATCTCAGTTGACATCTGGAGCGCATACAGTATTTGAACGCCTAACAGTAGAAATGCTCATAAATTGTTGTTGCATTCATCATCATTTAAACCTAAATCTCTCAAGGCCAGTCCAAACTGTGGGAAAGACCGCTCTCACTGGCCTACATTCCTGCTTTATTAAAGAACGTACATTAACATGCAGTACATGAGATTGACCTTGGTGGACACTTGCCAACAGTTGTGAAAAGGCACCAATGGATATTTCCAGCGCCTCGTCAAGGGCACTGTGTCATCGTTATACTACCGTCTCAGACATCTTTGATCAATCCTGATTCACAGTCCCCCCCCCCCCCCCCACCCCCCTCACCCCGACTCTGGAGGGCAAACATCTGCGCGGCTGTTGTTGCTGCTCTCAGTTGCCGATGCCAACAGTTAGAGAAATGAGTGGCGCTCCACAATCTCATCAGTGGGTTCATTTGGGGACTTGTATCGAGAAACCCTGGACATTATTATGAGTATTTCCCATTCCTTTTGACCTTTTGCAATATCTAGAATAATAGAATAATAGATTTTTTCAATCCATTATCATTGGCCATAGCAAAGCACGGCTCCAGGATTTACCTGCATAGGTCGCACTCGGTACATCAAACAGTCCATGGTTAGCACTTCATACGTGCAATGACCCAGCGTGGACAAATGCTACATTCAAGGGCTCCTTTGTAAATCAGAAAATTTGAATTTTTCGATTGAGAAGTCATTTCGACTTTGATGTTGGAATATGTTTGAGTTTTATATCTCCACACTACATTACCACAGAAGAAGAAAAGATTGTTATGAAATATTGAACTAGGTAACAGTTCGGGAACATGTCGGGTGGCTGACTGTGAGAAAAATGTCGGCATTGTCAGTCAACGCATTATAAATAGCAGGATATAATACTTAAGTGACATCCAGTTATTCAAGTTACTTGTGACAGCAACTGACTGTAAATCAACACAGTAAGTTTACCTTACCTTACCTTAGATATAACTTTAAAGCTGATAGATAGATAGATAGATAGATAGATAGATAGATAGATAGATAGATAGATAGATAGATAGATAGATAGATAGATAGATAGATAGATTTGAAAATAAAAATTGACCATAATGGATTTCTTCTAATTGAAGGATATTTTCCAGAATAACAATAGATCAAATGACCAAGGGTTATGTGAAAAGGGTCACAAATAAACTAGAACATAAAAAAAATCACCAGACTCAGCTTTTCACATCAAATATTATGCCAATACATCAGTAGGTTTTTTTTCTCAATCTGAAAATAACTGTCAGATCAGGCGCAGGTCCCGTTTTATTGTAGTGTTATTCTCTTGGCCCGGGCCTTAGTTATTAGAGCCTCCCATCTGTGTGCTGTATTAGACAAGCTCTGCTGAAGGCATGGCATTTTCTCCTCTCCCTCTCCGAAACAAAGCTGTATGCTCGTTTCATACATTATGAATTAAGGGCCAAACACTCACTAGTGTTTGGAGGGGTGTTTTCCCCTTAGTGATTTACACTGGAGAGCTTCCAGAAACAGAAAGGGGGGGGGGAATTAACATTCTATACAGAAAAACCTTTTAAAAAGTATGGCAGTCTGTGTGTGTGTGTTTGTGAATATGTACAGTACAAATGTATGTATGCTAGAGACAGATCAAAGAGAGAGAGAGAGAGAGAGGGGGGGGGGGTACGGGATACAGTTGTCTGTTGCATATTTTATTGTGCTGTATCTGGACTGAAAAGAGAGTCTCTGTGAAACTTGTGAATTAGAATGGCTGCTGTTAGGATTTTACAGATACTGTTGTCTATAGCAGTGCAGCACTGCTTATATAGTTTTGGGACCTGGAAGTGCTTTTATCGATGCCCTGCCACTACCTTGCAATTTAAAAATTGGGGAATGTTGTAAATGGTAAAAGGTTTTTTGCTTCAGGCAGGATGGATGAATTTAAATCCTTTGTTGGTTGAGCAGTACTCTGGCCAGTATTACGGTTTCCCTGGCCCAACCTCCACCACAACATTACCCCACACATTATACTGCCTTATCACCTCCCACTGATCACCTGACCTGTTGCTGTATTCAAACATATGTACATCCGAAACCGCTAAAACCAATGCAACAAGTCCTTTGTTTCATTCTGCTGCATATAGAGTAGCACTACAAATACAATTTATTTCATTTGACTAAGATTTGACTATAATTATTTAGTCATACAAATATTTGGCTGAAGTTTCGATTCATTCGGTGAGTGGTGTATAGATGGGAGATCAGATTTCTCTTCTGCAGCTGCTTGGGGGGGCTTCTGCAAATATTCCCTGCGTGCATCTGGACAGTTACAGAGCAGATATCAGCCTCTTAAAAACAAAACAAACAACTGCTGCGGCCTGCTGCACCAGCTGTGGGAAAATTCAAACTTTTGCATAATGTTGTCATGCAAATTATTACTAAGTTGCTTAAACAAAGGCAATACCACCACCACAGGAATTTTATAATTTTCCCTTTGAGTGCATTTAGCGCCTACCTATACATACACAGTCCGTCTTGTTTGTGTACAACCAGTGGCTCAGTGGCTAGTGTTAGCTTACAGACATTGCTGAGCAGCATACATGAGCTACTGTTATGCTAAGTTTTCATTTGTCACACATTTAAGAGGGGATTTTTACGACGGGATTTTTTATTTTTGCCTTGGGTACTATTTAACTTGTTGTCAATCAGGTTACACAATGATGGGTGTAAAAAGGGTGTCTTAAGTATTTGTTGTGAATTTCCACTCAGTCTCATTATCGTGTATTTAACTTGTGCGCCACGGCCGCCATTGTTCTCAATCACTTAAATAGGCTTGCTTGGGGCTAATAAGTGAGTTTCGTTTGCTGCGTGTGCCCAGTTTAATTGGTGGAGTGAGGGTGTGGAAGAATTGCAACATTTCTTCACCTGCACATCCAGTTAGGCGATGACATACACACACACACACGCACGCCATTTACACTGTCACAAGATGAATGCCAAATTCAAAATGCTGAGTCAAATGCTGCCTCCCATTGCTCCAATCCCCCCCTTGAGAGATTAATGGTGAAAATGAGGGCATGTCACATGTGTTGACATGATGGCAGAGGCACTGGGCTCAGCATCAGAGCTAGCCTGGAGGCTCAGCTACTGTACTGTACTGCCATACATACAGACAGTACAATCTCTTCATGATGCAGCTCTCTATCGTTCAATGATATGAATACTCAGTAATCTCCGGGTAGAAACTCACAGTGCTTAAGGCCATTAGCAGAAGTTGTGAACTTCACCACTGAACAGTTGTTGTATCGTCTCATTTTTATTTAGTTCTTTCCATTAAAGATTTGTGAATTTAATAAAACTTAAAGCTGAACGTGACTATGTTACAGGAATTGGTGTTCTCTTATTTGACTGCTCTGCCATGTCCAAATAGTTAGCCGAGTAGTTATCCAAAGCGTGTTTCTTTATTTTTTTTTGTCGCTAGTAATACATTTCCTATTTCACGTTACTTTGAGTGTGTGCGTGATTCTGGGGCAAATGTAGGGGGCTGACAGTGGACACTCAAAATTGTATTTAGAGAAATGTCTAGGGTGTTAAGTGGAATCGTTATTGTCGGCAAAGATAGATAAATACATTTAATTCATTTATTTCAGCTTGTAACCCCTTATCTCTCTCTTATTAAGATCTCCACAAACTTCTCCTCACTACATTCCCAAGCCAAGTGTTTGACTGTGGGTTCTGTGTAGGGCTTAAACTCCTCCTGACACTGACATGGACTCAGATCCACTCTTGTCTCATGCAGGCTGGTCAGACAGAATACCACATCCACAAGTTTTGGGCCTCATCTTTTCCTGTGTTATTGAGGTATTCTACAAACATCTGTGGGCTGCATGATTGAGTTATTCCCCCTCAGCGGGCTCCCTTCGGTTTTCGGTCCCCTTGTGGTTCCCTTTGGGGTGTACACACACACACACCCACACAGGCACACATACATGCACGCTTGTAAACAACCGCAGCTGTTTAGTGGACAATTTGATTTAGTTTTAGAGTGGCTCCCCAGTTTTGTCTCTGCTTTGTCGTGTTCTGAGAGAATATGGATGGCTTGTTTTATTGTAATGCGATGGACAGAAATATTAAAAATTAAGGGTTGTTACAAAGACTTTGGGGGAATAAACCTATGTTTAATTTTGCAAATCTTGTCTTTAATTTGACCGTGTTTGATAGATAGATAAAGAGTGAATGTCGTTTATATCCGTATGCTAATGCTCCAACCCATTACATGAATGAGAGTAATCTGGCTTTGTGCCCAAACAACCCAAAGTCTTTTATTTGTTTAAAAAAAAAATAAGTCTAAACATTGAAAATGAATTTGCGGCTGCACCATACTGTAGTAGTGTCTTCATATCCCAAACCAACTACTCACACTGTATACATTCGGACGGACGGCTGCAAAGCTCCATCCGAGCTCAGCGAATGCATGACAACGGATTTCTTTTTTTAGCTAGCTTGGATCTATTTTGAGAGACGGGTAATGATACAGGACAGACACTGAAGGACATTCAAACCTGTCAACTCCTATATCTTCACACTTCATTGGTCAGAGGGAAGATGGCATTGATGAAAGGTCGCGGTGACTCTGATTAAAAGAGAATAAATGTGTCCAATGTTTGGGGGGCGGGGGGGGGGTGGGTTGCACAGGGTTAGTATCCACTGGCTGGCTGTAGATGGATCGGGTCATTGATCCGATCTGTCCTCACTGTGTTTAGCTCTCTCTGCCTCCAGCAGCTGTTAACCCTGCAGTGTATTAAAATCAGATTAGGGCCCCTTGTTTAGAAAGGGAGCGTGCCAAGGAGAGGGTTCACGTGTATCAAGTCAACACACCTCTGTACATAAACACATGCCAATCAACCGAATGCCTGTCCGATTGCTTTTTTTATCTTCTTTGAAAAACACAATAATTCAAAAGTGCAAATATGTCTTTTCCTGTTGCATCGGTTAAGTTTTTATAGTTAGGAAAGTTGAAAGGATACTTGAAATAAATGTGGTTAAAACGGTCGGTTCTGTTTTTGGATTACCATAGTTACCTAGTTGCCAGAAAGTATGAAATTCAGTAGCTAAAAGAGTTTGCAACAGTATGTTCTCCTTAGATGTTTTTTTACACTCCTGTGAAGTGACATAACACTCAGTTTATGCTGAGAAAATGAAGGTGTAAAGCTACGGAACGTATTGATTGACAACCTGTGTCACAGTTGTTGTGTCCTTGGGCAAGACACTTCACCCACCTTGCCTCGTGTGAATGTCGATAGTTAGTCTGCTATCGGTGTATGAATGTGTGTGTGAATGGTAACGTGGGAATGGGAACAGGTCTCCCTTGCAAAAGAGTCTTCGGTCTCAATGGGATATACCTGTATAAATAAAGGTTAAAAAAAAAAGAAAAAAAAAGAAAAAAGATTGACAATATATCATCACTTATCACTTACGACACCGTGCTAAAGATCTTGAAATCATCGCGGCATAAGCAGGCTTTCTGTTTATTCTCGCAAACAGTGATTGTTATATGTTTGACTGGGATCTTTTGTTTGTAAATGTTTCTCTTTGAGGTGACGTGATACTTTAAACAAAAGGATTTTTCCCGAATGCCAAACATGTAAAGCTGTTTTGGTCCGTTACTCACTTTCCGATCTCTTCCATTGTCCTAAACACACATTCTTTAGCAAAATGTCTCTTTCTATTAGAGACCAAGTCATGACAGAGACCAGAGTGTGTATATTGAGAACGAGAACAGTCCAAAACTTTGAGAGATTGAAATCAAGACCAAGACCAAGGCCAAGGCAGGGTCAAACCCAGCCAATACCAGTGTGAGGCCACATTTGCATGACACACGAACGATAAAACGCGGAAAGTGCAAACCTTTGCTTAAAATTGATCTGAAAAATCCATATTCCCATAAAAACACCCACAAAAAAACAAATCAAAATTCCTTCGTCATTTTCCCATATACAGTATGTGTGTATGTGGGTATGTTTTAAGTGATGCAGGTCTTGAAATAAAATCCATGTCCTTTGCCCTCTGTTACAAGACAGAGTTAAAATGCTGGCTTGATGAACAGGCTCAGGCCATGTATTTCATTAATAATGGTCTTCTAAGTTCAAGGAGCAATAATGTAGATAAAAAATATGTTTTGCAGTATTTCTTATTCACTGTGTGTACAATAAGTAAGATATACACACACGCACACGCACACACACACACAGAGGAAAGACTCAGCTTAAAATGAAACCCACTGAAGCAACATAAAACTAAAAAGCACTAAAATAACTGCGAGGAGAGTGTCGCATTTGGTGGATGTCATTGACCCTCCGAGAATTTTGAGATTTACAGTAAAACAGAAAGTGGAGAAGAAAAGAGACGAGAGAGAGAGAGGGAGAAAGAGAGATAGAGAGCTGCACATGTGGGATGGATGGAGAGAGGGAAGATGATGATTTGAGATAAGCGGAGAAGACAAACAAAAGGGCATAGCGAAAGGGCATTTCTAAGTCCTGTTTCAATATGTTTCATGTTTATTGCAGATGACATATTTTCAGCCTCAATAAAGTGCCACGTGACCATAATTAATCCCCCACACATCAACCCACACCTCATTGAATTTATCCCTCTTTTCTTTTTTTTCATTATGGAAAAAAAAATGGGTTAATCCAGAAAAATATGAATCATTTGCTGTAAATAAAATGACCTGCAGGTGCTTAGTTGAGATAAATGTACGTTTTTCGAAATGGTCTCGATGAATTGTTGTTTTCTTGAAGTGCTATGTGTGGCAGCAGTCAGAAAGCATTAGGCTGTGTGTGCAGTGAGTGGAGAGAGGAAATACCCCTTTTGCGGTGGATGCCCAAAGGGAGTGAGGATTGGAATGCCATAACAAAAACAAAGTCTCTTGTCCTTTTCTGTCATCTTTTCCTATCGGCTGGTAGCCAAGTGTCTTGGGCAGACATTGCCACTAACTGTGTGCATCAGACTGGGGTTTCCGCACACGCACACACACACACACACGCACGCACGCACACACACACACACACACACACACACACACACACACATGTTTTAAGCCAAATGCCTGTCTTTGCTGCTACTTTGTCTGAAGCATTTTCGGATTTAGTTTCATTATGACATTATTAAGTTCAGCGTCGAGGGCATGGCAAAACAAACAAATGCACGTGAGCCAAGTATTAACATAGTGTGTGTAGCAGTGTGTGTAGCAATTTTTAAGAATGCTAGATGATACAGTATATTGCTTTATGCTAGATGATGTTTTCAACACCGAGAAAGAGAGAGAGAGAAAAAGAGAGAAAGAAAGAGAGGGAGGAGAGGGAGAAAGAGAAAGAGAGACAAGAAAAGAAAGCGGATATGCAGAGCGACTGCTGCTTCGGCACGCTGACTGAACACGGCTCAGAGAAGTGACTCCGCCGCTTGGAAAGGATGAGTGAGTAGACAGACCAGACAAACTTGGCAGCAGGGCTGAGCTCACACAAGAACCGAGAGGTTTGTTCCAAAATCAATGCAGTCTACTAATATTTGATTCTCCCCAAAAAATTCAGGCTTCCATTGGCAGACAGACACACACACAAACATGCACACACATGCACACACACACACACACACACACACACACACACACACACACACACACACACACACACACACACACACACACACACACACACACACACACACACACACAAACAAACGCGCGCACACACACACACACACACACACACACACACACACACACACAAACAAATGCACACAAACACACGCTCGCACACTCAAACGCACACACACAACAACTCCAAAACTCTGCTGTATATCGATATAGTTACAATCCATTCTGCAGTATGAATGATACATTCACTTACTAGACAAATTCAAAGTGATATCAAACGAATTAGTTCACCTTTGGGAGACTGAATACATATATGTTATTGGTGAGAGGCATTTTCGGCGAACAGTCATACAACTTGGCAACTGTAACACCTGTTTAGTGGATGTATAACACCAGGAAAGAGTGCCCTTTAGTCGAACTGACACCAATTTTCAATCATAAAATCATATTTTCCTCTTGACTTGGACTAATCCCTCACCTAATGGCTCGTGGTAATGGGATGATGATGTGTGACTGTGTATGCGTCAGAAGGGTAATTTAACAATGATGCATTGTGGTCAGTGAATAAGATTCCTACTTTGTGTGTACAGGCAATTTTGAAACAGACACTCCTTGTTCATAAGCATTTTGCATTGTCCTAACTCAATAGGATGATAATATACAAACCAATTAAGAAATGTTTGTTTAATTGATCATTTAGTCAACAACGATTCTGGGTGAGTCCCGTCCATACTTAACAACTGTTTGTGGATTTCAGGGAACGCCGCAGTGTATTGTGTTTAAAATTTGAGTGAAATGTTTATCTGTTGCTCTTGGTTTGTAGTTACAAACTGCACTTATGACAGAAACAATTAAAGGTCCATTTATTTCTTTATTTCCAATTGATCATTCACCCATAATGTTTGTCTATCTCTGTTCTGTTTAAGATTTCTTATTTTTTAAAGATATTTTTTGGGTATTTTTTCCTTGATTAGACAGATTTTGAGGGACAGAGTTGAAATGGGGCGAAGAGGGGAAGACATGCAGAGAACTGACCCGTGTTCGAATCTGGGTCTGCCGCAAGGTCTTTACGCCTCTAAGGGGACGCTCTAACCACTGTGCCACGAGCGCCCCCCCCCCCACCCCCCCCTTGTACAGTGATTTTTTAATATGTGGTTCGGGTCATAGCATAGTTTGGGTTCAGATGACACTTTGTTCAACTTTGAGCATGGTAACTATAATCAACATGTGGTTGAGGAAAGTGAACGATCGTGGTCTTGTTTAAAAGAAATCGTTGACCATTGGTTGGAAAGGGGAAACAAACAGTTGTCTTCCGTGTTAAAGTCAGATGTTTTGTTGATCCATCCATCGATCCGCCCGGCCCCCCTGGTGCGTACGCTGTCACTCTATCAACAACATAACCTGACTTCCTCCTGACTGTGCTCTCACCATAAACTACTAATGTCCCTATTGTCACTTTAGCTGTAAACATATGTTGTTCTGGGGGAACTTTATCAAATGAGCCGGTGGTTCCTCTTGAGAGGACAGTCTTTGTAATTACTCTAGTTAAATCATGTTAAAGGAGACATGACTTCAGACCCCATCCGTCTCATAGTCAGCATGAGACACGCATACCTAGTCATCGGTGTACACACACACACACGCACACACACACACACACATACACATACACGTACACACACAAACACACACACCCTAAGTGCTATATAGTTCACTTTTGTTTCTACGTTTTTCATAGAATGATGCAGTTCTGCTTGACTTTTCATTCCTTCCCCCTCATTCACGCTAATACTGCATGGCTCACCATTCTGTGCATTGTCATACAATATGAACCATCGCGTTGCACTTATTAACTTAACTGAACTGTCCAATCAAATCAGTTCAGCAAACCCACGTTCTTGGGTAGATCGTCACTGTATTGTAAACCATGCAATTCCACTGTTTTCCTCACTACAACGATTGCTTCCATGACAACTTTTCAAATTCCTCCTCATAATATAATCACCTGCCAGTTCAGTATTTTTGGGATGTGATGAGCCAGGATACACACCCCACCAATGCAGCGGTCTGAATTCCTGGTAATGCTCAACATGCCTGAAGTCTTAGACCACATGTAATACACTGGAACTACCTTCTAGTGGCTTAGCTTTCCTCTTGAAGTTATTCTAGTCACACACTATAAAAGAAAATAAAAAAATCCTAAAATCTATATAAAGGTTTAATATGTTCAGCTGTCTGTCTGTGGAGTGTACTAGTCGTATAAGAGTAAATGATTAGAAATGATTGCCCTGTGAGATTCCTGGAGACTGCCTTCATTACGGCTAATTGGATTGAACGGTGCCCACTCATTGGCCTACATTTATGCATTGACATCGTATTTAAGGCGTTGAATCTGAATGGAGCTGATATCACGGGACTGACATTTTTAAGCTCTTAAATCCGGGGGATGTTAAAAGGCTTTTGGAGAGAGGGAGTGAGGGGGAGGGAGAGAGAGAGAGAAGGGGATTCTGAGAGTGAGGGAGAGAGAAAGAGAGAGGGAAAGGGGTTTGGGAAGCGAATGACGAAAGAAACGATTGAGATGGTCTCAGTCGCGATGTGCTCACACACAAAGTGAGGCGGAATGACAGTGCGGGGCTTTTTGTTGGAAAGTCTGCCAACATGTCAATTCCAATGTAACATTTTTATCGACACCCTCCTCGCCGCAAACTGACAGGCGGGCGGGAGCTCCAACTTTTTTACGTTCCACACCACAAGTTGAGGGCTGGTGATACAAGTTCCCTTGGCAAACTTTGCAGGAAGTCTTGCTTTGCTTTTTCCCCTCTCTCTCTCTCTCTCTCTCTCTCTCTCTCTCTCTCTCTCTCTCTCTCTCTCTCTCTCTCTCTCTCTGTTGTCTGCTGCTTAAAGGAAGTATGCAAGATTGGCAATGTTTATTCACTTGACCTAGAAAAAAGCTCTTGGTATAAACTGCGCAAATATACTCCGGAATTCACAAGTCACTTTTGATTTTATAGTGAAGCTGTATACAGTGTGTGGATGCACATTGTGACTGTATAAGCCATTTGCTGCATGGTTTGCTGGTTGTTTCAGAGGATCTCAGGTGGAAAATGGTTTGTTTTTTTAAGGGGGGCTTGCAGGCTTCTACATCAGGCAAGTGAAGCAGCAATGTTTCAAATCTTTGAATGAATGATATTCTAAATAAATAATCAGACTTTTTCCTACCGTTATTACCTGATTCTGACATGGTGCATGAGTCAAATAGCACCCTGAGAGCGAATACAAGCTACATTTTAGCTGAAAATGAAAATGAACCGGTAATAATCGATTAATCATTTTAATTACTTTTCATTTTCTGCTTCCAGTTCCTCCAGTGCGAGGATTTGCAGCTTTTCTCCTCCATAAATCATTGTGAAAAGAATAACTTTGGATTAGAAAAAAAGTATTAATTTTTTTAAGAATGAATAAAAAAAAAAAACCTGAACATCATGTGTTTTTTCCAGCTTTTGAAATGAGAATATTTGCTGGTTTCCTTAAAGGTGCAGTCTGTAATGAATGTGTATAATGGTGGCATCTAGGGGTGAACAATCGATATTGCAACGCTCCCTTGCTAACCTCCTAAATTACAGAAGCTATGCTGGCTACAAGGACACCACTGCCTCAAGTCTTTTTCACAAGAGATGAGGCAAATATGTATTGAGTTATTCATTCTATATTACTTCTTCTTCATCTTCCAACAGGTACCTTTCAGGCGAACACCCATTATGTATATAAACGCCTCAGGCCTTAAGATAGTCAGTTCTGTGTAGAAACATGGCGGTGTAACATGGCGGCGCCCTGCTCCTATGTTGATAAAAAAAAAAACGTTCATTCTAAGGTAATGAAAGAAACAACAACTTTAATTTTCACAATATTATTATTATTATTATTATTATTATTATTATTATTATTATTATTATTGTTGTTGTTGTTGTTGTTGTTGTTATACCCTTAGTAAAGCATGCTAATGACATTCTTACCATACCTGACAACACAGTTCATGTCACCTTTTAAAGAAGCTGCTCTTACACCTATTTGGAGCGCTACCTGGCTGTAAACAGGAAGTGCACTAGATTATTACACAACTGTCCATCTGGACATTAATACACAACGGAAACCCAGAGCTATTTGACTGCCTACAGACTGTGTTGTTCAGTGTGGGGCTCAGTCTAAGCCTGGCCACATGCATTCATCCAAATACAGCAGACGGAGGGGAGGACAGATCCCTTTGACGCCTAATGAGCAATTATTGATATCTCACCACAACCTCTCCTTAAACTCACTAATCCTAAAGAAGCCATTTGTTTGACGGCTTTATATTCACAGCTTGCACTTTGATTGCTTTTGACCAACTCAAATGATGCAGGCGTCCCATATTGATCCTGTGCCTTCGTGTGTGTGTGTGTGTGTGTGTGTGTGTGTGTGTGTGTGTGTGTGTGTGTGTGTGTGTGTGTGTGTGTGTGATGTTTGTTTGCCGATTGCTCAATAATCCAACCATGGCAGCACAGCTTTCTCTGAGAGTATGTGAAGTGTAGAGAGAGAGAGAGAGAGACACGTCCTCGGCAGGCGCAAAGAAAGGAGCGAGGGATGGAGAGATAAGTGGGAAAGAGGAGAAAACCCACTGACTGTGTGAGATAACCTAATGAAGGGAGAGAGAGAGAGACACGGTGGAGGGAGAAGGAGAGAGTGTACGAGTGAAGGAGAAAGTAACCACTGAGGGGCTGTGTGTGTGTGTGTGTGTGCGCGTGCGCGTGCGTGTGCGTGTGCGTGCTTGCGTGTGTGCGTTCATGTGTGAGAGAGAGAAAAACAGAAAAAGGGAAAAGTCGCAGGCAAAGCCAAAGTTACCTTTCTAAATGCGCCGACCTTGTGCACTTCACATTAACCTCCCCTCTCCCAGAGAATTAGTCTGTATCACTCACACTCTGCTGTTCCTAAACCGCGCCAATTGATTTCTGTGGAGCAGAAACGGGGGGAAATTGAATCTCTTGTTACCCCTGGCCAAACACCAAAGGGAATACATGCTAATAGCTGCACGTTGTACAGGCAGACCTGAAACAGGCAGCCCTACGCTTACTGTTAGTCCACTGCTGTCTCTCTGGATAGATTTGGTGTGACTGGAATGGCTCCCTTGGGTGCCAGGCTGTTGGAACAGCTTCATAAGCTGTGGCTGCAATGGGATGGCTCTTTTTAACCCGCTTTCTCACTCCTCCTCCCAGTGTGCCATGGTTCCCAAAGCAGGTGAGGAAAGAGGACAAAGGAATCAGGGCCCTGTTAACAACTAGTTTTTAGTGGATGACATGTAGCACCATAATGTAGCATTGTGTTTACATGGCAGCCATTCTAACCCGATTAAAGGTAGGGTCAGCAATTCTGGGGAATGCTCGTTTTGTCAAAATTAGTTAATATCTCCTCACGATCCGCTACCTGTCTGTACTGTGTGTGCGATGCCTGTTAAACAGGCATGTTTCTAGCTACGGTGGGCCCCCCTTTGTTTACATATCCTTTGTTTACAGAGCCTAGGCTGTGTTTTAAGACCAGATGTTTTTTCAGCACACACACAGTACGGACAGGTACCAGATCGTGAGGAGATATTCATTGATTTTGACAAAAAGTGAACAAGCGTTCTGCAGAATCACTGACTCTACCTTTTTAAATCAGCGGTGAGCGAATTGCTTCTGATTGATAGCTGAGGTCACGGAGCTCAGAAAGATTCATTTGACCAACATTTGCTTCTCGTGAATAACAGCTGATGCTATCACAATGAAAACCAGTTCTCATACAGTCCTTTGTACGTTCAACACAGGCACAAAGGAGCCACGGGCTGTGATGTGTTTAAGGAGACAGTTCTAGTAAGCGTGTATGGATTTCTTTAAAGGCCTCTGTTATACGATCGAAGATGCACGTCTCCAGCACGAGGCCGGTGTTGTTGTTGTTGTGGCTCCACCGTGGAAAGCACGTTGCCGTCTGCGACAAATGGCTCTAATCCACCGCAATTAGAAGAAGTTAGAAGTTAGAAGTTGCTCAGCAGGAGGCAAAGATTACAGGGATAATGCAGTCAGTGTGTGTTTAGGGGGAGAGAGGGAGGGAGGGAGGGAAAGAAGGGAGGGAGGGAGAGAGGGGTGACTCGTAAGCTTCTGACGAGAAGACTGGGAAGGCTGGAGTGCAACTGAGGGCCAACATGGGGCCTTAAAAAATTTAAAAAATGTATTGAACCTTTATCTATACAGGTAATGTCTTTGAAACATGGGGTCTCATTCTCAAGAGAAACCTTACATGGAACAAGGTTGAAATCAGCAGAGCAGGTAGAAGAAGTAAAGAAGCTCAAACATTATGGAAAAAGTAGTGGAACAGGGTTTTTTTCTTTGCACATTTTTAAAAACTTTTCGTTGATTTTCTGAGCAGGGAATCATTTTTCTTATGTGAAAAATAAACTAAACACAGCGTTAGTAATCCCTTGAACATCCAACAGGGTTTGCCAGTTGCCGATTTACGTAGAAAAGTAGAGAAAGCATCTCCATGTACAGCCCAGCAGCAGGCCTTCAGGCTTGGGCTTGTCTGGATTCATAACACTTCATTATGTTCTATATAGAAAACACAGACATAGCCTATGTGACTTTTAGATATGCTTTTTTTTAACGCATGCGACTCATGAACCATAACATATACTGTAAGTGAAGGAGCGGTGGGTGTTAAATGTAAATCATGCCCCTTGATATCGCCCGAGGGGATTTGGTGGTGACGGATCTGTTCAGAGCAGACTGGCACCTTGTGAAGTTACAGTAACCAGAGTTTGTGTGCTTTGGCCGGGGATCCCAGTTGAAACGGGCCATGCCTCGCACCCCCAACATGGCTGTTATGACAAGCTTTCTTCATATAAAGCCTCTGTAGACGGACGGAAGGACCCTGGGGGGCAGCGTACATAAAATGAGTCAGTCAGTGGCACATTGAGAGAGAGAGAGAGAGAGAGAGAGAGAGAGAGAGAGAGAGAGAGAGAGAGAGAGAGAGAGAGAGAGAGAGAGAGAGAGAGAGAGAGAGAGAGAGAGAGAGAGAGAGAGAGAGAGAGAGAGAGAGAGAGAGAGAGGAGAGAGAGAGAGAGAGAGAGAGAGAGAGAGAGAGAGAGAGAGAGAGAGAGAGAGAGAGAGAGAGAGAGAGAGAGAGAGAGAGAGAGAGAGAGAGAGAGAGAGAGAGGTCATCAATGTGCTATACAGTATATTACAGTGTCAGGACTCTCTATGTAAGGGTGCTGGTAAGGTTATGGTGGAAGGCATATCTCCTTTGTGATGTGATATGGACATACATCTTGTCATTGTGTCGCTCAGAAAAAGCAAATTACGCTCCATTTCCCCTCATAAAGCCGCTCATTAGCGCCGACGTGTCTCGCAACACGAAGCAGAACACTGAAAAGATAGAAAGAAAAAAAAACGACGGGCTACAAGCTGCTTTTTTTCCCCCAGCCGCATACAAAGCCTTTTCGTTTCAATAGGGAATCCTTTGTTCCCTGTGTAAATCCCAATGGCCTCTGGTTTTAGGAGCTCAGGGTCTCACTTGAGACTAAAAAAATAAAATACATATTTTTAAATCCACTCACAAGTCCTTCAAGGGAGAGAACCCGTCTCTAGACCAAAATACAATTTCTTTCTTTTTTCCTTTTCTTAACAAAATCCATCACCCTACTACACCCTTCAAATAAGACAAAACTCAGATATTTCTCCTCTCCCCTCTGCACCTGTCTGACATTCTTTTAATATTTATGCGATAAGCTGGACACGTCATGTATTTGCCCTGATCTTCAGGGTTTCAAACATTGAGATGTGTAGTGTATATATAAGACGATGAGGGGGAAGAGCAACACGGAGGAAAACCTCTGAATCGACAGTTATTTCCCTCCCATGGAAAAATGTTGGAGATATTTTGAGCCCAAGAGTATTTGGTTGGGCAAATGTTTTATTTGAACAGCAGTGGCAAAAGCCCGATGTTATGATTTATTCAAAGTGCAGAGCGGAGGGAATTACGCCGCGTTGGGAAATGGTACATACTGTAAGTGTGTGTGTGTGTGTGTGCGCACACCACTATATGTCGATGAATATATCCGCGCGCATGTGACTGCTGCTGCTAGCCTGAAGAAAGAGGGCAAGGACAGTTCAGTCAGATGATGAGCCACATGTAACATTTCATTTCCATGATGCGCACGGCTGTTGCTCTTCCCCGCTGACACACACACACACACACACACACACACACACACACACACACACACACACACACACACACACACACACACACACACACACACTGTGAATATGGTAAAGTGAGGCATGACATACTGCATGCTAGTGTGGTCGGCCATGATTCTGATTTATGGGTTGTGATAAACATTTTACTTTCGTCATCGAAGAATCTGCTAATGAATCAATTGGTCTATAAAATATCAGATAACAGAGAAGTATAAATTCTCATAATCATAATTTCCTTAAGACAAACGTGATATCTCAGTTTTTATTTCCCGACAATGCGCTAAAAGATATTAAGTTTGGGATCACATGAAATAAAGGAAAGCAGCTGATAACGCAGGAACAAGATAATGATTTCGCATTTATGCTTAAAGAAATTACTCCGACTACTTGAAGTAGTACTGTATGTATGTCAACTGAATTCAATATTAACATTTATTGGCTTTACTAAAATAATGTAATATATACTGTATAATAAACATAATCTAGCGCTATACATGTTTGATGTTGAAATACCAAAGAATGGAAGGCTGGAAGGTTTCAATATTTGACATAAATATTTCATTAAAAGACAACACATATAACACTAATATAAACCTATGTCATAGTTGACAATTCTGCCTTAATTCTTAACGCCAACAGCTTTTTTCTGATGCCATGCCTTTAACTGTATTAATCTAATCAAACATCAGTTCGATCACTTCATTTCAAATGCATTTGCCAGATTGTTAACCTTACTCATATCAGCATTTCTTTCCCATAAAATCATTTTATTGATTCCACTTGCATTGTCCATGTGACTATTTCATACTGAGAATAGACACTTTAATCGTTGAGTATATGAGCGATATCAGCGTTATCTATTGAAGCCAGACAATGAACGTAAAGAATACAATTGAAATATTTCCTCTAGCTTCCTTTCTGGTGCGGTCTCCCTCCACGCCCTTTTAACACTATGATCTCTGCATCACCACTGCTGACATCCACTGGAAATTGTCCCAATAAGGTGACATGGGCGCCGGCTCTGAAAGGGCAGCCACATGCACCACAGCCAATCTGTCACCTTATTAAATATACATCAATAGTCAGCCCGCACCTGTGAGGGAGCGCTCACCTGAGCCAAGGTTACAATGACTGATGTTATTTTTAACCTCTTGTTTTTGAACAGGAAATTGTGTTTCGGGCCAGGGTATTTGCTACATATAATGGCTATGTTCCAATATCCATACTTCTGTGCTATTCAGTACGGTAGAAAAACACAGCACTTGAGAGAATTTATAGAAACACTCCGCTCTCTAGATCCCTTTTCAGGGAAAGCAGTAATAACATAAATCTGATGGCAATTGTTTCCTCTTTGTTGAGGCAAATCTAAATTTTTTCAATAAGTTGTGAATCTGTTCCGATGTCAATGCCAATGCAGGCAAACTTCCTCACTTCAGTATTGATATGATATTAAGTATTTAATTTCAATACCTGTTTGGTAAAAGATAATTCGACTGCATAACAATAACAGTAAATTAAAATAACTTCATTAACAAGACATTAGATACTTCATTGTTGCGGCACGTGCAGGTTGAATGTGCAGAAAGATTTAATCTGAATGTTCATTCTCAGAGCAATGCAATCGAAGCTATTGGACCTTACCACTTGTCTGGCTTATGATAAGACACTTAAAACAACTTGATAACCATTGTGCCGTCCAAGGACAGATGTTGACTGGAGGAGTAATGTAGTATTAGAGGGGGTTGATTATACTGTTGGCTGTGGTTAGTCAGATTAGCCAGTACATACATGTTTGTTCCTTTGCCTGTTCGTTGTGCACACTGAGGGTTTTTCTCTTTGCAGTAGTTTTTTTTGCAAGAAGCTAATTGCGCTATGTCCCTCAGCAGGTGTTGCATTGTTCATCCAGTGGCCATCTGGGCCTGTAATCCTTTGGAGGTGAACACACTGAATTTGAAAAAGGTCATTGCACAGACACATTTAGTTTGGCCCGACATTATGTGTGTGTGTGTGTGTGTGTGTGTGTGTGTGTGTGTGTACGTGTGTGTGTACGTGTGTGTGCTCTCATGTCTTTGCCCTCTTGTCTTTGCCCTCTAACCTTCCTTTTCTTTTGCATTTTGTACCGCATGTACGAGACCTTTTGTAATGTTTGAGGTCAGAATCTTAAATTTGACCTTTTAGGAAAATAATGTGGAGCTTTACAATGAGCAGCGGTCCTGATGCTGCAGCACAAAGTGTAATCACAATAATCCTGTCAGAACATTCATTGTGTTTGTTCAGAGTTGACGGGTGTTAACCTCTTATACAGCAGCACTGGATGGAATATTTTGTAGTTTAATTAAACCAATCTCTAAAATGTTATTGCGACTCGAATATGGAAATCTTCTTTTGCACTTTCACTCTAGACATGGGCGGAACGTACTGCGTCAATGGAGTTCAAAAAATAAAAATTATCTTTTTGTTTCCTGATAATAACGACAATGTTCGAGAATAAAATGATCCATGTGCTTTTCCTGAATGAATCCCTAGTATACTCTGGTACCTTCTGCTGGAGAACCTGTGGAACACTACTGAGGGGTTGACTGGAGAGCAGTTCTCAGCAGAAGTCCTTGAGCTAACATGCAGAATGTGCTGTTGTGGTGCTACCCACCTGGACCTGAGCCAGCCAGAGACTTGGCTCTGGTTCCCATGTTACAGCCCACTTCTGGAGGTTGTGGTTTAATACCCTGTGACTTCAGTAGCCACTAGGCCATAAACCATATGTACAATAAACACTCTAGGCAGATCCGCTTTTGCAGTGCCATAGCTAACTTTATCCCCTTAGTATGAGCGTAAATACATTATGGTTTGTGTGTGCAGCGTTTCCCTCTTAGCACACTGCCTGGCTGCCTTTGCTCCCTGTTTGTCCCAGCAGAATTGTAAATGACTGGTGGGTGTTGAGGATGATCGCATGTGACAGCTAATGCGTAGGGTTGCTGGCAACATGTGTCAGCGCCTGTGTACATTAACCTACATTCAGAGTGAGGCCCTTTTTGAATCACACGGTTAAAGGAAAAGGTCGCCTTTTGAATAAGATATATTTGAGCACATTTCCTTTTCTCTGGAACCAACGGCTTAGTTAATTTAAGGCTTTAGAATGTCACTTTCACACAATGTTTAGCTCTTATTATACGGTGATCTTATTGAGTAAACCCCCTTGTAGTACAAGGTGAAGGTAAACATGGGTCGGCCTGTGTGCTAAATGTTGCTAGAAAGTGAGTGAGTACGGAGGTAAGCAGTGTGTGTGTGTGTGTGTGCCGTTGAGGTGGGTCGGGTCAGGGCTGATCCTTTAAAGATAATCTCCCTCTCTAGGGATTTGTTTTTCTCATTTGTCCCAGGTCCTCCTCTAAGCTCAGTAAGGGAGGTCATCTATTCTGCTGTACCGAACCTTTCTATCTATGGACATTATTGGACACATTTTCTAAGGAGCCAGTTGTTGCGTTTCAGAGGTGGTGGTGTGAGACAGAGCAAAGAAAGCAGTGAATAAGAGTTGAAAACACGAACACCATGGGAGGCCAGGTTCTAGAGTTCATCCGAGCCACTGAAATCAAAAGGATTTGGGCCCACAACAAAACCAGTGTTAGCAGCGTAGCTTTGAAGTGGTCTGTCAGTATTTATGTTCGTGGCAGTGCAGCTAGATAAGGTGAAAACAGGCTCCGTGTGGTGTATTTAGTTAGATTAAAACCAACTACCGCGCTTATTTTGGTTGTCATCATGTAGGTTTATGTTCAGGAGCGAAATGTGATTTCATTCATTGGAGCTTAGTATTTCATGTGTTGAAAACATTGCCTTTCTCACCGACCCTCTTGTTTACGTTGTTTCTCCATTTCCCATGCCCGCAAATCAACCTGATGTCTGAAAAAGTTATTATTTCTCAACACGTCAGCTGAATTGTGTTCCCATCTGTTTTTATGTGGCCATATCTGCTTTCGGCGAATAAAAACGCTCTCGGAATCGTGTTGTTAAATGCAGTAAACTCCATAAATAAATCGGTGTGTCGACCACATGAGAACTTCATTAGAAGGCGTTTAAAGACACTTTTGATACGGCCCATCAAAACAGTGCTGCAGGACCCGACGTGGAGATTTTGTCAAGGCCTCTACATAGCTGCACACTTGAATGGCAGGCTTGTAGTCTTGGGATTTGAATTAAGTATAGTGAAGTATTAAGTATTTTTTCACTTGTAGCTCTGAATGGAAAATGTTTTTTGAGGTAACTAAAGCAATAAGTTGGATTCACTCCCATAAACCTCCTTCTCAGCCTTTTGCAGATGCATTATTTCCAAAGCTCAGTTGCTTGTAAATTAAGTTTCTTGCCGTATTGGAGATCTTTGGCCTGGTTCATGCTTTGTTTTTCAAATGAACTCTGCGGACTGCATATGGTTAGAGTCAAAGAATGAGTGGGTGTGTTGACCCCAGAAGGAACTGTTTATTTGTTGTTGTTGTGGCATTGTGCGAAAAAGCAGAATTTTTCCATGGCTGCACTCACTGTTTTTGGTAAACAGTATACAAGAGTGAGAAGCGTGCATAGCATACCAGTATGCATCATCAAGTGTTGGAACAGAGTTTTTAAGTATGCGATGTTGTACGGCGGCTATTGAATGTGAAGGTGTGGGCAGGCAGTGGCATTCCCAATGTCTAATTTTATACTGTACGGATGTGATCGGTCTCTCGCTGCCCATGACAGGCCTGAATTACGGGAGTTTCCAAGCCACGATAATCCACCCCACCAGATAATAACAGCCTGCCGCGGCTCCCTGTGATTCATGCCTGCGTGCTTCACCACTTAGCCAAAATATCTCAGGTGATTCATTTCATTTACTTCATGCACGGACGACAATGAGGGATTAAAGTTAAAATGGTCAAGCGGCTCTGGTTGGGTTAAAACCAGCTGTGGCGTGCACACTGGAGGAGAGGTGAGAGTTCAGAGAAAGATTGGCTGTAAGGAGCTGGTTTATGTAAAGTCAAAGACAGGTAACAGCTTCAGACATGTTTGAGTACAAAACTGGATACCAGATCAGAATGATACTGCAGTCTGTTTCAACCCATAGACCAGGGCCCCTATCCACCCCTTATAAGAGGGCTGTGTGTGGCTGTGTGTGTGTGTGTGTGTGTGTGTGTGTGTGTGTGTGTGTGTGTGTGTGTGTGTGTGTGTGTGTGTGTGTGTGTGTGTGTGTGTGTGTGTGTGTGTGTGTGTGTGTGTGTGTGTGTGCGTCTGTGTTTCCATGACTTGTCTCATTTCTTTGTTTACACTCAAAACAGTGGATTTATAGAGAGAAAGATAATCATGATTTTCAGTTATGCGGAAGGTCACTTAAAGTTTGTCGGCCTAAGCTTTTGGAGGGGAGACAACACACAACAGCTTTGGAATTTTAAAACAAGGAATGCAATCGCAGCCAAGATACCAGATTATATCACACTGAATATTTGCCAATTCTGCTGCGTTTGATGGTGGAATCAACTCATTTCCCCTTCATTTTAGATCTTAATCCATCCAAATATTTTATATAAGCAAATATCATAATCTTTTTGGAGGGAAACGTGACTTTTTCCCCCAACTGAAGCGTATAAAAAAAACCCTCACGTGCAACATTTATTTAAGGTTAGGATTTGGTTTCTAAACTGTAAGTGGCTTCCAGTCAGAGTGGATTATACTGTAACCTTAACACAAAGTGTAACGCAAGCCTGACAAAGAGGAAATCTCATATTTCTGTATGCTCAGGTACTCTGCCCAATGCCAGGGTCACCTTCATCCAGGAAAAATAAATCCCCCGGTGGCTCTCTCCAACACTACCCATAAGACCTCTCTCTCTCTCCCCTTTGAGAGGCGGTGAGTGGGTGTCAACCTAATGTTTATACTGTCTGCTCACGGTTATGTAAGCCATTTTGTCCTCCCCTCTTCTCCATCTCCCTTCCAGCTTGTTTAAAACTAATCTACTTTTTTACAACACGCCACAAGTTGTGTGTTACATAAATATTCTTTTGAACCGGTTCTAGTGTGAGGTTTTTCCGCATGCCAAGGTGTGTATTGCATAAATAGTGAAGGGCCTATAGACTGCTGCAGAGAGGTAACTGTATTGTTGAGGAAGCTGTGTTTCTTTTTTTCATTTTTTCTTTTTTTGCAGAGTCAAGGATGCTTCTCTTTCATGAGGAGCCGGGTCAGGGAGGTTGTCCTACTTGTCTGAACTATCCGTGAGATAACAGCCTGTAGAATGAACGAGTCGGTGTGTCTAGTCAACAAACGCACACACCTGCCCGCACACACACACACACACACACACACACACACACACACACACACACACACACACACACACACACACACACACACACACACAATCCTCTTCACAGTGGGCGGACAGCTAATACTGCAGTGTAAATACAGTACAGTAGAGCACACAAGCGTTACAAGCATGAGGAGGAAGACATTGTTTCTCTATACAACAGAACTCTTCCCTGTGTTTGCAGCCAGCAGCTTGTTTAGCGACTCCGTCATGCTAATGTGGGTCACTGGGTTCACTCTTTACCACGTGGGCCCTTTGCTGTACTCCATCATAACGACATGTCACGGCTCATTATTCGCCCATAACAATGTTACCTTGATAACCTCCGAAATAACTTACGCCACCCCCCCCCCCTCCCCCCACCTTCCACTTCCTCCCTATCTCTGATTTGTCAGATTTGGTTTTTTCGAACTTCATGCTCTGGTTTCCGTGGCAACTAATTGTTCTGGTTATGTCACGTTCTAAAAGGGCTTCTGGCCTTTTCTCCTTTGACCCGTGTTGAACTTTTTTTTTACGGTTTGTGGAGATTATGAACCCAAGCCCTCGAGTCCATAAAAAAAAAATATAGCTTCCATGACTGCTGCGATTATCAAGCTACAATATTTCCGCATTCTGACAAATGTTTGGCCATCCTTTGCAGGGTCTTAACTTTTTGCTGACTTAGCATTCCTTCCCCCAGCTGAGAGAGAGAGAGAGAGAGAGTGGAGATATTTGAAAGATTCCAAGAATGCTCCCAGTTTGACATCTGAATAACTTGTAGAAAAATGCATGAGGCCGATTTGAGCCCAAACATCTGTCCTGTGGTTTGGGTCCTTACACATTTTTTTTCAATAGGCACTGTGGGCTTTTCCTCTTGGCTTCAAACTCGCACATTTTCTTTTTCCTTTTGTCATTCTATTACTATTTCCCCCCAGCATTTGCAGCACATATCGGTCTGGGAAGCATAGAGAGTTAGTTTGTGAGAGATCCAGAATTTTTCTAGCCGGTATATTTTTTTTGGTGGGAAGGAAAAAACGGGCATTGTGTGTATACTCGCGCTCATCTGTATCCTCCTGGGAAATAAACAGCAACTAGATCGGTTGTTGGCTTTGCATGTTATCTTTTAAAAGATGAAAGGACACGGAAAACAATGAAACTGCTGCCCTGGGGTTTCTGTAAGGAAATGAGAGAAGAAAAAAAAAGCAACAACTGGAGCGAAGAAGGAGACCTTTTGATCTGTGCAGTCAGTCCCATTGAGTTAGTCTGAGACTGGACCCAGAAATAGAGGAGACAGGGGTCAAGAAAAGAGGGAAAAAAAAGAGAAGAAAATCCCAGGCCTAGTTCACAGAAGTAGCTCTGCACACAGCTGCAGAACTTTTTTTTTTTTGGCTAGTCATACACTACATTATTTACAGAGATACGACTATGTTAAAAAAAATAAAAGATATTCCTTCTGTTAAGGTTGAAGTATAAACTTTTTTTTCTCTCTCTGTTACACTGTACATTGCAGTTTCCTAAAATTATCATCTGCACTCAGGTTACATTATCTTTGGGAAATCTGCTTCCTCTGCACTCTGGCTTTTTTTTCAGTAGGAGATGAAGGGTGACACAAGGTGCTGCATGCAGAATAACACAGTTTAAAATGCCTGGGCCTATTCTACTGGTGCATCATCACTTTATAGCCTTAATTGAAACAGACAGAAATATCAACCTAGGAATATTTTAACATTAAAATAAAAACTACATACAGAAAAAGAAGTCAATTCATTCGGTGTGTCTTTGTGAAGGGTGCACACCATCCAACCAAAACGCCCCAATTTTGATCCTAACTGGCGACCTCTGTTGCATGTCATTCCTTTTATCCTCTGCAGCTCATTAGAAGGTATTTCCATGATCAATCTTGCACATACTGCATGTACTGCTTCTACAAACTGTGGGCTATCATCTGTTCTGAAACAGCCTGAGTTGGGGAATGTCTGGTAGCTGGTGTTTAGTTTTGGGATACTGGCGGTCGTCGGTGCACAGTCACACTGCAGCCTGGCCCTGCTGTCTGCTCTGGTTTCATAAGCAGAGACAGAGAGTAAATGACCTATATATACTCCTCTCAGGGAGGGGAAGTCACCTTGTTGGTGGACCGACATGCAGGCAGGCAGGCAGGCTGGCGGGCAGCGACAAGGTTTTTAATGTGCGGCACTATTGAAAGGGTGGACCAATGACTGGATATTAGAAGCATGCTTTAGTTTATAGGGAGCCATCCTGTGATGCTAGTGGTTGATCTTTGCCGTAAACTTTCTAGGGACGTTTTTTTCCTCATGTGGATTGTCTTCTTGGTAAACATCCTACGAGGAAGTTTTAAATTAAATAGTCTAATTTTTCTTCTGATGATCGTAAATGACCGGTAACAGCAAACGGGAAAAATAAATGCTATTTTTATATAGTTTTTATTAATGTCTTTGAACAGGTCCAATTTTTTTCCCAGGAATTTAGACAGAAGGATGTAGGGCTAGCAGACCGGAACATCCTGTGTTTACAAAAGTACCTTATCCAAGACATTGCTTCATTGTCGTCATATCACCATTAATATTCTAACATTATCACATATAAATATACATATCTCATCACGATACATCCTGCAGTCTCTCTTTCACTCACTTACTTAACAAATGCCCATACCGCTGGCCCGCGCTTTGACACTGGTGTCATAAAAACACTACAGCTTTTGTCTTAAGGTGCTATTATTTTCAACAAAAACTGAAAGTTCCACATAGCTACTTTAACTCTGCTTTGTAGTGGTGTGAAATGTCAATGTATGGGGGAATATTCAGTCGATAAACATGCTGAAAAACACATTTTGACATGGACCGGAACACACACACACACACACACACACACACACACACACACACACACACACACACACACACACACACACAGTCACATTAGCTGAAACCATGGGGCGCAGTGCCAGCAAGATCTAGTCAGACAAACACCTCACCAGAGACTCCTCTAAGCGTCCTAACAAATTGAATGTGTGTGTAGATGGACAAGAGGGAATTAGATCAGTGGTCCTGATTGTATCTGAGTGTGCTGTTGCCGTACCCCTTTCCAGCAAGGCCCCTGGAGGAAATGTGTGTGTGTGTGCATGGGAGAGAGAGCGAGGCGGAGAGACAGAGGGAGAGGATGGAGAGAGAGAGAGTACTTGGCAGCTGGTCTGATGAAGGATGTAAGGAGAATGTTAACCAGACAATCACCTTGCATGTTATTGATTGAGATGGGAGAGAGGTAATTAGCACAGAAAAGAGGGGGAAGCTGAGGCCACTTTTAATGTTTTGATACAAGGTGTTCTCTCTGTGTACCCATCTACGTGTTGTGTTCTACTCCTAGTGTGTGTGTGTGTGTGTGTGTACGTGTGCGTGCACATGAAGGGAAATGTTTTATCAAAAGCTATATCCATGTAGACCTAACCTTAAATGCCTGAAGCTTTTAATCTACTCAAAGTGTGTTTATGTAAAATTCTTCATTACATGAAAGCCCACTTATTCATTGTCATTCCATGAATAAGTAGCTTAGGTACTATGCATAATATTCTAATATAATGGGCACGGTCCAATTTTCACTTAAAAAGACCATAGGGAGTGCTTACTGAAAACATGGCTTGTTGTATTGCAGACTGTGCTGGGTGTCTAGCCTGGTTCTACCAGACAAATGCACTTCACTTCATTTGTACAGAAGGTCCGGAATCGCTCAATTGACAAACGTTCCCTCACTTGAAGTTTAAAACTATTGGATCTGCCCAGTGCCACTCTGGATTTGCCAACCAATCGCATAACGTTTGGTTGTGACGTATGTCATGCGCCGGCATCTGAGCCACTCCTTCTGTTCTCTGGACTGGCAGAAATCTGGCTGGTGAGAACCCACTAATATACCGCACACCCAGACTGACTACTGAAGGGAAATTAAAATTGAGTGGAAGTTGGTAGGCGGGCGGTGCCAGGCTACTGGATGGCCTGTTCTGTTGTGAAAATATATATGTCACCTTCCCTCTATCTTATATCTCCATTAAGCAGAGCTTAGCTTGGGAAATATATTCTGTTTTACTGTCACTGATGCATTGGATATTAATGCTTGAAAAGTTTAATATATGACTCAGCATTGATTCCACATATAGCATTCCTACTACAGCCCAGTCGATACCAGATTTTTTAAAGATGCTGATGTTTAAGAGTTTCAAAAAAATCAATAATCTTCTCCTTTTTTATATACATGAATAAATAACATTGAAAAACATTTCCGATAAAATAACCCCTTATATGTGGATGTCAAACACTCTGATGAAGATGTATACTGGGTTGGACATTTATTATTTAAAAAAACAAACGTGAGGAAATGGTGACAGTGTTTCTGAATGATGTCAGACATACCTTCTGATTATTCCTGCACTGCAAATGAATGTTACTTATTGGCCACTGCATACTGTGTGTTGATAGTTATATACAATATCCCTCAGAAGCAAAATCCTTCCATAGTTTCGAAAAAATATCAATATTATACATTGACTAAATAAATGTGTATACAAGACTAATTCAACCAATCGCATAAAAGCAAATGTTTAACAAACTAATTGGCCTCCAGTCCTTATGTATGTTTTACTAATCATACAGTAATTTAACAGGATAAATATAATATAAGTAAGCCTATGTCAAACAGAAAACACATGCATTGATTTAAGAAAAAAAATTGTTACTTTTATGATCGTCAGGGTTGTCCAAGACTGCTCGATATGTAAGACAATTCCTTTTGTTAATTCCATAAACAAGACATGACAGTAAACTGCTTTGAGCATGACTCATTTGTAAGTGGAATGATAATATCATCCATCTATCATCAACGTTTGACACCTAGTGCAACTCCTTACTAATTCTCCCATGCAGCACTGCATCATTAAGAACATACTGCACACGTCGTGAGCTGTAATTGGTCATGCCATCGTAGATATCAGTCAACGGTGAAAGCGGTTAAAAGATGCTAAAGTCAACAATGCCACCGACTGTCATCAGTTTGGATGGCTGTCGGTTGTGGTTTTGACTTAAAAAGGATACAATGGCATACAACGTGCAATACAGCAAGCGTTAGTACTCATTCTCACCTTTGACCCTTGACCCTTGTAATGGTTACACAGTCAAACTCTTGCTCTCTCTAAGTTACATTTTGATTACTCAATTCTTTGCCAGTGCATCCCACTTTCTGATTCCTGAGAAGGGTTTTGCAATCGTTCTTCAATTTGAAATCCTTCTCTTTGTGTCTCCTTTGCTTATTGAATTTAAATACTCTTTCCTATAATTGTCAATTGTACAATTGTCGCCCCTTGTGAAGCCCATTGAAGCCGTAAATAAGTTGAGTTCAAAGCCATATGGCTATCCACATTGTGTCGCTACTGTACTGTACTGGTCATAAAAAAACAAGAATGTATCATATTGTGTATCAGGCTCTAGCACTGTTTGAAAAGGGACCGTATGCCCGGGCTTTGGTGTTGACTTTTGCAAATTCTTTGTTGATTCACATTTGTTGATTTTAACCCAAGGGCGTGTGTGTGTGTGTGTGTGTGTGTGTGTGTGTGTGTGTGTTTGTCTTTTTCAGCTCACCACTGAGACAACCGTCCTCTACGGCCAAAGTGTGCCTGGTGTGTGGAGACGAGGCGTCGGGATGCCACTACGGCGTGGTGACGTGTGGAAGCTGCAAAGTCTTCTTCAAGAGAGCAGTGGAAGGTAGGGCTTTAAGTTAACTCATGTTCAAACAGAACAGCGCTGGTAAGGTCTTTTCTCATAGCAATTTAAGAAACCCCCTTGTCACCATTTGTCAGACATGAATGCTAAAGTATACCAAATTAAGTAAAGCTTTTTAAAATTATACAAACAAAAAAGGCAGCACATAGAAAGGCACTGCAAACAACACGAGCAAATATAGAAATGTAGCACAACAATGGAATGTTTCTTGCACCGCTGACACTTATGCACAAGCTGGATGTAGTGCCAGTACTTTCTATAGTATCATAATAATGCAATCTGAGAGTGTTAATACTAAACTAAATGTATTCCTCATCAGTTTTGCGTCATCCACAAACTTTTGTTGTGATGCACCTGCAGTTTTTCTGTATTTGTTGGCGTTTTTCTACATACGCAGCTCATTTCTCTATGCTGTGCATTTGTGTGTGTATGTGTGTGTGTGTGTGTGTGTGTGTGTGTGTGTGTGTGTGTGTGTTTGCGTAGCTGTGGGTTGAGCTCTATTACTCTCTTATGCTATATTAAAAATATTACAAATTATATTGTCTTTTTAAGAGACTACATTGTTTAAACTCTAATCCTAAAGTTCATACTTGCATAAAACTGCAAGAGGAGTAAGCCACTGTGCCAGCATCATTCTGTCTTTCGGCAAGTTTCATTCATATTACTTTACGCAGAAATTGGTTCAGTGAATATCAAATCATTTCAAACAATATCACCTTAACTGACAACTGTGGCCTTCACAAGTGTTGGCAGCCATTCTGTTCAATTTATTAACAGCAGTTTGCAAAGAGCACCTTAAGCCAAGTACTGTATGCTTGGATTTACGGTACAAGCTTAACGCTTTTCCAACTGGGAAACGTTAATGAGAAAATGTGTCCAATTAGGCTACAGTGACTCGGCTTTCAGTCATTTTCACATGTTTTGCTTTCCGGAAAAATCACTTTTTCCTGGTAGAACAGAGTTAAAATAGCTCACTCAGACAAACACATGAGGGGAGAGCAGTGAAGCAGCTTGTTTTTTTTTCCATTTAAAGAGGGCGCAGTGCTGATCATTTCTGCAAGAATTATTAACCAAAAGCTGATGAAGTTTTCATCTGCACTGTTTATGCAACGCACTACTGTTAAATCTCAGCAGACCTTCACTTTATTTATTTCCCGAAAGATCGTTTAAAATTACAAAAACAAAACTGTTGCTACATTTCATTTATAGACCGTGACTGAGTTGAGTGGCACATCAGAAAAAAACAACATTGAGTGAGTGGTTAATTCTCCTACAGCAGCCCTTTATGTTATATTTAGCTTGGGGAAAATTAGCAGCAGCCATAATGTGCTTTTCATTGGGTGCCTGTTGCCTGAGGCGTTGGCCTAACACGGATTAGGATGAGTGTTTGAATGCAAAACACTCGCTTAAATACAGACCCAGTGCTGGTGGTTAAAAAAAAAAGCAAGCACGCCTATCAGCCAGCCATGGGGCCCCCTAGGTGTTTTTCTGGCCATTTAATGAAATCGCACCATTTCCCAATCAAATCATGCTTTAATTTGATGATATTTACACACCGTGGTTACAGAGAACTGAAACCAGATGATGTGTCTGGTGCTATCCAATCAGACATGCCGTTGTTCTTGCTTGGAGCGTTGCTAGGGGAGAGCCGCTGGCAAATGCTAAAGATCTGACTCCGTGCGACAGAGCTACTGTAGTCTGAAGAGCTCAGTTCTAGAACGGCTTTATTATTACATCACTAAAACCCTATTTTGCATTACTCTGAACCAAAAATCTAAAGCACATACATCAACTAACCTTTTTTTGTTAGCATTCTTAGAACCATTATTGCCAAATGTGCATATTTATTGAAATATTTCAGATTATTTATTTTTTTACCCTTTTCACCTGCAGTGTCTCACCTTAAATCTCTCTATTAACATCTCTCTGCTTTATGATTTCCTATTGATTCTGCAGCGCCAAACACACGCGACTGTGCACACACTGTAAGCGTTGGTAATAAGGGCAGACGGCCCATGCACCGGTGTGATGTCATCAAGGTTGCGTGCGACACGTTCGCCCTTCTGATGTGCAAAGCGAGCGGTTACCTTATGTGACCCC
Source organism: Ammodytes marinus (assembly GCF_949987685.1). Classification (NCBI taxonomy): domain Eukaryota; kingdom Metazoa; phylum Chordata; class Actinopteri; order Uranoscopiformes; family Ammodytidae; genus Ammodytes; species Ammodytes marinus. Next base: position 6,082,576 of record NC_137235.1, on the reverse strand, counting down.
GCCACAGCTGCTGCTGAGGTGGAAAGAGAGAGAGAGAGAGAGGGAGGGAGAGGTATAGGAAGCAGAGGATGAAAATACTGAGAGAAGGATTTTGCAAAGTGAAGAGGGATAGAGGACAGTGAAACAGATCCAGGGAGGGAGGGAGGGAGGGAGGGGAAGGACAAAGAAAAAGTCAGACAGAGAGATAAAGGGAGGAGGAGTCCAGAGAGAGGAGGTAAGAAACGAGGGATGGAAAGCGATGTGTCAGCAGCGAGCGCTGGAGAGCTGTAAGTTAGGACGTTAGGAGATGTTTTACTCCTCCCCTCTGCCTCCCACTCTTTCCTCCTCCTCCTCCTCCTCCTCCTCCTCCTCTCTTTTCTCTCAAAGTTACGAACTGACCCTGCGTTCCAAATCTCATACTCTTTTCTTTTACTATTCGCTATACAACAGCTGATCTTAAAAAATACGTAGTTTACATGCAGTATGCATACAACTGGGAATATTGTTAATATTTTTGATATTTTTTTGGGGTGTTTTTCCACCTTCACCTGACAGTATTAGGCACAGAGTTGAAATGGGGAGAGAGAGGGGGAAGACATGCAGTAAACAACCCGGGCCGGAGTCGAACCCGGGTCAGCTGAGACAAGAACAAAGTCCCAGTGGTACACAGTCCACCAGTGAGCCACCAGTGTGCCCCCATACTTTTACTTATGTATTTCATCATAATGTCACGCTTTGAACTTGCCTCTTGTTTATGTATCTTTCACATTGCTGTTTGTTTTCACACGGAGGCCCAGTCAATGTGACGTAATTCACGCTGCACACTGGATTATGGGTCAGAATTGCCTAAAAAGCATGCTTATTTCCAAATTTAAAATCACAACCGGATCTAGTAGGACATCCAGGTATTTTTCAGCATGCTGCATCTGACCCCATACAGTATACTGGGACATCTTAAATATTGTTCTACCATACTAAATAGCTGGTAAGTATGGGTATTTGAATGCAGCCACTAAGCATGTGAGGTAGAAAAAGAAGACTGCAGAGAGTGGGCATCTGTGTAAAGGGAATAATCCGGCCCTTGCTTAATTTCTTTTGGCACCACGAGCCCTCGGGGATACAACTTTTTTCAGTCAGCTGTAGCTCATTAGACCACTAACTGGCTCAGGGCCCTTTACTACAGAGCTAACTCTAGCATTCTGGAGTCATCAACAAATCACATGAAATCCTCCCAATGTGGAGGGGCTGCTTTCCCCTTTATCCAAAAGCCATTTTTAGCTTTAGCTTTATTTAACTTCACCAGAGTTTGTTTTACAATTTTAGGTTTACATTCGGACCATCTATTTTTATTTTGCACTGCACTGTTCTATGCAACACACTACTGTTGAATATGAGCAGACCTTCACCATATTCATTTCTTTATAAAAGTTAAAATGACCAAAAACAGATGGTACATTTATTTTTAATCATATACTGTAACTGAGTTGAGTTGCACATACGGCGTTAAAGTGGCCCATAATGTTATATAGAGCTGTTTGCAATATCTATTGGACCATTTACCATCCAAATATGTAGATCAACAGTAACCCTCAAGAGGATGACAATTCATTTCACTTTTGTCTATTCAACCAGAAGGCACAGCCAACTGAAAAACACACACTCACACACACACACACACACACACACACACACACACACACACACACACACACACACACACACACACACACACACACACACACACAAGAATCATTCATCAACCTGCTCTTTTATTCACCACCAAGTTATCCAATGTATCTCATACATTACGGCAGCAGCTATAACCCTCACACATATTATTTTCGGTCACATTTCAGATGCATAGTAAACAAACGTAGAAGACAGGTCATAACTTTTATGAAGTTCTTAAGCTTGCATTGCTACTGTTGACTCCACTGGCAACTCATAGGCTCAGTAAATTCCCCAGTGTAAACATTTATCCTGCTGCCGCTGTGGGAAACAAAATCACCTCCTGAGTCCTGACACAAAAAGAGTTTGTAAATAAATATATGTTATCATCAGTAATGAAATGTGGAAATGGCTGAATGCATTCATGTGTGCTTCTCCTCTTCCTCCACTCCACTCTATCGAGCTAGTCTGTTGATACAAGACATCTGCGCTCTCTAAACGGCTCCATGTGGTGCACATTTGAAGAGTTGAACACGCCAGCTTATTATTCACATGTCATCAGTGGCTTGGCATGTCTGGGCCTTGCAAAAAAATTACTAAAGGCGCTTCTTTTAGCTCGTGAGCTGTTTTCTTTGTGTGTGCAGGTCTCTTATTGAACTTGAGAGGTTTACGGAGACATTAGTCAACCTTGTTATGGCCTCACTGTGTTCTGCAATGTGACTGGCTAGTGGTTTCCATGGCGCTGGTGTCAATCCCGAGAAAAAAAAGAGATCCCTACTCCTCGGTACCGCCTCTGTTGGAGAGGTCATCTGAGGAGAGTACAAGGCCTCCCTCCAGCGCTGGAGTGAATGCTTCAGGTTGTGAGTGTGTGTGTGTGTGTGTGTGTGTGTGTGTGTGTGTGTGTGTGTGTGTGTGTGTGTGTGTGTGTGTGTGTGTGTGTGTGTGTGTGTGTGTGTGTGTGTGTGTGTGTGTGTGTGTGTGTGTGTGTGTGTGTGTGTGTGTGTGTGTGTGGCTCATGTATCAACAGCTGGAGTGAAGCCATTTAGCAGTGTGCTCTGATCCCAGCTAGCCAACACATGTCTCACAGCAGAGCTTCTTTGATCAGAGACCGCATCCAACAAACATACAACAACACAGTCGCTGGCACACACATACAGTACACATACTTTGGCTCACTCTTCTCCATAAGATGTTCAGGTGTAGAGCATTATGTATACATCTAATCCGCCAAGCTTTCTGTAAGCATGTGTGTGTGACCCATATTTACTAATAGGCATTTAGGTTGGAGAATGCAGGAAGAGGAAGGGTCTCTATTATGCAACATATACTATAACATTTACTACTCCAGTGAGCGTTTTTCCGGTCCTTACCGCTGTAAAAATAGACACGATATGTGAGGCATACAGCAAAATTATAATTTTTTTCTTAAACAACGATTCTGCCAGTTATTTAAGAAAAAAAAGCCATTCAAACTTTTCCCAAGGTTAACTTGACCTCTCCAGAATGCTTGTTTTGTTGGAACCAGCTGTGCAGAAACACAAATGTGTTCAATTACAATAATGTAAAACAGAAAAAACGCAGCACAAATCAGCACATGTGAGGAGCTGAAGCCAGCAAATGTTTGGCATATTTTTTAGCTTGATAAATTAAACCTCAATACTCATCCAAGTTGCCGTTGATTTTTTTTTAGTTTTTTTTTTCGTCAAATGACTGGACCACTTAATTGCGTAATGATTTTCAGCACTGCAGTATGTATCCTCAGCATTCTGTCGACTGTAAAGAGTGTGTTATTACAGTAGCAGGTGTGCTGTGTGTTGGGTGCATGGGTGATGATATAACTCACTCACTTATGCACACATTACTTCCTCCATGTTCTCAGTTCCCCTGGCCCGGGCTGACCTCTCCGGTGGATATAATCTGACGGGCATCTCTTCCTGTCCCCTGGTGATACCTTTGTTCTTTGACATCAATGCAAAAAGGATCCAGTGCAGTCAGTGGGTTCCACCTTTTGTATTCAACCAAATAAGCAGCGGCAATCTGATCAGGCCTTTATATCAGTGTCTTATTAACTGATGATTGGTTTGTTAAAGATACAGTACATACAGTAGTATTGTGACATAACTGTTTGATGGCATTATTAACATGTTCATGGTCTTAACTTAGTGTACCACCACCTTCTGTGCTGTAAAGGCCCATGTCAAATACAGTACATGTAAAGCAGTAGCAGAAATGATGACCAAACTGAACGGGCCTACTTAACTGGAATTATTCCAGTTTTCGTTTAAAGATACTATATAATATTTCCTCTGATGATTATAAATGATCTGTTACACCAAACAAGACCATCAGCGAAAATCATATTTATTAATGCCTTTGCTCTGGTATGATTCGCAGCAAATTTAGCGTAAATCGATTTATGGAAGGCAGACAGGAAAAGGCTTTGTTTCCTCAATGGAACAACATCTAAACATCAAAGTTTTTTGTTTGCTTCACCATTGTTGTATTAAAATGATTAATCTGACGTAGTCACATATACATACCTTACCTCATCACAATGCATCCTCTCTTTCACTCGCTTCCTAAACAAATGCACGTAAAGTTCCTCGTAGTCACTTTAAGAATTGAATCTTTTTGGCGGCCCTCTTTGATTGAGTTGATCTGGAAGAAAGTCAAATGTGTTTTAACCTGTAGTTGTAAGACAATACAAATTTTCTGAATTCAAACCAATTGATATTTGCATGTCTTAATTGATGTGGCTGGGAATACTGGGAATGTTGGGAATACAGCTGTAATGCACTGTATATGAGAGTGCTGTAAGATATGGATTCTGCATCTCTCTTAAACACTGCCACAACTGGCTGCTTTTGTACATTTTACATTTCCAAACACCTAATTGGGGCCTGAATGATGACTAAACTCATTATGTACTCAGGCAGAAAAGGGAATTCTCATCTGTGTGAGAAAGAAATGCACCAGACAACTGTCTGAGTTACAACACCTTATTATAGAAGTGGAGACATTGGCAAACAGAATAGCAGCTTCTACTTAGATCCCATTTTAACTTCTAATCTGCACTCTCTCGTTCTTATAAGGATCCAGACAGGAACACTTAATTGTGGAGATCAACACTTAATTGTGGAGATCCCCATCCAACACAGCTGGTTGTGTGTTATCTAAAGCAGTGGAGTAGTGGAGCTATTGCAAGGCAGTGATTTGCATACCGCTGGCCCAGCCCTAACAAAAATTACATCTCCTTAGCCTGTTTTTTTGTTGTTTTGGTATTTTTTGGGTCATGTCATTTAGGTTACATAATACGGATGAATGACAGTCATCGAATTTTGACCAAACGCTTTGTGAGGCAGAGAATTGAATGGCATTAATCCTTGGGATTGACATAGATTTCAGCAGACCCGTTAGCTCTATAACATCTTTGTGTGTCTGCAGCAGTAGCGGCTTAAACAGAGAAATCTCCAGCCAGCGCTAAATGCCACTGCGTCTCAGTAGTTTTTATTGATAGGGGTCAACAACTCCTCTATCGGAGAAGCTATTTTAACAATCAGGGATCTGACCACTTGTGTCTAGTGGCTATTTAAACACGTCAGGGTTAAAGCCGTATTTTAGCTAAGCCTGAAGTCTGTCTGTTGTTTGGAAAGCGGATGTGCAGTAGCGGGGCCGACGGCAGGAGGTGTGTAGGGCAAATTACTCTGTGTTTAAATGGGGGTCCCAATAGGAAAGAGCATTTCCCTTTTCAGAACAATGTCCTCATAAGTGATGTATGCTGGAGCTGACAGACAGACAACAGAGACCATTCGCTGGGTGGTTGCCAGATTGTGAGATCATTAGCTAAAAGTGGATGTGAGTGAGTGGACTCTATTTAACTCAGGATGCTGACAGACTGTACATTGTGCCATCAGAAAGGACTTCTCACAATGATGTTAAATTGAATACATTATCTGAGGAATCTGTATCTGTTTCATGGAAAATGCCGTTATTTGGTGTTATTGAATTTTTTTACTGTAAAAACAGAAGTTATAGATGTTAGGGTTGGATGCATATGGTAATGAAATTTCAAGAGATGAAAGAAGGTTGATTTGATCATTTTAGAGGACATTTTCCAGGGTAACTAAGGCTTAAACAAGTTATGTACAACTATTCCATCCACGTGCAGCTGGGTTGATAAGCAATGCACATATTCAGAGGTAAACATGAAGTGTCAGTGCATGTGAGTGCATGCACACACACCGTGCATAAATAAACAACTTATCTCCCTTTCAAATACGCACACAGTCGCGTGAATACACAAGTTTGCCTGTCCCATGGAGCATGCTTCACTCTACCAATTATTAACAACATTTTTGGGAATGAGAAAAACAGTTGGGAGGAAGGCTCCAGAGTTTTCAGAACTGCCATTTGGTCAGGCCTATCCAAGCGGGAGTTTGTGCGCGTGCACGTGTGTGTGTGTGTGTGTGTGTTTATACGACTATGTTTGTGTGTGTGCATGCATGCACAAGGGGGGGGGGTGGGGAAGGGGATGGCTGCGTTGTGCTTCCTGTGTCGCAGTTTACTGTTTTTTAGAGCAAGAAAAATGGGCTTATGTAACGGTCATGTGATTTAGCCAGAAATAGTGGTGGGGCTACAGCTGCTGCCTCTCCTCCTGCAGCTCGGTTCCTTGGCTTTTGGCAGCAGCCAGACAGACACACTGCGCACTGCTCCCGCTAGCTTCACAAAACAACTTCTGCTCAGTCCCCACACACAAATACAAATACTGTATACTGTCCATGCAACAAACGCAATGCACAGAATGTATGTGTTTGGTCAAAACTGCATCTAAACAACGCACAAGCTTCCAGGCCCAAAAAACATGGAAGTCTGGCCCAGAAAATACAGACGAACATGCAGGAAAATATGAGCTGATAGGCACTGATTTGCAAACGTGCTCATGCATACGACCTTATACACAATCTGACATGTGCGCACAACTTCTGACATCAACTCTAATAGACCGCGGGTCATTGTGGTCACTACACCACACTATACCACTCCATCCTTTTGTATGTTTGTGAAAGCAAGATACAACATGTGCAATTATTTATTTATTTTAATACAGTTGCCAAGTGGAGCAGCTTTGGCTGTGTGTGTGTGTGTGTGTGTGTGTGTGTGTGTGTGTGTGTGTGTGTGTGTGTGTGTGTGTGTGTGTGTGTGTGTGTGTGTGTGTGTGTTTGGGAGTGAATGACTGTATTTGTGCACGGGCTTGAGCCTGTCTGTGTGTGGGCGTATGGCGCTCTGAGGCTGGCGGACGTGTGGAAGGATAGAAAAAAAGGGAAAAAGAAAGGATGGAGATGCAGGCGTAGAGGAGGAGAAGAGTGGAGGATGAGAAGGAGAGGAGGGGAGCTGTACAGTGGAGAAGCAGTAGAGCGGAAGGAAGCGCTCTGAAATGGGAGATCATTGGCTTTCGCTAAGGGCTAGGCAGGAGGCAGGAGGGATTCTCGCCATGTTAGCATCACTGTCAGGACGAGTCTAGCTGCTGCAGCCCAGTGTCCCCTGGTTCCAGCAAATATTCATGCCCCTCATGCCATATACTGTAAAATACACCATTAGTCATGCGGTGTGGAATGTGCGAGCGGAATAATCACAAATTCAATCATTTTCACGGCGATGATCAGGAAAAACGCAGATCTCAGATACTGCCAGGGATTTCATGGGTTCCTGTGCGTTGACCTACATTACAACAGTCACCTACAGAGATTCTACAGGAGAATTTAAAATGTTCATCTCTTCATGTGATTAAATTTCTACTAATATTATTTAGAAGTAAAGTTAGCCTTCCTTTTTTATTGGGGTTTTGAAAGTTAAACATTTAGCTGAAAAGAAAGGATATATATATATTTTTAAACATTGAAACATTGTTTATCAACTAAAAATACTCAAAAGAGAGAGTTGTCATACATGTCTGGTATCACGGACAGGTCTACCATGTATAAACTTGATCGATATATAAAAAATATGTATACATCTATACTGTATACTAAGTCTAAGCCTCCTTTATCCTCCTCTTTTTTGTATCACTTTGCTGTACATCACCTTGAAAAATATCCCTGCTATTCTACGTCAGCCTATACAGATGCAGCCTTGTAATCTCCCTGTCTTGTCTTTGTGTAGGTCAGCACAACTACCTGTGTGCCGGGAGGAACGACTGCATCATCGACAAGATCCGGAGGAAAAACTGTCCGGCATGTCGCGTACGGAAGTGTCTCCAGGCGGGGATGAACCTCGGAGGTGAGCAGTCACACTCGCCTCATTACAGATCTGCCCCGTCACATCACGTGTCCCAGGTGTGAAGGCGTGAGTCGGCCGTGCTTTCTCTGCTTGTTAGAAAATTGTAGATATGAAAAAGTAGGTCTTGGTGTAGTCACAGGAGGCCCAAGGATGCTGAGTCATAAGATGCTTGAGTGTGTGTGTGTGCGTGTGTGTGTGTGTGTGTGTGTATATGCGTGCGTGCATATATTATATCCTAGCACAATATGCATAATGCATCTACAGAAGGTGTGTAGATCTGCTGCTCTCTGTACAATGCCAGCTGACGAAGCCCGCAGACAAGTTACAGTGTTGTATGATGAGGCACATCAGTCGTATAATGAACTCATTTATTGCCATTGGCTTGATCTAATTCACGGTTAAAGTGGTAAACACAACGCTAAAAGCATACTTGATAGCTCCCCAAGGTATCAACTTTTACACCACATGAATATTAATATAAACATCAATGTAAAATTTAAAAAAATGTGTAGGATTTTGTAAGTGCTGTCAATTAACTTCAGTTGAGTCATTTTTTGTCAGTCTTCTAAATGAATCCAAAGTGAAATCTTTGCTAATCGAAACAATATGTATCCAAGGCAGTGGGCAACTTTCCTTGACTTGCTGTCAAATCGAACCACTTACAGGAACAACTGTAAAAAGTTTTAATTTTTTTCTAAATCATGATCTACTTTTCATAAAGTTTTATTTAAATGTTACCCTCTGGTGAAATGGTGCCAGAGCAGACTTTTACTATTTCTCTGCCTGTTAAACACCAGCAATTTAATTTCACGTAGATAGGCACTGAGATGATAGTGTTAAAGCAGTTCATATTGAATATTTTATTCTTGAAGATATTTCAGCACAGACTCTATCCCTTATCTTAGGTGCTTTATATTACACAAGCTATCGGTTGATGAAAACTCTGTCACTTGGAAATGCAATAAAAACTATCTCCTGTCATGTCCAATCAAGTTCAGTTGTACAGCCAAATGACTGGAATCCTTGGCAAGGCTTTTTAAATTATTTGTCATCCTTTAAAAAAAACTCTTTCCAATGAAATAATGTTGGGATTAATGATCTTGAGTAAATAAGGGAATAGTTTTAAACACTTGATGTCATGCAGATTCAAATGTGTTTTGAAAAATCCACAGCAAATAGTATACACACACTTTAATAATGATGCAAAACAGCCAAGTCCCAAACACCAGAGACCTATAGCGCAGTATGAAATATTTTCAATTTGGAGGGATATGTTTGGTTATTGTCAACAATCATATAAATTACACTTTGAGTGCGGCCACTTAAAAATGAAGTGCTCACAGTGATGGCAAAAAATGACTAACTACTATCATTTTCCCTGGTGAGGGATCCTCTTGTTTGCATTTCCTCCAAGGCCTGTGTGCCTTTTGAATGTTATAAAGCTATCACATCACAAATGTTCAATCCTGGAGCCAATCCAAACCTCTGATAGTACAATATAAAAATGAATAAATGGGCCCTGATTGAGAAAATCAATTCCAGAAAAGCACTTCATGATACATTTTCTGCACTTTCAATGTGTGGGCGCTTGTTTTTTTATGGCCAATTTGACTCGCTTGTATATATGTTTCTGTCAACACGGCTAATGTGGAATGGCTGTATTATTGAGTGTATACAGAGTATTACCAGAGTCCGTTTTTCTTTTCTGTGACATCATTGCTCCCCACTAGCATACTCAGTGTTCACACACAGGGCCAATTAGGGAGTGACAGTAATGAACTTTATCATGAGAGCCTTCGGGTAGGATGCTGGGAGGGAAATATGACTTTAAAATGGCTTTAATGAAATGCTTTACTGTGCGACTGCAGCAGTAGGGTTGACTTGGTATTTGGAGCAGTATATATACAGTACGTATAATGGGGTTAAAGGAGAGCAGAGCAAAAGAGTGGGCATAACAAAGTCAACCTAAATAGATCACCCCTAACATTGACCCTTCCCATAAAACGTACATTTACAGGCTCAACACAGAGGAGACAGGGGAGATACGCCACCATATGGTTCCCCTTTATCAATGCACCTCCAACAACTGGTGGGGAATAGCTTGTATGAATTGAAATGGATACATTTTAAACACACTAAATGACCTTTTAGCAACAAATAATTAAAAGCCATAGCATATTACAAGACAAAATGTACTTTGATTTATCCTCAGGACAGTGTTACAAATGTTTAAAAAAAACTTTTAGGGCTTTTAGTGTAGCATGCAGACACGAGTTAAGTAAGTCAGATCATTTCACTGCATAGCTAATTCCAAAAACATCATTACTACCACTGTGGAAAGCCACATTTTAGCTTCAGTTCAAACAAAAGCGTACATTTCATTCACTAGCTAGTTAGCTATGAGCATCAGATCTAGCTGATCCCAATGCAAACAGCAGCAGTGTGACAGGAGCAAAAGACTTAGCAGTCAACACACGCCATGGCCACTGAACTATGAAACAGATTAACTGAGTCAAGTCTGTACTGTAAACAAGCGCTGCAACAAAGCTGGAACATAACTGAGACATTATAGCTTAGATAGAGTGTTGATAACTGCCATGTCTGTAGCATGATAGCTAGCTTCCACCTTGATGGAGAGTTTGTGGACAACAGTGGCAAGATTGAAAATGTGTGTGTTACGTGTGAGACCAGGTTGATCCCTGGACCAGCCGAAAGATTACATTTTTCAGCGCGAGCTAGCGGATTGTGAGGAGATATTCCCTGATTTGAACAAAAAGTGATTTTGACAACAAGCATTCTCCAGAATTGGCCGACTCCACCTTTTTAATAACTGCTGTTGTGTCTCCCCTCCCACAGCGAGAAAGTCCAAGAAGTTAGGGAAGCTGAAGGGAGTCAATGAAGACGTGCAGGGCTCTAAGGACGGCCAGACCGCCACAGGTGTAGTGGGAGGCGGTTACCTTTCCTCTGAGAAGGAGCTGAACGCCAGCGCTGCCACGGCCCTGGTTCCCCACGGGCCAGGGTCGGTCACGCCTTTCCTGCCTCCCTCCATCTGCAGCGTGCTGGAGCTGATAGAGCCAGAAGAGGTCTACTCTGGCTATGACAACACACAGCCCGACACCACCGACCACCTGCTGTCCAGCCTCAACCGCCTGGCCGGCAAGCAGATGGTACGCATGGTGAAGTGGGCCAAAGTACTTCCAGGTTAGTAGTGTCTTAGTATGGGCTGAGGCGGCCTATATGCTGTTTTAAGTGCCTTCACAGAAATTACATTTAAAAAATTTATATTACGCGGTTGAAGTATTTTGGTTTGTACTTTCAGGTAAATAATTTTCGCTCTTGATAAAAAAAAGTGCTTTTATACATTTCTTAGATTAATCCAATTCAGTGCAATAGAATGCTCTTGACCGTGCAAATGTCAGACATTTTTACATTTAGTCAGTTTTATTTACAGATGAGAGAAAATTGTTAAAAATATCAAGTCTTCGGGGCACCCTTAGCTCAGTTGGTAGGGCGTGCCACCCCCAGGCCGGGCCCAGCAGCAGACCCGGGTTCGATTCCCGCTCGCGGTCGTTCTCTGCATGTCACTCCCCTCTCTGCCCCATTTCACCTCTGTCTACTCTCTACACTATCAATAAAGCATGAAAAATGCAAAAAAATATCTTTAAAAAAAATATATATATCAAGTCTTCTAAATGAGGTTTGAGTCGCTACAGTTATTATGGACTGGGGTTTTAATGAAGAGATAACATGCCCACATCTTCACTTTTGATCTCAACATTTTGAGAAATGCTACTTTAAGTCGGCGTGCACAGTTTTCATTTAAAAATTTTAGGTGAGAAAATGATCCAGTCAAGCTCCAACGCGATTAGAAGGGGAATCCTGTTTCACCATTAAATAGAATCAAGATTAAGACGTTCCAAACACACGCTCATTTACATCAGCGTCCTCAGATGTGATGTTGAACACAAAATCTAATGTCAATCTCATTCATTTCCACGCGTTAAAAAACCACATCAGGGGAAGAGGGAAAAAAACTGTTTGAAAAATAAACAAGCTGTCCCTAAATTACCCGTCAGTGAGAGAGACATATTGAAAGATGCCTCACAGGTAGCTCTTTGAGGCTGTTTAATTTGCTGTATTGCAAATATTTGATACCTCCACGGTGTCTGCTTGCCATATCCGGACGTATAAATAGAAGGGGAGCCAGACGGAAGGGTCAAAATGAGTACCTACCTTCGACTTTCAGATATGCCACTGCGCGCATTGGGCTTACATTTTGGACGTGGCAGGGCACGCACCCAGGGCAACATGGAACAATGATGCCAGTACCAAAAATATGTTCGCAGGTCAGACTTGTTTGTCAATGGGCAAACGCTTTTGATGTCATCCAGCCCTCTGCTCCTTTATCTAATGCACTGAAAACCCAGCGTTACCCCAGGCATTTGATACACCTTTTATTCAATTATTGTACTTTGCATATAGTCCCTTAAAATAGTCTGCGAGCCTCGATAAGGTACTGGCGTGTCCTCAGTTACCCTGTGTTTTGCATGAGGAGGAGTTTCTCTTGTCAGAGTTTGATTGAGTTTGGCGAGTTTCCTATTCCACTTCTATTTTTGGCGCTCCATAGACAACACGCCAATAACTGGAGGCCTTGTGGGATTTGCATGAAACAAGAATGGGTGAACGCTCAGTGGTTATCTTGCCTAAACAAATATTAGCTAAAAAAAAACACACACACTCGCTGTAGCAAAGATACGCGGTACGTAGTGCACATGAACAAACACACAGGTAACCTGATTAAAAATGCCTCTTCATCTGGTGCGTGTCAGCTACATTAAAAGATAGTGCCGTCTTCTCATGTGCCTTGTGTGTGTGTGTGTGTGTGTGTGTCGTCAGGTTTCCGGGGCCTGCCCATTGAGGACCAAATCACCCTGATCCAGTACTCATGGATGTGTCTGTCCTCCTTTTGCCTCAGCTGGCGCTCCTACAAACACACCAACGGACAGATGCTCTACTTTGCCCCAGACCTCATCTTTAACGAGTAGGTCTACTCCTTCATATCTGCAGTGTTCCAAAACACATGATGCTGATGTTGGTGAAATGCATTGGTCCTGACATTAAGCAGTGGCCCACATATTAAATAGTTCTTGATGTACACAATTTATTTGATCTTTTCAAAATGTAACAAAGAGAGGTCACCCACGTACAGTCTCAACTGTTGTCATAGTAGCACCAAAATATAAGCAGACATTTCCGCAAAGTGTCGCCAGCACTTAACCGTATTAAGTATATCTGATGTTGTCTGATGTCCAACACACGATTATTTATATTACAGATGTTATAAATGATGTTTTTCAGAGTATTTAATTAGCCAATATAGTAATTGGTTGAACAGTCAGGCTTTGACTATTAGTGTTTAGTAGCTTCTGCTCATTTTGGTAGCTCATCAGATGTAGATTCATGAAGGAAACTTAATTTTGCGAGTGGAATTTGGAGAGTGAGGAGTGTATTTGGCTGCTGTGCTATTTTGAGCCTACTTGAAATCATTCAAAGGACCTAAATTGACATATTTTTTGTTGTTGTTGTAATAATTCTGTTTCCAGGAAGTCGTTAAAACAATGTGATGATCTTTCACCTGATTTCTGACAATTTCACAAGGAAATACCCTTGTACTTTTAGACGGAGCCGTACTGCCGTCAGGCACAGATGATCAAAGTCAACCAAGGCAGTCAGTGGCCCACTTGATCTGTGTTAATATGTTTGAAGAAGAGAGCAAGAGGAAAGGAAGTGTATGTCGGGGCATTTTCTGGATGGAGCTGTAGCACACGGCCGCTGATTTGAATTGAACCTTAGAGAATGAATGAAACACTCTGCAGGCAGTCTGCTGTAGAGGAGTAGGTTCAATCTGGGGCAGCTTTAAAAGCTCCAACTAATAGCTTTTGTATGTCAATGTCACAGTGGGTCAGTTTGTCCAAAATAAATATATAAACAGCGGTGATAATGCCATGGTGTTACACAGCCTCGGACTCTGGGAGCCTGTGCTGTATCAGTTCAAACTCAGTACAGTTGGGAAAGCATTAGTTTGCCACACCACATATCCTCTTACCCTTTGATCAATTTAGTGTCAAGGGAATCACAGTTTATTAAGAATTGTGTGTTTTCTTCTGTTAGACGACAACAGACTTAATGGTGGAGTCAGCAATTCTAGAGAATACTGACATCACTTTTTTTCTACACAGCCTAGGCTCTGTAAATGGGTATGAACAAAAAGGGTATGTAAATAAAGGAGGCCCACCGTAGCTAGCAACATGCCTTTAGCCTAGGCTGTGTATTAAGAGTGCTTTATTTGTAATTGCACAAACAGTACGGACAGGTATTTGGTCAATCGTGAGGAGATATTCACTGATTCGTACAAAAAGTGATTTTGACAAGTCTGGATGACACTGCCATCACCACTGTGTATTATAGGGTCTGCTACAGGGTCTGGGTGTGTTGTTTGCTTGTTGTTAACACACAGTAGTTGGTCTGTTGTGTATTTCATTGATACATTAGTCAGAAAATGTGTACGAAAATTGGTCCATAACTTTGCTGAGTCCACTCAGTCTTCGAGTGATGGGGGGTTAGACAGTGTCCAATAGTTTCCATAGCTACTTAGTGCTTATAGAGCCAGGACATACAGTACATTAGGGCATTTATTGAATAGACTGTCTACTCACTCAGCTGTTACAGTGGAATCTCTCATTGATTTAGAGTAAATACTGCAAAGACAGATGTGCATTTTTCATTAAAGAGGACCTATAATGCTTTTCCGACCTGTGAATGATGTTACAATGTCTGATAATCCTGTTAAACAAAGGTATCAAATAAAGAGGTACGTGTATTTGGACGTAACCCCTGCATGTCTTAACAATATTAAGACAGTTGCATTCTCAGAGAGCAAAATGCAACTGTCTTTGGCTGATGCTGACACAGAAAGCAGCAGCTACTTTAAATGTCAGATTCAGGCTAATTAGCTAATTAGCTAGACCGCTGTTTGCACATTGACCAGCTTAGAACTTACCTGCAAATGTCAATGTCAGTCGGTCCAGAGGCTATATGTTCTGCTCCTTATTTCGTCAATATTGCTACTAACATAACACTGTCTGCCCTTGGCTTGTAAACTGCAGTTACTGGTGCAAGATAATTTACATTGTGCCACAGTTCCCCAGCTAGATTGGCTGTCAATCAAACACATGCACCAGAATAATTTCTGATGTATCTCCGGAACCCCATTTCTCCTTTCTTTATTACAGAAAGGATACAATACAATATCAAAATACATTTAGGAGCTATTTTCTAAGATTGCAGTTGACTGTATTTCCTAATGAAATTGTGATTCCCTTTTAGATTTTAGTTGATTGGTCTGCACTGCGTTTCTGAACAAACAATATTGTCTTGGCTTCTTCCAGCCAAAGGTGAATCTGAACTTTTTCTCTCTCCTCAGTTCGGTCCGGCTCCCTCCTGAATCTTTTACCATAGTAACAGAGGAAGGGAGTGAGTTCAAGACGGAGGGACTGAAAGAGAGAGAGAGAGAGCTAGACAGAGAGAGAGAGAGAGAGATAGCTAGACAGAGAGAGAGAGAGAGAGAGAGAGAGAGAGAGAGAGAGAGAGTTAGCTAGACAGAGAGAGGAGGGAAGGGGAGGAAATTCTGCCAGTTTTTTTCTTTCCTCCCCAAAACCAGCAGCTCATTTTGGCCAGTGATTCAGCAAAATTGATTTCAGGAAGAGAGCAGAGAGAGAGAGAGAGAGAGAGAGAGAGAGAGAGAGACACGTGTGAAGATTTAAGAAACTCCAGCCCAAAGTTGTATCATATGATATTATGCTGCACTTTGCAAAAAACTGCTCAAATGCACAGTGCTGCTTAGGGGAGATGTACAGGTCTGCGGATAGGTTTATTAGGCTGACTGACACAACTCATACAATAAATACAGTAAAGTCTTAGGTTGTCCTGGGCTTTAATGAAAGGCATAATGCGCTGGTTTCCTATCCCTTGTGTCTGGTCCAAATGTTTAGTCTAGTAGTTATCAGAGTTAAGCCCCCGCCCTCACTGCCTTTGTAACGATGCAGTTTCAGTGTATTGCGGGCACAAAAAGCTGCTAGAAGTCAAAGCCACACACACCGCTCTGCATTTAATTACCGAAGTCTGGAGGAGATAGTGATTTATGGCGAAGAGAAGTGCCATCCAAAGCCAGAGATTCCCCGTGAATCTGTGGCATCTGCCGAGCACATTTCTGATTGGCTCGCGCTTTCATCCCTCCTAATGTTTCTTTCCTGTTTTCGTGAACTCCGTCCGTGACATAACCCAGATTATATCTCCTGATAAAACGTGTGTGAAAGACGAAGGGGGGGAGTGAGAAAAGTGTAACACCCGACAACGTATTCTAGACACGAAACCCGGGCACATACATCCTGTTTTGGTAAACGTGTGTGTGTGTGTGTGTGTGTGGTGGACATCTGGTCATGTCATGTGCAGTGTCATTTCTGTCAATGTAAACATGTTGGAAAGGACACAATCCTTCCTTATTAAGAATGTTCCTATGGTGACTAGGGGTCTGCCATGTAGCCTTAAGATAAGTGGTGCATCTGTGCTGTGTGATACTGTACGCAGCAGCACTCTGCAATCTGGGGGGGGGGGATTTGGTATTCTGCTCTTATAGCCCAGACAAGCAGGATCCTCCTCTAGTCTGCACCCAGTGGAAAGAAATGTATTCCGCGGGGCTGAACTAGTGCAGTAGAAGGAAACGGAGGGAATGAGTAAGTCAGTTGTGATAAAATATAAAATGGATGGGTTAACAAATGAATAAATAAGTGTAGGGATGAGAGAGTATGAGCAAGAAAAAAACAGTACAGTGTAATACAGGAGTACAGGAGTTTTATAAGACATGGAACTTTTTGTGATTTTTTTTTTTGTGTCCTTCCCCACCCAGGGACCGCATGCAGCAGTCAGCCATGTATGATCTGTGTCTGGGCATGAGGCAGGTGAGCCAGGAGTTTGTGCGGCTGCAGCTGACCTACGACGAGTTCCTCTCCATGAAGGTGCTTCTGCTTCTCAGCACAGGTAGGCAGCAGTGAGATCAAGGCTTGTAAAAAAAGCTCAAATGTATTCATTATTTATACACCCACCTGCTCACAGTTGCAATGCCTGTTTTTTTTTTTTTTTTTTTTTTTTTTCTGTTGTGCTACCTACCACCTAATCCCAAACATCCCCCCTTGCAGGCAGAAATGACTATACCTACATCGTTGAATAAAAAATTATAATAATCAGTTCCAAGCTAGAATTAATTTGAATTTTAAACTATCCATAACTCAAACTGACTGAATTACAAACAATTACGTTCACGCTGTAAATGTAAAAAAAAAATAACTAAAAAAAGGTGCACTGTGTAATAGAGTGTATCTTGGCAGTCTAGTGGTGAAAGTTCTATGTTAGCTAGGGTTGCCAAGATGTTACTAAAGATGGCATTTCCCACTGCTGATTCCCTGTGGTGGTGTTCAGTGCCATTGTAAAACACCTTTCTGCCTAATAACATCGGCCACATTTCATGTCAGTTGCTGAACTGTAGTGTCCAGTTAAAGCTGACCATGCACACTAACATTTGGGGTCGGGTGAGGCGAGCCTTTTTCTTCAAGATGCTGCATTCAAAGTCATCCCAAAGGTGCTGGAGTGGGACGACTCCTGAAGCCAGCCTGATTTAACAGATACATTCCGGATACATTTCCAGGACTAATCTTGTTCTATGACAGGGAGCTTTTCTGTTAGCAAACATCTATGTAAGAACATGTTAACCGTGAATTAATCATTCATCTTGTTCGACCATTATGGTGGTGCAGTTGATGTTTGTATTGCGTTATCTGCCATATTATGATGGAGCATTAAGACCTAAGCCGACTTACATCTCCCCCATACCTAAGTCACAACACTACCTCACCCATAGGAAGTGTATTGATAAGGTGTTCCGCACTGTGACGGTGTTGCCGTTGTTTGTACCGTTCTCCTGGCACCCACGATCCTTCCTATTTTAAAGTGTGTTGGATTATGGTTCTTGGTAATCCGTTAACATGCGTAACAATTGTGGAAACCCACTCGATGTGGCACGCACCTGTTTGCTTGGCAACACGGCAGCTTTTACATTTTCCCCATTCTTTTTTTTATACGACCTTGTTTTTATTTGAATGGCTCCAGGGTAAACAGAATGCGCCTATCACTCACTAAAGACGCGCTCCCCGTGTCGCAACTCACTGCCAAACTTTCACCCACAGGCGCTGCAGCCGCGCACTGAAAGATGTGTTCGACAAAGTTTAGGAACGTTCGTTTTTCCACCAACTCAACACCCTGAGAGCCGCTGCTGTCAGTTCTCGTGGGGCCTTGTGTGTGTGTGTGTGTGTGTGTGTGTGTGTGTGTGTGTGTGTGTGTGTGTGTGTGTGTGTGTGTGTGTGTGTGTGTGTGTGTGTGTGTGTGTGTGTGTGTGTGTGTGTGTGTGTGTGTGTGTGTGTGTGTGTGTGTGTGTGTTTGTGCGTGTGTCAATAGGTTTCGATAGTTAAGAGTAGGAGTGAGGATAAATTGGGCGAGGGATAGTTGTGGTGAGCTATTTGAAAAGTCTGCTCGCTGGCCAGACTTCAAACTCTTTGAACGTCAGCACCAGTGCCAATCAGTGGAAATATTCATTGGCAGAGAATTTATTTTTCAGTTACCAAGGCCTCTGAAAGTGGTGCATGAATGCTGGACTGAGGTCCACTTGAATTCAACTGAACATCACAAGTCCTTCAATTTTACATTTGCATTTTGGCCAATTTACTGTTAGCATTATCCAGACTAAGTTATAATGAGTGCAACCACAGAAGAAGCCTATGGCTTTGTCATTAAAATGTATTGAAAGGTCAAAACCGCTCAGACAATTGAGCAGATATTTCAGTGGTTTAGAGCTGAACATGTATGATTGATGATGCAATTTGATTTGATTAAAAACCTTTTGACGGACCCAAACTCAGCTCCTAGTTGAGGGTTATCAAATGACCTTTACTATCAAGTTTGAAGCCCTGTGACTTTTTGCAAAATGAATACTGCTGGGTCTGCTATCTCATCCCTGATTCTGGTACATTTTGGCAATTATTAATACGAAAGGGATCCAACTCTGAATGCAATCGGACAGTTTCTAAACCAAAAATATTAAAATGTTTTATCACTGCAGTTTCTAAACCATAACCACACCTGATAATCAAATCAAATACATTTTAAACCCCGGAGTTGACCAAGGTGCTGTAGAACATTACAGTTAGGTGGAAAAGGGCAACAGACAAACTAATAAAGGTAAAAGTTAAGCCAAGGGAAAGAGATTATTCAAGAGTTGTAATCATTAGAAAGTGAAGAAAAATTTAAAAGAACATTTTATTTTATTTTATTACTTTCATTAGTACATATATAGAACAGATAAAACATTCCATCAATAGATTGCGAAACAAACACTGTATCGCTGCCTAGTGGTATAAGGTTGGTTTGGCTTCATAGCCACAGTGACATATGGGGCGAGGCCCTGGGTGTCAGCTCATGTCCCCAATATAAACCCAGTGTTGTTGAGTCATGTGAGAGCAGGGGGAGCCCCGGCTGGACTTCTTCTTCTTCTTCTGCGGCTTATTTGATGTTTGGTGAGAGATGAGGAAGAAGGAGAGAGAATACAGAGAGAATGAAAGAAAACCAACAGGGAAAAAAGGTGAAATTTAAAAGAGTGAAATCAGACAAATGTTGACAAGGGGAGAGCTTGTATTGGTGAGAAAAGAGACAGGTGCATAGCTATAGGGAGAAAGAAAGAGAGTATAAAACGGGTAGGGAGGAGGAGAGAGGGGGGGGGGGTGTTGGCAGAGTTGGTCCTTCTGTTGCTGCGGCCTCCCTCTATCCTCTCCGCTCTGGTCCTCTGGAGAGCCTCCAAAGAGCCCTGCTGTACTTAATAAAGGCCAGTCAAGCACCAGGCAGCGCTCCAAGACCTGCTATTTTTCTCCCACTTCCTTCAAAACCCGGCGCTGGAACTTTTGAAGGAGAGGGTTGCGGATAAAAAAAGTAAGCCGGGGATACTGTATATAGTATTGAAAAGGAAAGGGGAATTTTAGGTTGCTCCGGTCTGCTCTGCTTATTGGATTTTGTCGAAGTAAATGAAGTGGGGTAAAAGAAAATAATCATTCGGAAAGCGATTTTCAGCAGAGAAATTCCCCTGTACCACCTGCCCCCTGTTCTAGTGTGCACAGTAGGAGAGATGTACTGTACTTGTATGGGAGGTTTGGCGTGGATTTCAGCAAAAGAAAGCACTCGTGAATAATAAAAAATTAAAAAAATAGTACATCTATGCAGAAAAAAAGCTCTCTCCGCCACAGTCATTGAGCGGAAAAGCCGGGGCATCGTGGATGGAGTAGCGGCAGAAATGTTTACTTAGGAGTTGTCAGAACTTGTCAGCTGAGCAAGTAGTATGGAGCCACTGAGTGTCTGTGTGCCTTTGGGCTGGTTTTGAAAAAAAAAATGTGTGGGTGAGAGAGAGAGAGTGTGTGTGTGTGTGTCAGAGTGTGTGTGTGTGTGTGTGTGTGTGTGTGTGTGTGTGTGTGTGTGTGTGTTACATGGTGAGAGGGTGAACGAGTTTTAGAGAGAGAGAGAGAGGTATAGAGAGAGAGAGAGCGGCATGAAGGGGGAAAAAAAGAGAGAAGGGCTGTTATTCCTCTCTGACCTTGGCTAAGGTTTCATTGAGCCTGCGGTGTCTCATGACCCTGTTTGCATGTGGTACAGGAGCGTTGGCCTGCTCAAACCGGTTTCACTCCTCACCTATACACAGACCTACACGCTATATCGCAAGATTACCTCGTCGAAAATGTCAGTTTCGCCCTGTTTCCGAAATTGATTTCATCGTCCACCTTAATTCCAGGTGGGGCAGGCGTCCAATACAGTACTGTGTAGTGTGGTGACGGCTGCATTTGGTGTGGCACATTTGAACAGATGCACATAATCCCGATATAATTGCATTTCATTCCAACGACTCATATTTAAATTAAACATTGTTTTTTTTTCTCTCCGTTGGACAACACCCTAACGTTTCCCTTTAAGCTGTTAGTACTGTAGTCACGCTCGGGGCTAAGTTGTAGAATTCCCTAACGAATAGTATCGGGGTATTAAATCTAAAACCAGAGCCACCCTGTCAGTGAGGTATGTACCAGCAATCCAGAGCAGGAAGCTGCATGTCCTTGAACAACACGCGAGCTGATGGCATCTCCTAGCTGCACGACTTTCTTATGTTAGCCTGCTTTCATTTTAACCTGCATTACGAAATCAGCCCTCTCTTTCTCTCTCAGTGGATGTTTGCCACACTAAAGCATGGAGCTGCACTGAAATATTACACAAGCAAAAGGGTTGTGTACCTGCAGCAAAAAAAGAAAGAAAAAAGAACATCCATTTGACACCAATTATTGGGGTATAAATGCCCTACCTTAGGGTTGGTCGTCGTGGCAACGTCCCTAAATGCCAGGTCAGTTTCTAATCATGGCGTATGTGGGTCAGTGGGAGAAAAACAAACGCTTGGGAACACGGCCCTGGGTTTTAGCACATTCTCATTATGTCAGCCGCCGTGGTGCAACCAAGCACAAGCACTCACTGCCTCTCTCTGCACCGTGCTACGATCTGCTTTCAGATGTGCTTTCCTTTGGCCCCATGTGTGACCCTTGTTCACTGTGATGTGCATCAAAGTACGATGAGGTGAATTTCATAGAAAGAGACAAAGAGAGCAAAGCACACAAACACTGCTGGCTATTCATTCTGTAGCATTCAAACAGGTTCTGTCAGTTGCTGGGTTTTGCTACAAGTAGTTGAGGATTTGGAGGCACTCTGGCTACTCAAAACGTACTGAAGAAGATATATCATGTAGTTTTTAAAGGGAAGACATTTTGACAACACAGTAACACCATCGTTTGTTCTCCACATGTGGACTATGCTGTGAAGGCATTATGGATTTTTGTGACAACCATCAATAAGCTCCTTAGCTGATACTGTAGATTGATTGACCTCTTCGACCTCAGTGATGACACATGAATAGGTCGTGTATTTTTCAGCTCAATGAGAAACCATGCTGTTAAGAGACCTGTATAAAACTCAGTACTGGAGAGTTGATTAATCCATTTTTCCATCAAAATCAAATGAATTGGCCATTTAATTGATGATAAATTAATAGTTTTAAAAGTAATTCGAGAAGCACAAATGCCAACCATTTTTTTTTATCCTGCTTCCTCATGTGAACATGTAATTATTTGTGATTGTAAACTAAACATTTTGGACAAAAATCTTTTATTATCTTATTTTTTGCTCATCCAGCAAATTAAATACCAGATCCAAATTGTGTTGCAGTCCGGCTTATAAATGTGCAGCAATACATAAAATCACCTCACACACACACACACATATAAAAATTAAATCTACTTTGGTATGAACAGTGTGGCCAAAATCTGTGCTGGTTGCCAAGCCCACATTTGATCTCTCATTGGCAGCGTATCCTCATATCTGGGTCTGGGCTGAAGGACGAGTGGAGGCGTCCCCTCAGACTGATTGGAGGTGCGCTCTCTGAGAGGCGAGGTGCTTCTTAATCTGCTCCACCGGCAGCTGAATGTCATTTAAGAGCTTTGGCAAGGTTCCATATAGCGGTGACTTTGTTCTCTGGCGCGGACAGGGACGGAGATATAGTGAGAAAAACAAGATATCGTAGACATTTCTCTGCATCCTCTTAGTGCAGTTACTGTATCTCATTCCTCATGTGTTGTGTGTGTGTGTGTGTGTGTGTGTGTGTGTGTGTGTGTGTGTGTGTGTGTGTGTGTGTGTGTGTGTGTGTGTGTGTGTGTGTGTGTGTGTGTGTGTGTGTGTGTGTGTGTGTGTGTGTGTGTGTGTGTCTGTGTGTGTGTGTGTGTGTGTGTGTGTGTGTGTTGAATCTCTCCAATTACACCTCCTTTTTATATGAGTCTATAAGTGCATTGCAGTGCCGCCCAAATCATTATAATGTGACTAAAGGTGGCGGTTATGTAACAGCTCTGGTGATTGAACAAAGTGCTTGATGAATGGGGTTTGGTTGACACAATAATTAAAATCTCTAATACAAATACAAGTACTCTTGCTCTTTTTTTTTGACACAGTCACTGAGATTTTAATCGATGCCTTCCAGTGTATCAGTCGTCTTTCACGAACCAGTGGCTACACATGAAAACTAATTGCTTCCTAAGATGGTGGAAGTGGTTGTAATGAGTTGCTAAATAGGCTGAGGTCGTCGACACAGGGAAACTGTCCAAAAAAAATGGCTACTGTGTGGGAGTGAGAGTGCAATTCACAAAACAGCCCTAATTAGCCTTTACACAGTTACACATTTCTAGGTTGCGGAAAGACATCGGCGGATGAGCTTAGCCCATTAACGGCAAATGGTGTGTCATGTGCATTTGACAACCATTTTTCGTAAGTGTACTATAAATACATATTGGTAGTGACTCATGTTAGGACTGGAGCTTGTTAAAGGTGCACTATACGTAACTTTGGGTGTGTCAGAAAAGTGTCATTTTCTAAGGTATATTCTCATAACTGAATGAACAAACTTTCCTCGCAGGACAATTTGATCTCTGGAACACTGTTTGAAGTTAGAAATCTACCTGAAAAGGTTCTGTTGAAGACAGTTTCACTGTTGTTGTTTACAGCAGCACCACATACACATGTTTGGATTACAAACATATTCTAGTGGTGCCTAAAAAAATATTGTTTGATTTTTGATGATAGTATGATTAATAACTATAAATTATAAATTACATAGAGTATATATTTTTTGTAAAGTAATTTTAACAAATCCCATAGCCCTGAAACTGCATAGTGCACCTTTAATCGTGATGAATAATACGATAACAGTCAGCATTTAGTAACTTGATTTTGATGTCCAAAATATCTAAAATTAGCCAACATTTTAAACGGTTTTTGAACCAAATTCATACAGTAACCAGATTGGAATGCATTTTTTCCCTTTGGCTAATAGATTAAAACCTGCCAAATCAAAGTACTTTATCAACCTGACACAAACTAATTAAAAAAATACACTATTGCCAAGAACAATCCGGGAACAACCGGAGATATTAAAGTGATAACTATCTTATAAACATCATGGCAGTATCTCTGAAGATTGACAAATTTATATCATCTCACAGTTTCTGTTATCATACCGCCCCAACGATACAGCCAACTAAATGTTCATTGTGATGGATTACACTCGCTTACGATTAATCAGTCAATCTAAATAGTCTGGGAAATGATCTGCCATATTATGACGTATAAAATAAATGCATAGCTTCCAGTATAGTCTTTTAATATAGCACATGAAGACAACATTGACATTAAAGGCTCTGTGTGTAGAACTGACTGTAGAGCAGATTTGGTTATGTAAGAAGACGCATTCCCACCAATCATGTCAAATGACCAGGGACAACTTCAATTCTCAGATCAGTTTAACCTTTGTATGTAAACAAAGGGGGCCGACTGTAGCTAGCAACATACCTGTGTACAGTGCCTAGGCTGTGTATTAACACTGGATTTTGTTTTAGTGCATATACAGTACGGATAGATAGCAGATCATGAGGAGATATTCACTGTTTTTGACAACAAGCATTCTCCACAATCGCTGACACCACCCTTAAACCCACATTCTCCATTCATTCATCCATTCATTCGATCCAGTTGATGACATAGGGTTTTTATTCCATCTGTGTCCCAGTTCCCAAAGAGGGTCTGAAGAACCAGGCTGCGTTCGAGGAGATGAGGGTGAACTACATCAAGGAGCTGAGGCGCTCGGTGGGTAAAGCCACCAACAACTCTGGCCAGACCTGGCAGCGCTTCTTCCAGCTCACCAAGCTCCTGGACGCCATGCATGATGTAAGTACCCTTCACCCTATCTGTCTGTCTGTCTGTCTGTCTGTCTGTCTGTCTGTCTGTCTGTCTGTCTGTCTGTCTGTCTGTCTGTCTGTCTGTCTGTCTGTCTGTCTGTGATCCCATGCCAGCTGCCTACAGTATCCAGCACACACAGGCTTCCCTTGGCAGCCTCTCCCCATGCCATGCCTTCACACACACACAGAGCGAAGGTGTCCAGTGGCACTTTGAGGTCCCTAATTCAACTGGACATGTTTTGAGTCAAAATTGGCAGCGTAGTGTATTTAGATAATGCATTTACTTAACGGGTGTTGTTGGCTTGGAATGAGGGATTACTGCATCCCAATCTGTCCCTGAGGGGGGGAAGGTTATTTTGACCCGTCTGTATTGGTGAATGGAACAGAAGGGGATCAATGCCAGCTAGCTGTTCACTGGATCAGAGTATAGGCTACACACACACACAAGCCAAACACAGCCAATGTGCTAAATCACTGTTCTATTTTTAGGCTTCGGTCAACCCGGTATGTAGCATTAAAAAAAAACACTGTAGGCAAAAAGACCCCAAGAAGTGAAAGTCAGCAAACAGGAGGTCACTGAGATATACGGCCAGAATTCAATGACCCCTTGTGAGTGACTGAATGGGGTTAGTGCTGAACGGATGAACCTTTTTTTTTTTTTAAAGAGGAGAATTGTCCAGCAAAAAAAAATCAGTGGTGCCCCCAAGTGGTGAGCTGACTGGGGGGTCACTGGGTTTCTGAGTGGAAACATGCTCATATGAATAAACAGTAGTGTTATTAACTTCTCAAGAATAATAATAATAATAAAATAATAATTATCCATTTTATTTATGGCTGCCTTTCACAACACTCAAGGACACCTTTCAAACAGATGCACAACAATAAAACAGACCAGGCATGAATACAAAGCAAAAACAACAACAACAGACTATAATAAATATTAAAATACTTAAAAAATGACACAGAGTATGCCAGTTTGAAGCCGTGGGTTTTAATATATACATTTGAATATACAATCATATGAAAAAGTTTGGGAACCCCTCTCAGCCGGCATTATAATTGACTCTGCTTTCACAAAAAAAATATAAAAGTGGTATGTCTTTAATTTACCAGGAACAGCTAAGTACTGGGATGTTTTCCAAACAAAGATTTTTTGAAAAGCAGGATTTGGTTGTATGAAATAAAATAAAATGTGAAAAACTGGCTGTGCAAAAATATGGGTACCCTTGTGGTTTTGTTGATTTTAATGCCTGTAACAGCATGTACAACTGATGAATTTAAACACAAAGTTGGTTGGATTATGTTGTTAAGCCTTGAACCTCATAGAAATGTCTGTTTAATCATGAGAAAATGTATTTTAGGTGCCTAAATGCAAGTTGCACTTCTCTTTGACTCTCTGCTGAAGTGAGACAGAATGGGATCATCAAAACTGCTCCTAAAAGATCTTAAAAACAAAGATTATTCATTATCATGGTTTAGGGGAAGGCTACAAGAAGCTTTCCCAAAGGTTTCAATTGTCAATTTCTACTGTAAGGAACGTTGTCAGGGAATGGAAGGACACAGGCACAGTTGCAGTTAAACCCAGGTCTAGCAGACCAAGAAAAGTACAAGAGCGGCATATGCGGCGGATTGTGAGAATGGTTGCACACAACCCAAAGATCACCTCCAAAGACCTGCAAGAACATCTGGCTGCAGATTGTGTATCTGTACATGGTTCAACAAATCAGTGCAATTTGCACCAAAACATCTGTATGGCCAGGTGATGAGAAGGAAGCCCTTTCTGCGCCCACGCCACAGATACAGTTGCATGGAGTATGCAAAAGCTCATTTAGACAAGCCAGATTCATATTGGAAGAAAATGCTTTGGACTGATGAGACAAAAATTAAGTTATTTGGTCTTTATAAAAAGCAGATGTTTTGGTGCAAATTGCGCTGAATTGTTGAATGATGTACAGATACACAATCTGCAGCCAGATGTTCTTGCAGGTCTTTGGAGGTGATCTGTGGGTTGTGTGCAACCATTCTCACAATCCTCCACCTATGCCGCTCCTGTTTTTTTCTTGGTCTGCCATGCCTGGGTTTAACTGCCACTGTGCCTGTGTCCTTCCATTTCCTGACAACGTTCCCTACAGTCGAAATTGACAATTGAAACCTTTGGGAAAGCTTCTTGTAGCCTTCCCCTAAACCATGACAATGAACAATCTTTGTTTTTCAGATCTTTTGGGAACTGTTTTGATGATCCCATTCTGTCTCACTTCAGCAGAGAGTCAAAGAGAAGTGCAACTTGCATTTAGGCACCTAAAATACATTTTCTCATGATTAAACAGACATTTCTATGAGGTTCAAGGCTTAACAACATAATCCAACCAACTTTGTGTTTAAAGTCATCAGTTTTACATGCTGTTACAGGCATTAAAATCAACAAAACCACAAGGGTACCCACATTTTTGCACAGCCAGTTTTTCACATTTTATTTTATTTCATACAAACAAATACTGCTTTTCAAAAAATCTTTGTTTGGAAAACATCCCAGTACTTAGCTGTTCCTGGTAAATTAAAGACATACCACTTTTATATTTTTTTTTTGTGAAAGCAGAGTCAATTATAATGCCGGCTGAGAGGGGTTCCCAAACTTTTTCATATGACTGTATATACCTGTAAATAAAATTATCCCAACAAAATATGATTTTGTCAGCCATGAAATAAGCAATTAGAAGAGTATGTTTATTTCTAGCAATTAAAAGTATGTTTGTTATTCATACAATGGTGTGTCTTGTGTGTGTGTGTGTGTGTGTGTGTGTGTGTGTGTGTGTGTGTGTGTGTGTGTGTGTGTGTGTGTGTGTGT
The DNA here is from genome assembly GCF_949987685.1 of Ammodytes marinus. NCBI lineage: Eukaryota > Metazoa > Chordata > Actinopteri > Uranoscopiformes > Ammodytidae > Ammodytes > Ammodytes marinus. The sequence continues at coordinate 6,054,844 of NC_137235.1, read as the reverse complement.
GTGTGTGTGTGTGTGTTGCAGCTGGTGGGGAACCTGTTGGACTTCTGTTTCTACACGTTTCGAGAGTCCCAGGCCCTGAAGGTGGAGTTCCCCGAGATGTTGGTGGAGATCATCAGTGACCAGATACCAAAGGTGGAGTCGGGCCTCACTCACACAATCTACTTCCACAAGAAGTGACTCACGTACAAACGCTTGGGACAAAGAATAAAAAAGCAGCTTTGAGACCTGGAAGAGGTTCAAGAAGAGGAGAAGGAGACGAGATGTAAAGACGTGCTTGACCACGGAGGCCTGACGAAGTTTGGGCCTTGCACCCTGTCGCCCAGTATGCCAGCGCACCCGCCATTTTGCATTTCGGATGGGAAAGGTTGAAGAGGTGACGCAAGTAAAAAGGGGGAGAGTCTGGGGGACTATAGTTTGTCGAACCGAGCGCCGACACGCAGAGAAAGGACTTGTGACAAAATGTGACAAAGCACCCCGAAGCCCCACCCCCCCACAGTGCCCCCCCCTCCCCTGCCCCCAAAGACAATTAACAGTATTTTCTATGGAGATAAAGCCATACATTTCTTAGGATGCGCTTGATAACATTCACTGCACACACACACACACACACACACACACACACACGCTCACATGTAGGGGGAAATTGATACACATGCTGTCCACATGCCTTCACACAGACGCACAGATGCACTCCACATGCACTTAATTCTGACTCCCATACGAAATCTAGAGAAAAAAGTTTTTGCAAATATTACATGTGGCTTATGCAGTCTTTAAAAAATAAAAATAAATAATAATAGCACTATGAAAAAAAAAAGCCAATACTTATATTTTTGCTTTGCGGAGTAGCAAACATACTGCAAGACTTACAGGGCAAAGGACAAGATGAGGAGGAACATATATTGTAGAGTGTAGGGCGAAAGGTCTATTTGAGTAAATTCCAAGGGCTATACAGGCGTCATCATAAGCTGGACAAATTCATTAAATCTAACAAGTCAAAGTTTGAATTTCGATCGTTGTCATAACAGCCATCATTAACATCACATGCTGAGTTTATTTTTTAAAAGTCAAAAATATGTAGTAAAACAATCAAAAACTAATATGCAAAAGTCCAAAGCTAAAGCTGTTTTGAAAGAGCAATGTCTCTCTTGTGTAAAGAAAGCTTGCACGTGAAGCTCCCATGTCATAAAGTCACTATTTTAGGCATTGTGGTGTAGAATTAAGACAATACTGATGAGCGATTTTACCTTCTTTTATTTTGTGTGTGTGCGAAAATTGTCAGGAGTGCTACAGAATGGGAAACATCATGCATTTTACGGAAACAATTTTTGGCGGGGTCCGCTCGGTAATGGATTTGACTGAGGTGCATCCATAGTAATTGTGTTTTGTGTGTTATCTCCAGAGCAGCTGTACAAATGTCTGTTTTTACTCACAATGAAGCAAAACCAGCCCTTTGTGAACCAACACTTATCTACTCTTCCCAGAAATAATAAAAAGCATTTTATATAAAAGTGTGTCGCAAAAGGTTTAGTTTTTGACAAGCCAGTCATTTTACATTAAGGTGCTTCATTTCTACAAAGCCAGGCAAAACATTAACATGTACAGTAACTCGTAGGCGCTCCATACAATACGTCAAATGTGGACGCGCAGTTTCAAACAACACGCATACTCTGTAAAGTTGATATAATCCAAAATGGAGCATTACTCCGCAGTGCTTACAGCAAACGGCTAATGTATCAAAACCAGGCAAACGTGTACAGGTATTAATAACAACTTCTAAAAGCCCATTCTATTCAGCTAGTTGTACAGATGATGTTTTTGAGGTACATGTTGATGAATGCTTGATGGATAAACGTTGGTATGATCACCTTTCCTAATTTAGCTAACTTTTTGTCCTTTCTCTTTGTCTTTTGGGCCAAGTACTAAGATGTTAGCTATGGCAGAGCCCAGTCATCTGGACCATTCATTTGTATCACACCCCACTGGTTTCTGGGTGGTTGTGGAACACAACTATGATGCTACTGAAAAGTGAAAGAACCACTAGGGAAGAAAAACAGTGGGGGTGTGGGATTAATACTATTATTTTTTTTGTGCCCTGTGAGTGTGTATTTACATGCGTGAATGCAGCGAATATGGCTTAAGTTTGTGTTTGTGTGTGTGTGTGTGTGTGTGTGTGTGTGTGTGTGTGTGTGTGTGTGTGTATGTGTGTGTGTGTGTGTGTGTGTGTGTGTGTGTGTGTGTGTGTGTGTGTGTGTGTGTGTGTGTGTGTGTGCGTGTGCGTGTGCGTGTGTGTGTGTGTGTGTGTGTTCTTTTTCCTGGCAAGCATGTGCATAGTTGATCTGCTCTTTTAAGCGTGGGTATTATGCATTTATGTTATGGGATTAGCCGTATCCTATTTCCACATTTAGATTTTGCACAGAGGGAGATACAATGTGAAATGAGGCATTAGTGCAGCTAGCAGAAATTGTCTGTTTTTGATAAGCAACTGTGATGATGCGGGGAAAGACTTTCTGCATGGTCACCCAGGCCTAAAGTTAGACAACATGGCGTCACTAGCACAGCAGGGTGGCGGTGGAGGTGGAGTAACTGTGTTTGTGGCTGCGGCTCTGGTAACTAGGGTGCCGTGCTACATGAGGGGGCCTCTTTCTGTTGTGCTAAAGATTGGTGGAACAATGAGATGGAGGTGGCACGATCGACATAAGGGACTGTACGCAAATTATTTGGGGAAGAGGAGAATAAGCTTTTTTAATTTTTGCTCAAGGGAGACGAGGTGGAGGTTGTTTCAACTTTTTCTCATCCCGGAATAGATTACATTTCTTTTTTTAACTCATTCAGGCGGGAAAAGATTGTGGTGCTTATGCCTCTCGTGGTGCCTGGGCCCACTCATTTAGTTGCTTTATTTAATGGAGTAACTGTTAAGCAGCTCTCTGTGTTTTTACTATGTTCTTATGTTTTTTGCATCATGCATTATTCATATATTCTTGAAGAAAATATTTATAATGCTGTCTTAAGTCTTGAACTTTTATTTGAAAAAATCTCAGATCCTACTTCCCACCACTCCCCACTCATTTGCATACAGTCCCTATTCTGAAAGGCCTCATTTTACAATCAGTCTTTGTTGTGCATTACCGTGTTAAAGTTGCAAAGGACCCATAAGCTAATCTCTCACTGTCTCATTATTTTGCCCCTACTTTTTGTTGTTGTTGTCCTTTTTGGGGAATAAAAAAAGAAATACTGTCTAAAGGTTGATAGGATGAATGGGAAAGTATTTTTGAGAGAATTATATTTTGCTGGAAAACAATATTTAAGTACTTTGTCTAAAAAAAAAGATATCCTTTTTGTAAAATGAAATGTTAATGCATGCTTTTTTTGATGAGATGTTTACATTGTATTTAAAAAAGGGAAACTTGTGCCTTTTTATCTCACCTGATTTACAATTTTACAGTACATATTGTAAATAATACAGCAAGTCCTTATGTTGAGTATAGTATGAAACATTTCTACTTTAACCACCTTGTTGGAATATTGGAGGGAAAAAAAATGTGTGTTTCCCAAAATCGCCATGTTTTGTGTATTCTGTTGAGAAGCATTTACAGTGAGGGTCGGTGCCAGAAAGGGCCAAATGGAGAAATGAATGTATCGTACATTGCGAGAGACTTATGGAACTTACTACCTGAATGTTAGAGAGAGTACATTTATTATCTTCTTATTAAGTAAAGTAATTTGATTTTGCTTTTTTTTCATTTAATTAGATTTTTTTTTTTACTTTTTTTTTTTTTTGCATCATTGTTCAAGTGGCTCAAACGAAAAATAATAATAATTGAAAAGTATTTCTGATTTTGTAACCAGATGTATCAAGTTGATGGATCCCTGAGTTGTTGCTGTTGAAATGAGTTTTTCTAACCCATGGCCGTATTGTTGACGAGCACCACAATAAAATCAAGAAATCACAAACTATTGAAAACTGGGATACGTGGAAGAATCTTCTTGATATTTCAGTCCAAAAAAAATAAATAAAAAATTGTTCCACACACACAAGAAAAAAACAAATTGATGGATGTAGAGACTGTATTTCAAATGTGGCTATCTTTGACCAGTTATTAGCTGGACATATTGCACTATTGCCCAAATAACCTTAAAAAGGAAAATATTAATTTGTCCCAAAGAAAAAAAAAATTCAAATCTCTACACTGTAGATTCTTCATAATGATGACAATGTTATCAATGCTATCATCAAGCCCATGACCCCTTTGCACTCCAGAAATGTAAGCTTTGACTGTTGGCTATTTTATTTTGAACAGTTCAACATTTTGGGAAATACATTTATTTCCTATTTTTTTTTTTTTGCCAAGAGTCAGATGAGAAGATTGAAACACTAGACACGTTCATCTAATCAATGAACATGTAAAGTGTTCGTTCAATCCAAACGAAAAATTAAATAGGACCTTTACATTGGTGAGCTTTAGAAGGTGCAGGCAGGTGTAGGTAGAGTTTGGCCATTGGAAAGAGCCTGGCTAGCTGTTTCCCACTGTTTACACTCTTTATGCTAAGCTAAGCTAACTGGCTGTAGTAGCTGCATATTGACCGTACAGACACGGGAGTTGTATCAATCTTCTCATGTAACCTTCGGCAAAAAAGCGAATGAATGTGTTTTCTTGAAAAATCAAACTATTCCTCTAAAGGAACAAAAATTAATCAAACGTTTATTTATTGATCATCAATCACCACAAACTACAAACAATACATTCATTAAAAAAATAAATAAAAATCACTTTCCGCCTACTGGACAGAGCTTGAAAACTGTCTTCTAAATGAACTTGTTTTGGGGCACGCATGACTCGTATGTGTTCGACTGGTGTTTCACAGTACACTATCGCGTCACTGTCTGTGGCGTTGCGTCATTGCTATTTTCTGTTTCACGGTGATGAAATCGGGTGTAGATGACTAAGCCATATCTCCACAGCCATGGCAGTGCATTTCTTATCAATATATAAATATATACAAAATACTTTTTTTTTCTTTTCCAATTCCAAAAATGACTTTTTACTCAGATGCTTTGTACAATATTTCTCAGCTAACTATCCAGCAAACACACAGTAGACATCCTTCAACTTAAACCAATAAAACTCTTCTTTGAAACCAGTTACTACTACTGTATATCTTGATGCAGATATTGCCATACTTGTGTTTGCAAAACTATTGCAAGATTCTAATAAAACTGTTAAACTGATCATTTGGTGTGGTTTAAGTTATCTGTTTGTGTGTGTGTGTGTGTGTGTGTGTGTGTGTGTTGTAGAAATAACTTAGTCTAAGGGTAGTTTTGATGATTAGGGTAAGGGGCTAGGGAATGCATTATGTCAATGAGTGTCCCCACAAGTATAACCATACGAACGTGTGTGTGTGTGTTGAAAATTGTACATTTTGACAGAAGCTACTGTAGGTAAAGTGCCCTAAAAATGAAAAAAAAAATATAAAAAAGGGCTGTTTGATCTTCACGAATTTGAAACAGCTGCATTTGGTGGCTGGGGAGGATAATGAGCCAAAAAAAAAACATAGATGATGTGGAGCAGCAGCAGGTACAGGCCTTCACAGGGAGAGGAGATGAAGACAACACAGACAAACGGGAAGAGAAGAGAGCAAAAAATTACAGAGCTAAAGCATTCAGGGATGAGAATTTCTACAGGAAAAACGGCGCCTGTGGAGAAAAATCACCATTAACCTTGTTAAAGCTGATCTGAAAACACGCCCGCTTTGCCAGACTGTGGAGCAGACAGTACGCTGTTACTTTTTTTTTTTTTTTTTTTGCTCATTTTATTTCCCTCTCTCTCCGATTCCACAGCCCTCTCCAAATCTCCCCCAGATTTCCAATTGCTTTCACTTGTAGTCGTGCCAGATAAACAGAAATCTATTGGATCAGGCTGATTTCACGGCTGCGCCCGCGCACATGGCAGCTTCTGTGGCCCACTCTCTCCTAGCTGAGTTTTGTATCCCCCCCCCCACCACCACACACACACATACACAAACACCACACTCTACACTCTCTCCTTGATGTTTGAAATTCACTTTTCTCCAAATTCCCCTATGCCTTATTATGATTGTCATTCAGAAGCGGTATACACTCTGGAAGAATGTTTTAAAACCTGTGCTACTTCCAGACGTTCACATTGAGGTATCCAGACACTTTAGAGGCACTTAGTTGTGTCATTGTCTCATAGTTGGAGCTAAACGGCTGTAGGCTTTGATCTAAATTGAGTCAGTGCGCGGGACTAGACTGTATATTTTGGGTCTGAAGGACACTGCGTCAAGGGAAGCAGAGGACAGCTGGCACACAGCCAGGGCTCTGGGAAAACCAGAAATGAAAATGTCCATCTGGATTTTTTATTTTTTTTAAAACTCAAACACACCTAACATCTAGTAAAAATCTACAGTCACGATAGTGTATACATCATGACGCTGATGCATGAAGCATGCAGAAACAAAGAAGTCACCACAGGTAACACAACCTCAACCTTGAGTGACATTAATATGAGGGGTGAAAAGTGACAAAAAAATTAAGTGATAAAAATGCACGTCACCTAATAAATTGAGTGGTAAAGTGGATAAATCTCATCACTTAATCATTTATCTATTTCTTTGTCATTTCACATCACCTTTTACCACTCAAGGTATCAATCCTCATGCAATTTCAGCACATCCATTTATATCACTTCATTTTTTGTTACTTTCAACCCCACATACACATAGGTACAGAGATGAACTGATTGATTTCAGGAAAGTAGTCTACTGTTAGAGAACCAGAGAAGGAGAGATGGAGCATTTACTGAGGTGTGGAAGAGGGAGCTCCCCGACAATCCGTTCTTGGAAACATTACTTTAGCTCTTCAACAACATGTCTTATAACTTTGGATGTAATATGTAGTACAGTGTGTGTGTGTGTGTGTGTGTGTGTGTGTGTGTGTGTGTGTGTGTGTGTGTGTGTGTGTGCCCTTGTGTAATATGTATGTTTGGTGAACCTTGTTGGTCCATTTGTATAGTGGAGATGATAAGTTTGTCTCCTGTTTGTTTTGTTGTTGTTTCTGTCAACCTGCCCGGGGAATACAGATTGAAATTAGCTCAAAGCTAAATCGTGTACTAGTAACATCACTTCTCATTTTTTGAGTTGAATATATTTTGTCCCTTTTACAAAAATAAAATAAGGAAGGCAAGGAGGATGGAATTTGAAATACTCCTGGGACACACACACAGGCAGCAGATAGAGCAACATCACATGGCAAGCTTTCTGACAGACAGTGCAAAGCAGAGTGAGAGGCAGTCTCTATGATTCAGCACTATTCTGCCATAAGGATGATGTTGGTGATGATGAAGGGCCCTGGGGGTTGGGCAGTGTGGGTGTGTGTGTGTGTGTGTGTATGTGTGTGTTGAGGGGGGGGAGGATATTTTTGCTCCATCTCATTAGCTCAGCCTCGTTTCATTATGTAATCATGGCGTCTGCGATTCGCTCCAGGGAGCGGGTGGACATCCGTGTCGCAGCTGCAAGCTCAGCCAAAGAGTGTGTGTGTGTGTGTGTGTTTTTTTATACTTCTTAGTGCATCAGCCTGCATACTGTCTGTAAGTCTAAAGTGTCATCTTCGTGGACTGATAGTTATGTAACTGAGGCCAAAGAGCCAGGTCTTGAGGGGCCATAGGATGTGTGTTAATTACACAGAACTAACATGCGTGAGGCTCTGATGTTAGTGGATCAGGTGGGTGGAGGTATGTGTGTGTGTGTGCGTTTTCTCTGCGAAAGATGACCATCTATTTTTAATCTCCCTCCACCTCCACCCATTTCAGAAAGTTATTTTGGAAGTAGCTTTTAGTCGGATGGAGCATTGCAGGTCAATATAAAGAGTAGGGATAACATTACACTACATTGGCCACGGTAACAGAATTAATCCTCATTTCACCAGTCACATTATTCTTAGACTCTGGAGAAACAGTGAGCCTTCTATGTGACACAATAGATGAGTCAGGAAAAAATAAGACAGTGCAGGATTTCTTGTGGTTGAGCTCGGCACATTTCCCTAAATTAAGCGAAAAAACGTAAGAAAAAAAGTACAGACACTCATTATAAGTCAGTCAAACTGTGGAGGCAATGGTTGCCTTCATTTTCTCTGGTCCAGTTTCAAACAAACATCTTACTGTCGAATAAAACTGCTGGGACTGCTTGAAATCAACGCCTGAGAGAAATTGAGATTTTTTTTCTTTTTTTTAAAGAATACCCTTGACAAGACTTCAATCTCTTGAATTTTAAATGATCATTTATCACATTTATTTTATAGCAGGAAAACATAGTACAGTAAAGGACAAAACAATCTTTAATTTTCAACATTGATGAAGAGGATACCCAAAAGGTATAAAAAAAGAAAAAGAAAGAAGGCCCTTTACAAAACGTCATAAATCAATGTCTTAAATTATTGCAACTGAAAACACAGTCGCCCGAACGATAATTCTCAGACATATTAAAGTGTCTTGCTGAACAGCTGAGGGGGTTTGTATAGTAATGGGACATGTGTACGTCGTGCAATCCAAATGAAAAACTTAAAACCTGTCCAAAACTTAGCAGTTATAATAACTCTTTGAATATTTAGGCTATATACACTGAACGTATGTCAAAATTAGAAATACTGCATTTTATGGTCTCTTTGATAATACATCTCATTTTATAATTCCCCCCCGACATTGAAAATAAGAAGATGTCAGCTCTGTTGGAGTGTCATTTCTCTGCTCAGCAAAAACTGAGCAACGTTAAAAACAAGCTTTAGAAAACAAAACAAAACAGATCCTTTTATAGGAAAAAAAAAAAACAACAACACTTGGTTTCAATCATTACCTATTAAAATGGCCCTCCGCTGACTCAGCCTGACGCTAGTGTTTAATACACGAGGTTCATTAGGCACCAATGAGGCGTTTTTACTGGGTTTCCGTCAAGGAGTGCACCGAGAACACAATAGTACAGAGTTGTGTTTTTATAAATTCAAAGTCATGCAATCAATGTGCCAATTAAATAAAAATTACAATAGCCATGTGCCTCATTTTGAATATTCTTAAAAATGACAGAAAAATAATGCAACATTTTAAAAAGCTAAAGCAGTAACACTCCAATACACTTCCATACATTCTTGAACATACATTTACACTGGGTGTTCTGGTGGTTAAGGCACGGTACAGGTACAGGTGCAGTATCCCTAATCTTTTAATAGCTGAAAGCAGACTGTTATCACTGTCGAGAGCTGCTGGACTTGATTCAAAAACTTCTCGACTAAAACTGATTTTCAGCGCGTTTTAGTTTTGACATTCCTTGATCCTTATAGTTTCTGAGGGTCATTCTTTGAATTGGGAGCTCATGGATACCATGTATATAACTGAGGCCTTTTTTTTAGCAGAGAGATGCTAACCCTCTGCCGCTGCTAAAAAACAAAGCTACTTGGATGTTAATATGGCTACAGCATCCTTTGCAAATACAGCAGAATATTTTTAAGTGCAAAAACCCATTTTGTAATCACAACGCTGAAATACATGTCACATGGATTCTCTACCAAAAGTAAAAATTAAAAACTAACACGCTTGCATCATGCATCACAAAAGTCTACTTGCTTGCCAGCCAAAAAATCTCATATACTTGTTGTGTGTATCAAGAATAATAATAACATATCGTCACTTGCTTGGGAGAATAAACAAGGCTCCACTGTGAATGTCAGAGTTGAGGCACACATGCATCCTCCACATGTATCTTCCTGGTGGAGGTGATAACTTTGTCCATAAATATTTCCATTGTTTGGGGTGTTGGTGTGTTGGGATGTGGGGGGGGGGGGCTACAGCCACTCCAGGTAGTTCTCAGGGATGAGGCCCCTCTTTCCGTCCAACTCGCCCTCCAGCCAGCCTGGCTCTCTCGACAGGGTCACTGTGGGAGAGGACAGGGTGTTACCGGGGGAACGACAGCCAAAAGGGAGGGGGAAGGGGGGGATGGGGGGACAGGCAGAGGACACAAAGCCTCCAGTGAGTAATACACCATACAGTATACAGTGCATCATGTCATCAGAGTGAGCAGAGCATGGGGGGGTCCTGGGAGGACGCAGTAATGATGCGAGGACACCATCAACTCCACTGTTCATTTCCACTATGTTTCTGGAGCCATTTTTTATTTATTTTTTTAAGAATTTCAGCACAAGCTCAATCTAAGCAGCAAAGTGTTCAGTGTGACAGACGTTTCAAGGGGGCACAGAACGTTTTTTTTTTTTTTTTTTTTTTTTTTGAGAATACCTTCACAAAATCCTCCAAGGATTCTCCATTTTTCTGCAAAGTGAGTCAATTTATAAAAAGGTTTTGAGTGCAATTCCCAGTCAACAATTGAACGGATACATTGTCAGCGAGAACTTCTTAAAGGCCAAAGTTGAGATATAAGCTAATTCAATGCCTCATTTTCTTTCTCCTCCCCTCGTAGCATCTCTCAGGGCACAAAGAAATGTGTTTACTAGTGAGTCTATTGAACACAAAGAGGACTACGAAGTTAAAAGCCCTATCTTTCATGAAGGTGTAAACGAAAGAGTTGACCTGCCAGACAAATTCAAAGCACAGGATTTGAACTTGCTCTGTACTCCCTCAATTGACTGACAGGTCTTTGAACAAGAGGGCTACCACAACAAAACAAATCAGCGAGGCATTTCTAATGTTGTTAAAGTGCTTTTACATTAGTTTCTCCTCATAAAAATTAAACTTAAATTCAGCAGAATAGGACTAATATTTTGAATTCTGATCAACTGAGAATCAAAGACCCCCACCCAGACATGTATAGTATTATGTATTAGTTGAGTTATTCGTTTGTAAATACATAAGATGAATCAATGTCAAAATAAAAGTTATAAACATTATGAATCACAAAAAGCAGCACAACTAAAACCTTACCATGAGCATTTTATTGTACACAATTTTCTCTTAAGTACACATTAACACTGAATTTACTTAACTAATCCAGACCAGCATATACACAAAACCAGGTATTTCATTTACTGTACATGTTGCTTAATGACAGTGTAACTGAATCAAACTATCTACTTCAATTAGACCGGTTAGCAAAACCTTGAATATACGCAGCCACTTAATTACGGACTGCACCTTTAAGAAAATTAAATAAGATTAAGGTTTCCTTCCATTTTCAAGGCTATGGAAAAACTAAAAAATATGTTGTTGAGACCAACTACAGAATATGAACAATGGCTTGCTCAAGAATTCAGACCTCTTGACCTTTTGCATAGTTGCTATCCACATAGCTCAGACTTAAAAAAAATAAATAAAAACACACACACACAAATACATTTAGAAAGATTGAATAGTGCAGGAAGAGGGCAAGGGTTATGTTAATGAAGACTTCATCATGTGGCGTTTATGTAATATGTCAGTCACTCATTCATTCATTTAAAAAGGCAAATTAAATGTTGAAGGACAAACAGAATAAAATCAAAATATACTAAAACCTGGATCCAGGTAACTGGAGAGGTCAGTCGAGATCCAAAAGAAACACATCATCACCCGGTAATACTTTTACTAAACATAAACGCTTAAGCTGCAAATGAAAATTCCGAAAGAAAGACTGAGTGGGGCCCTAGAACGTAATCTAATTTAATTGATGAAAATGTGATACTTAATTCATTTTGTGTTTGTTATTATTCAGATTATATGAGTGCATTTTTTACGAGTTGGAAATCCACCTTCAGTTCAATTGAATTTTGCCGTTATAGGCGTTAATCCTGACGTGAACTCTTTCAACCAGACACAGAGCATCGCTGGCTTTAAAGGTGCAGTCAGTGATTCTGGGGAATGCTTGTTATCAAAACATTTTTTCAAATCAGTGAGAATCTCCTCATGATCCGCTACCTTTCCGTACTGTGTGTGTGCTGAAAAAAAATCCAGTTTTAAAACAAAGCCTAGGCATTGTAAACCTGCATGTTGCTAGCTACGTTGGGCCCCTTTGTTTACATACCAGTTTACAGCGCCTACGCTGGGTATTAACAGTATACTTACTGATAAAAAGTGATAGTCAACAAGCGTTCTCCAGAATCACTGACTCCACCTTCAATGTACACTAAACATGTCACATATATACGCTTAAGGTGAGGTGTCAGTCATCTGCAGCCGCCTGACTTTGACGTTTGATCACAACTTTAGGTCTTAATATCTTTGATGGGAGGCAGTTTAAATGCAGGACGGCGGAGGCTAACAATGTCAAAACATTATGTGATTGCACCTTTAAAAAATAGAGATAAAAATGCAGATAAGATTATATCTGACCGTAACAACTAATAAACCGCGTTGCCTTGTGGGACCTTATCAAAAGATATCACCACACCTTTCCCTGTAAAGAGTACAGCGCCTGTCTCACAAGAGAGGATTCGGCCAAAAAAAAATAGGAACTACAAAAAAAAAAATCCTCATTTCCTCTGAGAGTGATTAAAGCTCAGTCGAGCCTCTTCCAGACACAGTGAAGAGCAAATCTATGTCTCCTGCCCTCCACCCCTCCCTCTCCTCCCCCTCTCTCCTTCTCCTCGTCTCATCTCTCTGTTCGATTGGAGATCAGATTGGGTGTTCGGGTTTTTTTTTTTTCCTTTTCCAAATCCAATATGCCAGGGCTGGTTCTGAGTGAGCGACTGGTGTAGGCGATAACACTTACCGGCGTTGAATATTGCACCGACCTGGAAGGAGAGCTCAGAGTCGTGCTCAGCCTCACATGGGTACACTGCCTTGGCTTTCCTGCCGGTGACACTGAAAAATGAAGGCAATCAGTGAGCTGGCGGAGCTTTGGGGGCGGATTACCGCACAGTTCAATCTGGGCCCCGGGGCCTTTTGCGTGTTGGTTCATTCACTCACTAGCCTGAAACAGCAGAAACGGGGCCAGGCTTTGGAAAAGTAAGCAAAAAAAAAGAAAAAGTAACCAAGAGAGGAGCCAGGGACCACTACTACACACTCTTGTCTTGCTCTATCTCCCGTCTAGACAGACTAAAAGCGAGCGAGTCAAAACACACCCACATGCACCCCCACAATGAGATGCAGCGCTGCTTTTTGTAGCAGGTTATTTTGTACAGCCGGAAAAAAAAGGCAGGCACACATCAGGTCCGCGCGGCAGACAACCATCTATGGTTGAGATCATTAAAAAGTGGCGGGGGGAATTGTAAGGTATGTTTTTGTACACAAACAAGAGGTAGAATAGAAATGTCTCTCCACTGTGCCCGGGGTTTTGAAAATTCACATTTGTGAGCTTTTGAAGCCGCATTTGAAATCAGTTTGATGTAAAAAGAGCGCCGTCAAAAGAACCCACATTCACCGCTCTGCAAAAGGTTAGTAAAAAGGCGTATTTATTCCATTGCTTTCCCCCCCAAATTCATAAAAACTGTTTGCACAGAAAGGTTGTTTTGCCCAACATTGTAAACCGTTATCTCGACTGCCAGCAACATTACCATGTAGAAGTTGTGCCTTCACCACACGATGCCCTGATAAATATTTCATATTCTCTCTGCAGAGCAGCAACAATGTAGGATGAGAGAGGAGAAGGGAACTATACAAACTTACAAAAAAGTTTGTGGTCACAAAGTTGTCAATTCGACAATGTTCAGCCGAGGTTTTTGAATTTGGATTTTTTTGGGAAGAATGCACTCTCGTGGAACCGCATTTTTGGAAGAATGAGGATTTGTGTTTATACGAAAACTACATTAATGGATTGCGAATAAAATGGCTCGCCTGTTTGTAATTCCCTCGCTAACATCTGAATGCACTAGAAATGAATTCATCATTTAGTCTCAATGGTTTAGAGCAATATATGTGTATAATGGGAGCAATGCACAGTCCCTTCCAGTGTGTATTTGGGGTTTGACAGAAAAGGGGGGGAGAAGGTTGCTGCCACCGCATGTAGCCAAGTGCTCGTGTTGCATTAAGATCCCTCAAAGGTAAACCAAAGTGAATATGTGAGAAAGGCCCCGGAAAAAAATATATTGATGTGCTCGTGGACGTTAAGAGGGATTCTGTTGAGTGAACAGACCAGAGAGGAGGGAGGAAGAGAGTGACAGAACGAGTGAGTGAAAACTGAAAGTGAAAAAATCCCATAGTGTGTGTGACATTTAACCAGCGTGTGAGTGTGAAAATGACTTCGCCAAACAGGAAACCAGACCAAAAGTTGAGAAAAGTAAAGTAAAGTCAACTACAATGATATAATGTAGTCAGGGAGGGAGGGAGGGAGGGAGGGAGGGAGGGGGAGGGATCCAAAGAGAGGGAGCCATGTCTCACCTCTCCTCCGGCTTGTCTTTGTCGGTGGTGGTGGTGCCGGCCGGTTGGTTCTCTACTGCAGCGGAGATAGAGGCTCCTGCTGTGGGGGCCCTGCAGAAAAAAAATAAAAATAAAATACACCTTAGTCCCCATTTTAGTTTTGTTTATTGTCTGAAAAACACACATATTTGTCCTGAAAAGTGGAGCATTTGAAGCAAAAAAAAAATTCCCCACCTGCCACACAAAATGTAAGAAAGGCACTTAGAAAAGCAGTGTGAATGCGGCCTCATGTTAGAAAAGTGTTGGACCCGGTGGCTCTTCAGCGCAGTGGAGAAGACATTCACTGGGATAAATAAAGGCTGTTTTGATACGTTGTTGAGTATTGGCAGCAGATACAGTAAGTGCAGGAAACAAGAGCAAGCAGGTGAACTGAACTGAGCAACCTGTTGTTATGGAGACAAGGTGAGAGAACACAACTCTTAACACCATTCCAGAGAGAAATCCAAAGCAAAAAAGTGATTTGGACAACTTCCACAACAGTTTTAACTGGCTGACACCAGATGTTTTGCACATTCAGTCAACGCTTGTTGTCGAATATCGGTGAATATCTCCTCACAATTTGCCACCTGTCCGTATTGTATATGAGCTGAAAAATATCTAGTGTTAATACACAGCCTAGACTCTGTAAACTGGTATTTAAACAGAGGGGACCCACCGTCGCTAGCAACATGCCCCGTTTACAGAGCCTAGGCTTTGTATTCACCCTGGATTTTTTTCCAGCGCACATACAGGTTGTTAGGAGATATTTACTCATTTTGCCCACCAAAATTATCCAGAATCACTGACTACACCTTTACTCTCATGAGGTTAGTGTCAAATCAATGCCAGCTTTGGTCCAGTACTTTGATAGGGGTAAAACATTTATATTTGAATAATCACAATATCGCACTTGACAAAGAAAGAATAAATGAAGCATCTTATTTTTATTCTATTGTACAACAGCTAGTTACAAGGGAGGGGCGGGGGGCAGGTGGACTTTGAATTCCCATTGTGTGCAGGTTGTACATTTATCCCAATAACAAGGACATCAGGCTTTCAGACATGAAATAATCCATTCCACTCCATCTGCCAAAGAGCTTCTTCAAAAGAGAATTGGCTATCGACAGTAGTCCGTATTAACCTGAAAGGTAAGCATCAAGAGCTACTAAGCTGGGCCGTATTTTTTCCGAGGGTCTGGAATTTAAAGTCATACAAAGAAATCTATCTGACCTTCCGTATTATAGTTTTACTAAAATGACTTGAATTGTCAAACCCCCAAGGGAGTGGGATACAGAATGAAGAGACGCAAACAAGTCATGAATAAAACATAAGGTTTGAATCCTGGAGGAATACTCAAAACATGTGCCAGTTGTTTGCTTTCCTTTTGACAACAGCCAAATGTAAAATTGTAACCGTGTGCAGTGTGACACGAAAAGAATGGTTACTGATACAACAATGTTTGACTGGAGACGAAAGTTGCTTGAAACTGAATACATTAAAAGCCGCCATAACGCAAAAATAAATTATTTTCCCCATCTTTATAATGAATGCATGTTAAAACATACAGACACTGGTAAGGGGAAAGATGTGAACAAATCAACCATTATTAATTTGGCCCAAGGGATAACGGAACAGTTTGGTGAGGATGACATCAGTGCAAATCATATGCAAGAGTTGAACACCTACGGCAGAATTCGGTGCAACGTGTTTAACAGTCCATTCCCCCCACCATCAACAGAACTCAAAATCAGTGAATATCTTTAGGGGGGGAAATTGTGTTTCTGTTGCAGGGAATCCAGAGACACTGCAGGGCAAAGCGCTGGTCAATTTAAAGATGTTTGGCTAATTTGCTTCCATGCCATGTCTTCCTCATAAATAAAAAGGTTCCACATGTACATTTAGGTGTTTTATTTTACTGTCTGTTTGCGTCTGTATTTTTCTCCTATTCAACCATCATTAACTGCCTTTATCTCAACATGACTTTTTTTCAATACTCTGAACCAAAAATCGCAACTTCTAAAGCACTTACATCTATAATTTCCATAATCATTCTTAGCACTATTCTCAAGGTTATTACAGAAGTTATAAACTAAAACTATTGTTTTCATGTCAGAAATCAACTGGCAAAGTTTCATGATGATATGTACTGTATAACTTGAAATGTACCCTATTCACCGGCAGTGTCTCACCTTAAGCAACCACAGGCTTTATCTGTTTACAGTAGTGGCTGTGCTTTAGTGATGGGGCCAGTTAGTGTGTGTCCGACCTACAGGGTGGAGGTAGGGGTCCTGGTAAAGGCAGAGTGGAGCAGCGGTCTACGCCAGGCTTCCCTCTGTGTTCCATGCCTGCCCCAGGGCCAGTGCTAATACACTACATAATGAGCAAATTGCTCCTAGCTGCCGCTCCCATAGAGACGTTAATAAAGGCAATTAGAGGGAGCAGCTGGGGAGGGGCTGGAAGGTTGGGAGGATGTTGTGAACAGTGGTTACTTTGGCACCGGTGAGAGAGAGAGAGAGAGCGAGAGAGAGAGAGAGACAGAGAGAGAGAGAGAGAGCAAGAGAGTCAGAGAGAGACTGAAACAGACTTAACATGGTAGGGGATCGTATGTGGACATAGGTGGAGGTGAACACACAGTACTGGGCTCACTCATTCTACATCTCTTCCTCCCTTCATTTCTCCCCCCTGCCTCCCTCGCAGTGCGCCTGTCCATCCCCAGTGGTGGCTGTGTTGTTCCGGCCCGGCCTGACTGTGGGTGATTTATAGCTCTGCAGCAGTGTGGGGCCACTGTGGAGCTCAGCTGCTCCACATCAGCATGGGGGGATAGTGCGCTGCAGTGCAGCAAATCCACTCATTAACCTGGGAACCAGACACAACCACTGTCCGCCTGGGTCACAGCCAACACTTCACCCACCTGCAGGCCAACCAAGGCCAAACCCACCACAATATGATAACATGGGGGGATGGTGCAGGTGCATGTGCCTTGTATGTTTTTAAAAACAAATGTATGTGGTTGTATGCTTTTTTGTGGCTATGCACAAAAAAGCCCTAGGGACTGGGATTGGATATAAGTAGTAGCTGTAAATGCTGTGATGATGTACATCACAGCATGAGATTTGTTGTTCAGGTGTCTACATGGTAGCATCTGTCCCTATCAAATAAACATGAAATGAATGAACAAGTTAAAATATCTAAACTGCTACCTTCAGTTGAAAGAGGATTATACAGATCTGATAGATCTTTAAAACGAACAGATAATGATACTGTATATAAATGATTAAAGACTAAACATGGTATATCTGTGAATGCCACGTGGCTGCCCTAGAAACTTGTTAAATGTACCAGAGGTAAATGGATTCATCCCAAAATTGCTTTCACAATTATAGCTAAGCCAAACCGAGGGAAATCGTTTGCCATTTATATTCAACCAAAATAGCATCAAGCTTTGAATTGCTCATCCGTTGTTTCTACCCATCACAGACCTAGCTAAGCTTCTTCTATAAACATGATTACGTACAGTGAATGAGGACTGTGCGCTGTGTGTCAAGCACACATGAAAGTCTGCTTTCAGATGGTGCTAATATTTGTTTTCAAGAATATTAGGTTACACGTTGGAAGTATTTCATAAATGTATTAGGCAATTCTTAAAGCCCATGTAAACCCAAATCCACAAAGTACCTCCAACTATGTCATTTGGGGATTTAGTTGCATGATAGTTATTCCAAATGAAAGATATTGTCATTTAAGTTTGAGAAACTTTACAGAAATTTGGTTTAGATGAGGCAGGGATATACTCTGGTTCTTATGACACAATAAGTATTTTGAACCAATTACGGGAGTTCTCCGCCCAAGCATCCTATAAAAACATTGACTATTGCCATGGAGACCGTTTCAGTGCGGCCACGCCCACACAGTCCTGTCAAACGGTCTAGCAAAAAAGACGTTTGTTTTTTTTAAACTACGTTTTATAATATTTAAGTACATTTATTTTCAATCTATTTTCTACAAAATTGCAAGCATGGTATTCCAAGTTGAAGGGGAACTGGAGGTCTTTCGGTCATCTATTTTAACCATCGGGGTTATATCACATTATCTCACGCTGCCAGGTTAGTAGCAGGGAGAAATTCATCAACAGTAGTGGACGGCTGCTTCTCATTACTTGAGGAATGTCAGCCTGCAGCATCCAGGAGTCATCGCCCCTGGCGTGGCGCTAACACAGGGATGGAGTGGGGCTATCCACTGTCTCTCTGCTAAAGGGAGAGCGGCAGCAGTGGGATTTCAGAGCGATTTTAGAAAGTGGGATCAAACATATACAGCCCGAGCTATTCCCGCCCAGCCACAGCTAAGTTTGGGTGGGCAGGAAATCAACTTCTAAACTCTGATCCACCATTTTATGATCCACAGCTGTCTGTGCCTGCGACAGAGGGGCAGAGGGAGAGAGAGAAAAGGGAAAAGTGACCAAAATATATAATTTAAAAAAATAACCTCATTGGGCAGGATGTTGGGGGCAAGAGCACCTCTGGGACAAGCTGTGACTGAATTTACGGAATAGAGGAGAAATGAGGCAAGACATGGAAAATGACGGAGGCGATAAATCACTCCGCAGTCCACCAAAGAGTTATTGCATGATATAGTGAGTCAGGGGCGCATTTGTGTATGACCAGGCAGATTTTTTTTTTGCAGCAGGAAACTGACTAATATATGCTGTTTTCCAGGTGCACTTTTTTTTGAGCTCGCCAGAGAATGCAAGATAATACATTTCAGAGAGTGGCTGGAAGTAATCTAGCAATTGCCCATCCCCTCCACACACTGCTTTTTTTTTTTGGCTCGGGACCCGGGAGCAACCGAATCCCTGGGTTCCGGGCCAGAGAGGTGCTGTGCTAACAGGTCTCCACCAATCTCACACGCTAAGATTTACGAGCGAACAAAACCAGGGCGACACACCCTGTGACATATGGCGCAAGTCTTCATAAAGGGGACAGCGGCCGCGGCTATATAAGGGTAAACAAGATGAATATCTCCCCAATGTCAATAGGATTTACACGGCCAACGCTCGGCCACCTGTCACCCAAACAAATAAGAGCTGAGATTTACGACCTCCTCCGGCTTCCTGCTCACTCCTTCCGTTGCTCCAACATGATGCCACATATGTGGGAAAGAAGCACAAAAAAATAAATATCCGCAGGGTGAAAAAAAATAATAGGAGTTGGTTACATAAGTGATTTAGAGCCAAGTGTGTATTATCCTACAACTTAAGAGAAAACACTTGCTACGCTATCAACATGCCTACACACACACACACACACACACACACACACACACACACACACACACACACACACACACACACACACACACACACACACACACACACACACACACACACACACACACACACACACACACACACACACACACACACACACACACACACACACACACACACACACAGGTGGGCACACACCCACAGAGGTCACATCAACATTGTCCTCTGTCAAGTATTGAGGTGGTGGATTTTGTTTTGTTTTGTTTTGTTTTTCAGTTATTTTCCACTGATGGAGAAGGACAAGGGGGACAGTGGATGTTAAAAAAAAGAAGTCTGTTTCAAGGTGAATCTGTAGACATGACACAGCAGAGTGTCTAACATCTGCAGCATAACCCAATAATTCATCTCTCACATCAGCATTCAAGACAAGTCACAGGCTGGAAACAACAGCAAGGAGCAAGGACTTAGGGTAAGGACAGACAGGGAGAGCCAGGCACAGGCAAAACAACAAGCTCCTGAAGCCAGATATTTACTGGTACAAGTGACACCGAGGAACAACAGTTCATATTTGACAAATAGCATAAATATGAGCGCTGACACAATCAATGTATTTAAATATATAATATAAATTCATATGGTGTTTCATTTCTAAACCAACTCATGTATGATAAAGCATAGGGTATATACAGTAGTGTAAAAAAATATTAACTTTTGCAGATCAGAGGTTATCATAAATGATTATAGGATCATAGGAAGGAAGTGAGTTTCAGAGTCAGTTCCCGATGTTGAAAAATTGACTCCTGTTCTTTAACAATACTGACACTGTTTCGTCTAGCTACACACTCTTTCTACCAGAGTGGAAAAGAGGCAAAACGGTGCAGCATTTCCGATGTAATAATCTTCCAAGGAAGGAAGGAAGGAGGGAAGGAGATTTAAGAGCCACTATTTTCAGGCTAATATTGGAGTGTGTTCATGAAAGGAAGATTTACTCATAGTTATCTGTGGAAAGGAGAAAATGTATCCGGTAGTGCAGGTTTGTATCAAAGTTATACTGTAGTATTGGATTCATTGTATCCAGCCCATGAGAGAAATGTTAACATTTTATGATGAAACTGAACAAAATAAACAATTACTGTTTCAAAAATAAAAGTCTTACACAGATATAACTGGTCTTACTGAATCAATAATCCAGATTTGTAGCCCTAATAACACAAATTAAAATTATTACCAACTTTACTGTTACTCATAGTAATTAGAATAATGACAATATTGCCAACACAGAATGCAAGCGCATACAAAGGTAAATAAAACCAAATGAATCTCCTATCTATAGCCCAATATCACAACTTGCAATTTTCCCCCAGTGGGCTTTACAAACCGTACAGCATTTGGCAGCCTCTGTCCTATGGCAATGATCCCTAAAATAAAATAAAATGGCTTTACATTATATTTTATATGTACTAGTATGCCTGGGCAGTGTCCGTGTTCGTGCTTGGAGTCATAGCTGTGTAGCTTGGTTCCAAACCTATGAATTGCTGCTAATAACTCCAATGTGTTCATCGGTCTGATTATCATCAGGTTATTTTAATTATGAATATTGTAGAATTGATTTGGTGCCCCAGGCCCAGAGAAAGGACTCAACACACAGAGTGCGTCAATATAGCATCTGCACAACTTTACCTACTGCTGTCATCAAAATACTCACTGAATATTTTGGTGCCTTCGATTCCTTTTGCAATCCAAACAATGAACACAGTCAAATGCTGTGAACCAATGTGTGACTTTCCTGTGAATCTACTTACTTGTCTTACCGTCTGCATTTTCAGTGGCACACAGTCACATAAAGATTAGGGATATCAGCATAGTATACCACTCACCTAGAGTTGCTGCCTGAGCTGAGGGCGTTGCTAAGCGGGGCATGGTCACCCTTCTCAGTAGACGTCTCCGAGGCAGAGGCCGACGATGACTGGGACGAGACAGACTCATTGCTGCCCATCGATGTCTCTTCTAGAGCTAGGCTGGAGCCATCTCCCATTGCTGACACTAAGAAGGGGGGGGGGGGGGGGGGGGGAAGCAGTGTTTAGTTTAATTAATGGAATATTTTCATTATTTTTTATTCCACTGTTAAAGGATTCAGCCTATTCCAGTTAACAGATGATACCTCGCCTGATAAAACAGCTGAATAATTGATTGATACATAAGGAAATGCTGCCTCCACAGGGGGCTGTATAGAAATCAGACTGCTGTCAAAACAGGCCAGACTTGAAGTTGCAACCAAGTCTTGTGTTGCTTCCTTGTAATAGTACATTTCTGCAGTCATAGACAGGAACCTAAGAAACAAAAGGGAGCTCTTTTATTTTGATTCTACTGTCAAGTAAAGTTCCTTCTTCTTTAAGAGGCACAGAGGGAACTGTTAATGTTAAAAATTGAGTTTTGTTTAGACCAGTTTGTCTCTTTTTCAGCACCTAGCAAGGCCCTTAAACCAGAAGTACATATTGAATTAATGCAGAAATCATAGTCTTATTGTCACTAAAGTAACACAAATATATTTATATATTATATATACACAAAATGATTGGTATTTTGAACTTTACAGTTTGTTAATCTATTTAAAAGATCCTGTTGAATATGGAGATAATTAGGTGAGATCACCAAACATGATGAAATAGACATTAACTTTACTGAGCAGTAATTGACATTTTCACAATGTATGAAACGACAATGCATCGTGGTAGTATTCAATAGTTAGTGACTAGCTAGTGAACATCATGGAGCATTTAGCATCTAAAGACAGATATTTTTCTAGGAATTTGGTCAAAAAATAGATTATTATAATAGAATAGGTGGCCAAAAACATGACCCCAACAATGATGTAAATAAGCTACAGTTGCTGTCCACAAGTTCGCCATCTCTTCTCAAGAATGGCCTAATAAATAAATACATACATAAATCAGTTTTTACAGGTTTAATTATATCATTAAAAAAATATAAACTGATTTGAAATCATCTCCTGAAATAAAAAGTTTTGTCTGCACTGTTCTCCTACACTGCATATGTTGTAAAGCTTCCTGACTGACACATAGTGTGAGTTATGCATTCACTTACATATGTTACGCCATCGCACCTTTTTTTGCGAATTTGACACGTCACTCAATTGCATACATTAAACACTTTCTTTCCCACTTCATCGTTTTTAAATTTGCTTTAAGCCAGTGAGAGCTGCGACAAGTTTAAAACCATTGGGACAAAAAAAAATAAAAAAAGGTTCAAAACGGATTACTGCTTTCCTCCCTGATATTAAAATACTCTATGGTAAAAGCTGGCGCGGGCGAGTTAAAGAGAGGCAATCTGGTAAGCAGATTTAAATTCCCTTTGTACTGTGGAGGGGAAGGGATTTAAAAAGACCTAGATCACACATTTAAGGATTGTTACGATTGTTTGTCTGTCCAGGTCAGGTGATCAGCTCACCTAATGTACAGGAGAGGGCACCCTATCATTGTCTCCCATGTCATCAAGTATAGGTGAAAACTAGAGCAAGTTTTTTTTTTGAGTATTTGAAAGTAAACAAGGGCACACAAAGTCATAGATGCAAATCTCTCCACACAGGATTACAGAGAGAGCAGGCGACTGAGTTCAGTGTTCAGTAGTCTCTAGGCAACAGCCAATCTGACCATGAGTGATTGGAGTGAATTCATTCAGAGCCCAGTAGGAATCAGGGGTAAATATACCAATATAGCCAGTTCATATAGTTCATATAGAGTACACATAGCTAAAACTACCGTGATGCAGCCTAACACAACAGCCCCGCTAGACTGTTGAGACATTGGATGTAGTTTGTGGTGCTGTTGAACTGAGTCATTTCTACAGGTGTGGTGTACACAATTAACTGTCAAATGAAACACGTGATCTTAAACTAACAACTTGTGTACACAAATGAATACTTTTTGTGCACCCTTGTGCTCTCAAGTTTCTTAAGCCACTATGTGTGGGAATGAAAAATGTCCTTCTGACTCTGGCTCCCCCACTAGCAAAGTAAACAGTCAAAGTTGCTGAGTCTTGTACAAATTAAATTATGAGGATCAGTGACTATACGTTTTAGCCTGGTTCAAGATGAGCTAGCTTCATGAGTCTCTGTCTGCGTAGGCAAATCCATAAAAAATCTCTTTTATCTTTGAGAAAAAAGGTTATGCTAACGGCTAACCTAGCTACTTCTAAACAGCAGCTTCAGTATCTGAAAATGGCAACTGTGGGATGGATACGTCACTGGCTGGCTGATTAGGGAAAAACAAAACCCCAAAAAGAACACCATGTCACGATGAAATAATAAAGTGAAACACAAAATGATAAGTAATGCTGATTCACAATCTGTTATTATGTAATTGGCATTCGATAACGAAACCTTATCTGTGACAATTGTGTTTTACAGGATAAAAGATGGTTTTGTTTTGAATTTGTTCACATCAATACTTCAAGGACAGATATTAAAACTTAACAAGAGGAACTTCTAAAAGTTTATGAAACAGTATCTTTATTATAAATTCATTATGAATGTCCTGTAACGTCAAACAATGCCTTCGCTCGTGTCCCAATCCTCCCAAACTCAGACGAAACGATTTATAGTCGGAAAGCCGTGTTTCCCGAACTGTACTAAAAAAAAAAAGTTTACTTTGCATCGCCATCTTCATTTAAACACTGCTGCTTTTGTCCAAAGAGGCCGCTAGAATCAACAAAAACTGAAAGTTCCTCGTAGCCACTTGAAGTATCAAACTAATTTTCCACTGACACCCGTTGAATTAATGAATATATCAGTTGAAAACTTTCTTGCTCACTCCAATCCAACTTCAAGAGCACAACAAACCATATATCTAAGGTTTCTATAATCATTCCCCCATCTGTTTGACCTTACGATGTACACTCTGCTCCTTTATACATATTTACAGGGAGGCACATGTGTATGTTTCTTACCATTCTGAATGTCTATGGATGTCTGTGGATTGTAGACAGCCAGGGGCCGACTCTGAGGCCTCTGCTTCTTGGACTGCCTTGTGGGAGCGTTGAATGCTGGGACATCAGGTGAGAGGGGGCACCACTCTGGAGCATCTGCAAAGATCTGAACACACAATGGAAATAAGTCTTTACCAAAAACCAAAAAGCACAGCGCAGATATTCCTGGAGTGTTAGGGGCCCTGTCCGGCAAACACGCTTTTTTAAGGCGGAGCACCAGTCTGCAATGCATTCTCTATTGTAGGACGTGCTTGCAGCCGCCTATTAAAAGAGCACCATCGGTGTTTAAACACTCTCTGCGCCTCGCGTTTTTAGGCGGAGCACTCTGAGTGCTTTTTGTTAAAAAGAGTTGAACTTCTGACGAAAAGTGGTGCTCAGCAACGCCTCTTTTTTTTCCAAACGACAGCCATGAGGCCATGTGCACACAGAGCACAGCGAAAAGAGTGCATGGAGCGCTCCGCCTTAAAAAAGCACGTTTGTTGGACACAGGCCTTAAGCAGCAGCAGCAGCAGCAGCGGCATGTCCTCAGGTGACCTCACTTAGTTTTATATGAATGGGGAAAAGGACATCTGCAAACAGGGCATGTGCTCCTAGGGAAAAGCTGAGCAGCTCATTGATTGGACCCTAAAAAAAATGGATTTGAATCATTCGTTTGTGCCAAAATAAACAGGAGCAGCTCCGCAGCAATCTAACACAATCACATCCTGTTGAGAAACCTGGGTCGAAGTTAAGGTGACATTTCATCTTCAACAGAAATTGAGCCACTCTCTGTAAAGAGCGGAGAGAGTAAAATAAACAGGGTTGTTTGACTGGAGGGGGGCTGGCCAACTGGTGCAGCCGGTTTACACCAGGAACATGTTTACATATAAACTTCAGATGTAGAGTTAAAAGAGAATAGGGGGCTGCAGCAGAGGAGAGGAAGTCTCAGCAGAGCCTCGGAAAGGATCACAGACGGAGAGGAGAGGAGGGAGGGAAGAGAGAGAGAGAGAGAGAGTGTGTGTGTGTGTGTGTGTGTGTGTGTGTGTGTGTGTGTGTGTGTGTGTGTGTGTGTGTGTGTGTGTGTGTGGAGAGAGAAAGACGGGGAGGGAGGCGAGTGAGAGAGAGAGAAAGTGGTAGAGAAAGTGAAAGAGTGTGAACGGGAGAGGCAGACGCTGAGGAGGGGGCATGACAGAGAAAGTTTGTTGGAGCGAGAGGCAAGATAGAAAAAGTGAGAAATCTGATATGGCTGAGAGTTTCTGCTGCCTCCCTCTCACTCCCTCTGCAGATGGAGGTGAATGTAAAACAGAGTCTAGCCTCGGTATCTGGGGGTATCAACAGTCTAAGCTCTGAGGGAAGTTAATGCTTGTCTGTCTGTCTGCTCAACTTCCCCCCCCCCCCCTTGCTCTAACACGCTGTACTTTCCAAAAACACTCCTGCTGCATTCTAACACTACATCCCCCCCTTTATCAGCTGGACGATGTAGGGGTGGATACCTCAGGGTGAGTTTTAGGAGACTAGCACTAGACGTACATACACTGTGCTGCTGTGGTTGTTTTAAGCACATTATAGTATACACTGTTGGTTTTACGCCAGGCCCCTACTGTCGACTCTCACACCCCGTTATAGATTATAGAGCTTTGGGTGGAGATGTTAGTTGCAACACACAACATGGACTATTTTATGGATCTGGGGGGAGGAGGAGGAGGAGTGCAGGGTGGATCCCTAAAAGCTTCTGGATTCTACCCAGAGTGCAGTGCTGCCTCAAACTTATAAGAATACAAAGTTATTTCAAAAATGTTTCTCGCTTGACATGGACAATTACGCACCTTTTAGAATCGAGACAGACTACTGACATTTAGGGGGGAGGGGGGGAGTTCCATGATACAATGAACTACAGTGAATGACAAAACTCATAGCCAAAAAATAATATGTATTTTGGCAAGCAAAGGGCCAGTCAAATATGATATAATGTATATAGTAATCTACATTAATCGACCTACTGAAATCGAACAGAACATGTGTGTGTAATCCTGGTGTGAGCACTTAGGGCTCCCCCTATTGGCCAGATTACACATTTCTGTCTTTTAAACACTTCTGTACATTAAAAACTGGGTGAACGGTGCATTGTCCCGAGATTTTAAATTGGTACAGGTCTAATTATCTGAAAACATTATTTTGTATAATTAGCAATAAATACAATATAAATATATATTAAAAAAGAAAACAAAGTACACACCATCTAACATGGTAGAGCATCTGCCCAAAGAAGCTGAATTTAAGGTAGATATGGCAAAACATTTCATTTGAAAGCACACAAGTCTAAAAACAGCCTTAATAAAAACATACAGAGGAGAAAGGCTTCACATCCCCCTAATGACCTGGTATCAGGTATGGAGTATGTGCACTCCTCCAAATCAAATCTCATCCACAAAAAATAGAGGAAGAAACTTCAAAACAATAGAAAGAAAGCTCTACGTGTCTAGAAAGCAGGAACAGAGATATGTTGCAGTGCCAGCACATTTATTATCCTTTGTATCTAGTGATTACACGCCACGCTGGTTGGTAAACACAAAAAGTGCTGCGTGCAGCTAATTGATGGAATGTCACTAGATTCAAATTTCACTCCATGTCACCATTGTGTGGCAACAAACACACAAGTGTAAAAAAAAAAAAACTACGCAAGTACAGTCAATGTAGTAAAACTTTGACCAATCAGAGACAGACATTTTGGGACAAAAAGAACCCTTATCCAATGGAATTACTTATTGTTTCTATTGTTATAGATACTGCACTTATTACTTTCACTACTAGTAGACACTTCCCATTTTCAGGGACTGCTCAGTTTCAAGAGTTTTACTTTGTGATAGTAAAGCCGATACTGCAGTGTGTGTCTTGAGTGTTACCTTTTCATTTTGCTCAATGAGGATCTCCACCACGATGTTCTGGAACTTTAGATCCATGATGGCGGCGACCGTCTCCTCCTGCGGCCTCATTAACGTGGGTCCAAACACTACGCCCAGGTTAGCCACGGTCATCAGATTCTGTTTACTGTGCGCCGCCACACTGAGAGAAATATCAAGTCATATCAGCCACATATTAGACACAGATACTGATATGAAATGCTTAATGTGCTTTTTTTAAAGTTTTTTCTTTTTGTGTATGAATTCTTAGTTTGTGCATCTCATCATCTTTCTTTCTGTCACACAGGCAATGAAAACTGCGAATACATAAGGCAGCCACTAAAAAAAGGGTTGTTTATAGGATTTCACATGTGTGCTCACCACAGTGAGCTCCAGACATTGACTGGTCCTGAACCTACAGTTTGGTCTATTCAGTTCTCTACACTGAACGTAACACAATATCAAAACTGAGAATATTTGAGGTTGCAAACATGCCACTGATAAGGCTTTCCGTATTGTGGAGGGAAAGGAACTGACTTTGTTGTGTTGCTTTTTCCCTGATTCTTGCACTTTGCACTTTAGTGCCCAGGCCTGCGTACATGTTGTGATGTTTGCGTCCGTCACTGTTTGTACTGTTATGTGTTGTCGCCTCTCCTCGCTGTAAACCAATTTGCCCTCTTGGGACACTAATAAAAATCTTGAATCTTGAATCAATGGAAACAAAAACTATGAGCACTTGTGAAAGTGGATATTCAGATTATTGTAACGATATGGTAATTTGAAGTTTTTATAATTTTTTTTTCCTAAAATCAGTCAAATCTGGACACTTTCAGTTGATGAAACTTTGTTCTTTATGGTAAAAAATAAATAAATAAATTGATAAAATAAATCTTTGTTAAAAGAAAGTTATACGGACAGGTGCAGGGATTTCACACTGAAAATATGATGATATGCGGCGCATCTGCAGAGAGAGACAGTTTAAATAGCTTCAAAGGATGCCTTTGAAGACAAAAACATCGGTGACAACTCACATTTATAACATCTCTGAAAACCATTTCAGATAGCAGTGTGAAATTTCTGGCTTTGCTTCCTTCCCCTGCAGGACATGCACACACGCCAGCTTCAGAAAAATATTCGAGTCTCTCCAGTCTGGAGAATTTCACGCTGGATAATCCAAATTCAATTTCAATAGCGCTGCCTTTTTTTTTTTTTTTTTTTTTTTTTTTTTAAACCAGAGCAGGGTTTCTATGAAATAAGATCCACCAGACTTTCACAGCCTCAGGGAAGGGGGATTATTTACTTATCTCCAATTTGCTCATATTTAGTTTATAAAAAGCTTGCTGAAGTAAAACCTTGTAATGTTAGCTAACATTATTTGGTAAATCTTTTTTCTTCCTATCTAATCTCACAAATGGAATGATGCACAATAGTGGTCCATGCAGAGGGTGTATTGAGTCATCTCAAGACAGCGCTTAATTTGAGAGGGTTCATTTAATTTTCTCTTCAATGGTGGACTGCACTATGGTATGCTCAAGAGGTAAGGTACACTACACAATACTCCCTCAACAACTTTAAAAAATGTACAACCAAAAATGGCCTGAGAAAAAGGCAAAATAAATATTAAGATGCTAGCAGTAGA
This sequence comes from Ammodytes marinus, assembly GCF_949987685.1. Classification (NCBI taxonomy): domain Eukaryota; kingdom Metazoa; phylum Chordata; class Actinopteri; order Uranoscopiformes; family Ammodytidae; genus Ammodytes; species Ammodytes marinus. Next base: position 6,025,732 of record NC_137235.1, on the reverse strand, counting down.
AGCATCAATTTAATTAGCCTGCAGTCAGTGAGAGAGGAGATGGAGTGACAGCAGGCAAGGGGGAGTGAAGAGAGTGGGAGTGAGTGAAGGAGAGAAAGAGAGAGAAAAGCATGTGGAGTGAGAATGAGGAGACAGACAGGAAGTGCAGAAAGAGAGAGAGATATGAACTGAGAGGGAGAGAGAGAGAGAGAAAGAGAGAGAGTGAACTGAGAGAGAGAGAAAGAGAGAAAGGTAGAGAACTGAGAGGGAGAGAGGGGGTGGAGATTGGGTGAACTTTAACCAAAGCTATGAGCACTCACTTGGCCAGATGCTTCATAAGCAGCCCGAGGACTAGTCGGTTCCTCTCCGGGAGTTTGTGGACCAGGCAGTGGACGGCTTGGAGGCGAGACTCTGGATTCCCCACCTCTGTTCAAATGGAAGAAGAAGCAGCAGCACATGCACTCGCGTTAACACCACAAGGACTTATCTCTCTGCTCTTCAGGTGGCAAGCAGCCAAAACATCTGTGATCAAACGCTGAAGAATATCAGCAAATTTAAAAAGAGATGATGAAACACTACATTACATACACTGTTCATTTGAGCGGTGCTTAATATAGAGGTTAAAAAGGTGGAGTCAGTGATTCTGGATGAAGCATTTTGGGCAAAAATCAGTGAATGGACCTCAGGACAGGTTTGATTGTGAGGAGATATTCACGGATATTGCCAAAAAAAAGGGATTTTGACAACAAGCGTTCTCCAGAATCACTGACTGCACCTTTAAAAAGATAAAGCAAATAAAAGTCACTTATAGTGGAAGAATTGAATCTTCTATTACCTCAAAAGTCCTAAAGAAAAACAATTTGGATACATACTGGAAACTAGGAAAAATGAGGAAAAGTTAGTGGACCTTTAAGGACACAATAATCAGAGGCTATCACCCTCAAGTATAAAGGTTAGAGGATAATAAATTCCGGTTTGAGTAAGCGAGTTAGAGGTGTGATAGTGATATATGGTTTGAAGCCTCCCCAGAATTTGGCAGCAGGCACCACTCTGCTGGCGCGGGCGATAGCTTTACGTTACTGTCGCTACCGTATAAAATGGGTTGTGTTAAAACCCCCGAGATCATCTCTTAAACATTTCCTCACACATGGGCATCTGACCGCCCACACACACACACACACACACTATCATTACTATGGGAACGACGAGGATTTAAAAAACGTGAAAAAAAAAAAGCTTCTTAGGGATGCTGTCATCCATCAAAAATAATATTCATTGCTAATCCATTTTTTCCCTCTCGTTATGAGGGCATTGCGAGCGCCTGATAAAAATGTCAACCTGATCCAATTATAGCACTTGTTGTAATAAGGTTCAAGTTTGGCTCGCTTTAAAAACATTTCATACATAAATGATGTTATGTGGGCGGGGGAGAAAAACAACTGTCTTTTAGCTGTTCAAGGTCAGTCACTGGACCACTGGATCTAACGCATGCAAATTACAGCATTTCTATCATTTAAGCGCTTTTAGCTTTGACTTTAAATGGCTTATTTGGCTCCACATTATTATCAAAACAAGTAGAAAATAAGAAAACAGTGCCATCAAACTGACTGAGTGTCAAAAATGCATGTTTCAGCAAAAGTCAGATGGGTTAACCGTATTCACTGGAAATTAACAAATATCTTCACGTTTAAAAAAAATAATAAGTGTCTTTGTGTGGTGGTATTATACGGTGGGTCCCTCCCCTTGGTTTATACACTTTGTTTAAATAACATTTCACAGGGCCTATAGGCTGAGCATTATTAACACTTTTCATTGGCACACAGTACAGACATGTAGCGGATCATGAGGAGATATTCACTGATTTAGACAAAAGGGACACTGACTCCCCCTTTAACTGAAGAGAAATAACCATCGGACTAAAATGATGTCTTAAAACTAATGGAATGTGCGTATCAGTCTGTGACAACACATGTATACACTGTTGTTTGCTTATGGTCTGAACTCAGAATAACAGGTGTAAGAGGAGGTGGTCAAACTTACTGGCAGGGTTAATAAAGTCTTTATAAAGTCCATAGGTCATCAACGGCTCCGGAAGGCTCCTTTAAAGAGATAGAGAAAGAGAAAGAGAGAGAGATAGATAGAAAGAGAAAAAGATAGAGAGAGAGAAGGGCGGGGTGGGGCGGAGGGTTGGATGGAGAAGTGAGAGTCGGAGTGAGCGGGGTTGGGACAGAAATAGCCGGCACACTGTTTTATAGGGTCTGCACACAGCAATGATTAATGTGGCCCGGTCGGGGGATGGAATTAGATGGTGCACGCATTGAGATAACCAAGTTCATCTGAAGGTACTTTCACACTGCAAGCTGGACCCCGGCCAAAGGTACTTAGCCTCAGAGGAAACCGGGGAGAGTGACCCTGCTTCAGTCCAGCGGGCAAGTCACCACGTTAAAGGACAAGGCAGATACTCGACACGGTTTAACACGACATAACAATATGGATATGCTACGTTAGCTTAAACAGGGTTTGAAACAGTATAGATTGTTGCTGTGAGTGTTGCCCTATTAAACAAAGCAAAGCTCTCCTTTATTTTGAGTCAAATGATGTACAGCCTATAACGTCAAACTGCTTCTTCGAAAGGGTCAAAGCTTAAAATCAGCCCATCACGACACAATTTTAGGACCTTTCATTTACAGCAGAATACTTAATGATCAGCTAGCGCCCCTATTGTTTTAACTTTGGCCAAACCTATTGCATGAAAAAGCAATATTACTATTTCATAAAGTCATTCCATATATGACTGTACATCTGTCAATTAAAATGCTCCCTGTTAGTGCCAATAGTTTGCTTTGTCAATTTGACATTCAAATCTGTTTATTCACAAGGATAACATCTCACAGCAAAATGAACATGAACAAACAAGTTTTAATTGTGCGAGTTATAGAGGGGCTTAAACAAAACCGGTAATTATTCAAGACTATATTTTGGTAGGGCCTGTTTGACAAGGCAGAATGATAATGGGGCTAAAATTTCAATTGTTTAAATATAGGCTACATATCAACTTCTAACAAAACTAAAACAAACACTTTGCTTGCATTGAAACAATAAAAAAAGACAACTCAATTTGTTACTAACATCACGTGGCTATGGAAACAGCCTCAGCTTTTTCCAAATTTTTTAATATCTGAATCCTTGAACACAGAGTTGGTGAATGGGGAACAGGCTTACAGTAAGCAACGTGACCTCGCGGGGACTTAATTATACCAAAGCACTTGTGCAAAATTAACCCCGTTTAGAAAATGTACAAAAGGTCGACCATGGATGAAATGTTTTATATTCAAATGATCATGTTTGTCAAAAGAGATATGTAAAAAAAAGACCTTCCATTAAATCACTGGGGTTAGCTAAGGTCAGATGTGGATTGTTTAAAGACGTGGCAACTCTGAATAACACAGTTTAGTGCCTTACAGTAACAAAAGAATCCAGATGATCAATTATACACCAAGCACAGGTCTAAGGACTACTTATCAAATGAGTTGCATTGTCATTTTCTTGATAATTACTATCAAGAAAAGTGTGTGTGTGTGTGTGTGTGTGTGTGTGTGTGTGTGTGTGTGTGTGTGTGTGTGTGTGTGTGTGTGTGTGTGTGTGTGTGTGTGTGTGTGTGTGTGTGTGTGTGTGTGTGTGTGTGTGTGTGTGTGTGTGTGTGTGTGTGTGTGTGTGTGTGTGTGTGTGTGTGTGTGTGTGTGTGTGTGTGTGTGTGTGTGTGTGTGTGTGTGTGTGTGTGTGTGTGTGTGTGTGTGTGTGTGTGTGTGTGTGTGTGTGTGTGTGTGTGTGTGTGTGTGTGTGTGTGTGTGTGTGTGTGTGTGTGTGTGTGTGTGTGTGTGTGTACCTCAGATAAAGCTTCAGTGCACTGGTTATTGTCTTGACGTCCCAGTCCTCGCTGGTGGACAGATCCACTTCGTTGCTCTTCTCATCTGAAAGAAACACCAACGTCAAACAACATATTCTTACAAGAAATAACATACCAGATTATTTTCCTATTAAGCAGCCAACGACTGTGTGTGTGTGTGTGTGTGTGTGTGTGTATGTGTGATTTTGTGGGCAGCCTAGGAAGTCCAAATATGCAATATAAATATGTAACTTGTAATTAGCCATATGAGGATAAAAGCAGTGTGTTAGCAGCCTCGGGGGTGGAGTCTAGCCCCCAGTGGATATGGAAGGAAGTCACAGCTTCAGAAGTAAAGCCGCTGTGTTTCTATGCTCATTACAACTTTAATTAATCCCTCACTATTTGGTCGGCTCCGCAGGGACTCTCCGGCGCTGTGTTGTGCAAAAAAAATTCAGGGGACTTGAGTCACATTGAGTAACCCCTAATGAGTTAGACAGAGAGGATGTGGAAGTGTGAATATGTCGAAGAAGTGTTATTGGTCTAACACATAGGCTATACAGGGAACAGGTCACCACACAGGCGTTAGCTTCTTGGCTAGTGGGTGGTCCACGTTACTGAGAAATGTCTTTTTCGATTTCATCCGAGCACTGTGGTGAGGAGGACTGTGTGTGTGTGTGTGTTTTTTCTGCCAGCTCCGTCCACAAAAATGGCCTGTCCAATATCAACTTTTGAAAGATTTTTTTTTAATTATATATTTTTTTGGAGAGTTGCTAGAAGCCTAAGCTGTGTCTATGTAAGTGCACAGGCTCTGTAGTCTACTCTAGTACAAACAAGCTAGGAGTTGGTAAGGTCACGGACACAAAAACACAATTTTGGCAGTACCAGTTGGAGTAGTATTGATTATGTAACTGCTGACCACAAAGCAGCAGCAAGTTCAACAGTGGGTGTGTTTGTGTTTTTTAACCCTAGTTATCAACATGTAGCCTTTGAGGACATTTGCCCTGCTGCATAGTGACTTTAGCATCAAACTAAATTGAATTACATTATATAACTATACATTCATTTTGTTTTGTATTTTTGCTATGTTTTATTTTTATTACAAATAAATAAATGTAATCAATCAATCAAAAACTGTATACTATAACTGATTGATAAACTGGTCAAATGAATTTGAAAGAATAACATAAACTTTAACCAAAAATCTTGATTCAATTGAATTGAACTTAATGAGCAACGGGCTGCTGTAGAATAGTGCAGTGTCATCAATGAAAGAGACGCATGGGTTGTTTGACATATGTGCTGTCGGCGTGTTGGATGCTACCGACATTTCAAAAACAGGGTGAAATGTTGTCCAAAAGGGTGGTTGCCAACTATTAAAAGGCAGAGAGAGTGAATAAAAGTGCCATCTTTTTTACAGTCTAGTGCAGTGGTTCCCAACATTTGTGGCTCCTTCCTTTCCTATCTTTCTAATCATCTTGTGACCCGTAAAGCTGCCAGTATGCTTCTTGGGAAGTGCTCGTCAGATGGTCAAAAAGCTTTAGAAACCACCACCCCCCCCCACCACCACCTTTTTTTCTCTAAATCTCTCAACGTACTGTAGTGTAATACTATGGGCCAGCTCTTCACTCCTCCTTGAGGTTAGAGAGTCCACCCCATGAGGCTCAGTCCTCGTCACATGAGTTCCTTAGAGAGCAATTTACTCTCCCTAAGAACAATAGAGTCTTAATGGTATCTCTCTTTTTTTAAGGATATTTTTGGGGTATTTTCACCTCTGTGGGACAGTTATTAAGATATTAAGCATGGGGAGAGAGAGAGGGGGGAATGACATCCAACAAAGTTCACCAGTAAGAATTGAACCAGCAACGTTGCAGTTATGCAGCACGCACGTTCACAGTGTGAGAGGGCTGTAACAATGCCATTAAAAGTTGTTTTAAGATATTGATTTGATTTTTTAACTGATATAATTAGCAGCTGAAATCAGCTCTCTGGAATTAATGTGCCACCCATGTTAAGACACTTCATCCAAAGTTTAATTCATTAACGTATGTTTGGAAACATCTCGTAGCATTCCTCAAATGTTTCCCTCACTCTGCAATTACAAATATAGAGCTAAGAATTCTAACTCAGCAACTATTTGAGCCACATCCTGACAGTACCATACAGACAGAACAGAGCTCACTTTTACAGTCTTCTCCCTTTCATATTGTTGCTGGACATTCAGTAGGGTTACGAGTCTGCCATCGCATTGCAGTACAAAACGAGGAGAGCGTTTTCTATCGCTCTGTCCTCTCCGATTGGCCCGGCGCCATGTCGGTGGGTTGAGAGAGGAGAAGGGAGGAGGAGTGGGAGGATCCAGAGTCTGTCTCTCTTCAGGGGTTTTAAAGCTGGCTTCACCCACTCACTGTGAACTGATGCGGGCATAAAATATTTCTGAATGTATTGGTTTGTGTTGGAAGTGATTTTATTCTCCATCAGTAGTATGATGTGATCATTTATAAATTAGACACTAGCTAGCTTAATGAAAAACCATGTATTCTGTTGAGTCAATCAGTACAGAATTTGCAAATATTAAAAAGGTATAAAAGGGAGAAGGATTTTACATTTGTCGAGTCTGCAGGTAACTTACACAAATATTTATTCTATATGGAATTCTTAGTATTGAATAATTGTATTATAAAATTAAAAATTAAAAACAGTTTTTTTCAACAAAACAATGGGCCCAGTTGCTGTAAACAACAATAATAGACAGAAACTTTTCAGGTAGCTTTCCAGCTTCAAACAGTCTTCCATTCTTTTGTGAGGTAAGTTTGTTTATTCAGTTATGAGAATATACCTTAGAAGATGTTCACTTCTCTGACACATCCACAAAGTTACATAGTGCACCTTTAAAAGGGCAAGTCCTATTTGTATTTGTCCCCACTCTCCATTCATTGTAATATGTGGAATGTCAAGGCCACAGAGGAAATTCTTCTTTTATGCTTTAAAAGAAAAAGTCTTGGCAGCAGAGTGTTAATGGGGCCTGCAGCATGAATCGGCAAACTGGAGGCTAGAAGGTTTTGGGGGGGAGGAAGCATCTGCCTGGGTTTGTTGTCATTCTGAACACAGAGCTGAGGGTGAGCTGGTGTGTCAATGGAAAATGACAGAGGAGGAGATCCACGGAGAGAGAGAAGTTTAAGGGAGAAAGGGATTCTAGACAAGCGAAGGAAATTGAAAAAAGGTTTGACTGACAGACTAAGCCAGCTGAGAGTGTGTCTCAGTGGTGTGTGTGCTAACGAAGCTAGAGCCAAAAGGTGCGAGGACCCTGTCTGCTTGTCTGGGGGGAAATAAAACCGAATGGAAGTGAGGCAAAGATCCACCCAGGCACTTGTTGCACTCTAGAGAGACAAGGTCCTAATAGGCTGAGTCATGGCCGCATTGCCAGTCACTTTTTTTTTATTTTAATATCAGCCCGACAGACATATCCATCCATTATGTCAGCTCATTCATTTAACGAGGAGCAACCTAATATCCCTAGAGATAGAGCAGTAGCATATACATTAAAAATGTGACTTTATTCAGTGATGTGAATACATTTTCAGAGCAAAAAGAAAAATATAGACTGTATCTTACCGATCATTAATGAGACGAGCTTCTGTACCTTGGAGCTTACCCCGACGATTCTGTACAGGCCTTGGTCATTGATACCTGATGAGTAATAACGATGAGGGTTTTTTTTATTAGTATAGCACTTTGCTTAATAAAGTTGTAAATTACTCTAAAAAGCACAGTGAGACAAAGAAAGCGGTATACAAAAAAGGCAAATAAACCGTCAAATCATTGCAAATCAGGACGCATTGCATTTTCAACCAATTTCACATAGATACTGGAATATATGCATAAAGAAATATTTGGCATGGTCAAAGGGACTGGACCAAAACTGATTAAAATGTATTATACAGTACTGGTTGCATGCAGTAGCTGCCAGGCCGCCTTATGTTTCAATATTGGAGCAAGTCTGCCCCCTTGTGTATAGATAAAGACACTGCGCTCTTGGTTCATGCCACTATGCACCGTCTCATGTTACATTTCCCCAAATACATCGTGTTGTTAGTCTCGTTATAGCTGAGCTTTTTCAGTTTCAACATGAACCAAAGCTCACCTCTGGTTTCTATGGCGCTGATGGAGTTCTTCACAAAACTCAAACCCACATCATCCAGCTGGGCATCGACTGTAAGAGGAAGGAGAAAAAAATTAAATAAAATCTTCAAATGTGGTGAAGCATTGCGCCCATGAAACATTATGGATAGTTTTTTTAGAGACACAAAGTGTGGTACAGCTAGATGACATACTTCCTCTTTCTTTAGAATACGTTCTCCCAAGATAGTGTCCAACCTGTTAAAAAGAAGACCAAAAACACAACTTCATTGCTTTATCAATACAGTACTCATATTCTGTTTTATATAGTAAAGTGTTATTATAGTTATGTAATATAGACGATATTTAAACAAAGAAAACAATATATTCAATAAGAATATAGTGGGGCTTCATAGTCAAAGAGTGAGTGGTGGATGATGACATAGCACAGGCGGCTGACTCACAGGATCCTTCCCACCCATGGCCTGCATCCAGAACTTGTGGTCATCCTCTGACAGAGCCTGCACTGTTACCACGGTCCCCGGCCTGGGGATGGAGACATAACACATCAGTATTAGGGCAGAGCCTTACAGTGCAATACAGCATTAAAGGATGTCAGTGTCATTATAATAAGACAATCAAATGAGCTTAAGCAATCCTTTGCCAAGGATATTTGCAGCTAAGAATATGAGCCCTATTAGTCAATCCCAGCTGCTTTAAGAGACCTACAGCCATGTGGTAACAGATGGAAATAAAAAAGTTACACATCCCAATCAAGTATGGATGTGTGGACTTGAATTTCCATGCTAAATCTGGGGGATTGCTCTTCTATTAATACTACAGAAAAGGGGGCAGGGGGCAACAGCTAAGTAAGTTGTGTGACAAAATGAGATATCTATTACAGGAGGGGGCAAAGGAAGGGTGTGACAAATCCTCCCCGCTACAGTAAGTGTGTGAGGGCAGCCCTCCAAGACAAATCCTGCCGTCTCGCCCTCTGCGATCCAAAACACATATAGCAGCTAAATAGCGATCCGTCTTAGGCAAAAACTGTGAAATATCACGGTGGATAATCTATGTGCTCTTTGGCCGCTTTGAGGACAAGGCGCATAATGCAACGTCCTCATATTTTGAATGGTGTTGCAGCAAGAGAGGATTTTTTAAATAAAGTTAGTGTGTCAGATAATGTAAGATGATACTTGCAACTACAAGCCTTGTTATTTTTGCAGGGTGTGTGTGTGTGAGCAGCAGTGTTGGGTGATGACGTACCGATCTGTTATGTCCAGTTCTAAACAGAACCTCCTGTCCAACATGTCTGGCGGTTTGCGGAAACAGGATTTGAGTGTGACGGACTCCGTCTCACCCTGGAAAAAAAATAGAAAAACATTAATTTGACTGTAAAGAATGTATATGTATAGATAAGAATAGTGTGTCATTCTGAAAAGTGAAACATAGCATAGATAGTGAAAGAGGTTAATGAAATTCACTGACATTGTGAAGTTTCAAACTGCTCAGGTAATGTACAAAGCAAAAAACAACAAACTCCCAATTAATATTAAAAAATGATTTAATGAAAGACAGCTTATGTTATAATTTGAGGGGGAAACTACATTTTGACAGGTTCAGCATTCGAAAAACCAGGAAAGGCTTTTGCATTTCAATTTGTGGGGTGAAGCTGTGGAACAGTTTGAATATGGAGATCAAGCAATGTCCAAGCATGAAACAGTTTAAAAGAAGATACAAAGAGATGGTTTTCCAGAGTTACAGGAATGAAGGAGGGCTTTGACGTCTCATTACTTGTTAACATGACTAGTTAACTGTGTGATCAGCAGTAAGCTATTGGTCTTAAGGGTGGGGTCGCGTGCTGTGGTGGCTCGGCCTTCTGCGATGGCTGACTCCACAGTTGCTGTGGTGCTGGCAGTCGGAGTGGCTGACATTTTCAGTGTGTTAGTGAGTAGGAAACATGGGTATGTGTAGGATTATGTATTTGGGTATACAGGAAATGTATTAGTATGTTTGTGTGCATCTATGTGTACTGGTATGGTGTACAGATATGCAAGTGTTCATGTGTACGTTTGTGTGTATGTATGTGTACTGGTATGGTGTACAGATATGCAAGTGTTGATACATAGAATTGATATCATGAAAATTAGAAATTAGTCTGAAGGAAACATGTAGTTTTGAGTTTTGATTTTGATTTCTGACCTGTTAATATTGTTTAAAGAAGTGGGGTGGGATTGAACAAGTTTTTACTTCTTCCCACCCCTTTTCAAATATGTTGTGGCATTTTTATAGAGTGCTTGGCGGCCTTATCAGTGCAGGAGTCACTAGTGCTGACTCCTGTTGATGCATTATTATTATTGTATTGTTGTTGCATATTTGAAATAAATCATTCATTCATTCATTCATTCAGGTTAAGATATCATAAAAGTGGCCCTAATTACCTACAACTCTGTATGTGTTTCCATGACCACTTTACTTACAGTCTTCCCACCGGATCTCTGGTCGAAGGTCACCATGTGCAGGATCTTCTGCTCTTTGACGAATGTGCTGTAGCGCTTGACCCAACTTGAACCAAAGGGAGGTGGCCCTAAAGAAACAAGGCACACAGACGTCAGACAGGCATTCAAAAAACACTATTTGGACCCGCAACAATCAGTGCAGCTTATTGCAGCAGTACCACAGGAGTGTGTGTCACCGACTAGAGGAAAAAATTAAAATGTTTTACTCTATGTGTCTATTTCAGCCAATGAATACTTACAGAAGAAAGAGAAACGACTGCAAGTTTCATGTGGGGCAAAACCACATTTAACAACACACTTTTACAAGAGTTGAGGAGAAAGCCATAAAAGCCCCCTCCCCCCTTGTGACTAGAAATGTGTATGTTTGGAGAGTTTATCATGGATTCTTGCATCAACTACGTTTCCTTACTCCAGTATATGACAACAACCCACATTAAAAACACATTTGAGCTGTAACTGAGTCCTTACGTTTTTCCTGTACGTAGAGGTAGCCTTCACAGCTGATAGCGCTGGTCTGTCTGTAGTCTTGAGGCGCCTCCCTGAATCTCTTCATCAGGTCAAACACCTCTGACCGCGTACCCTCAAATCGACTTCTCGTCTGGGAAGGAAAGGAAGCAACACACACAAACACACAGTCCAGAAAGTCACTTCCATGTTACTCGGCCACAGAAAATGTAATCTTTGGGCTTTCCCCCTTGGAAATCCCTTTATTTCCATGTAGTTAAGTGAATTGGTATTTGCAATCTAACTTCAATGAATAAGGAAACAGAAACAACACTGTGTCAAAGGAGAAAACCGAAACTAATGAGGTGCAGTACACAAGTGGGTGGAGAAGTTAACATGAAGCAGTGTTCCATATCTTTCTTAGGAGTTGTAGGCCAAGTCAAGATTCATAGGCAAGTATATATGTTGGAATTATTATTCATAGTATATCAAGGTTTTGTTCCATCATTTCTGTCCTTTAATGATGAAAAAAAATGAAAATGTGACAATTTCACTGTAGAAAGTAATACACTCATATTCTTTTCTCTTTTTTTTTTGAGTAATATGTGAAATTATTATTATTTTGAATATGTGAAAGAGATAATTGTGTACTGTGTGGAATTGTCTGAAAGAATAATAAATAAAGACAAGAAACAAGAAAAAATCAAAGTAACAGTTGAAATGGTTACAATAATTCCTAAGCCAAACTTCATGACAACATAATCATTGAAACATGAATATTTCTCACATTCTGTATATTGATCTGCAGTGCTCTTTTATAATGGTCAAAGTCCTTGGCGAGCTCAAACCCTTGGTGATAGAAGGTGAAGACTGTCTGAAAGAAGGCCAGCATCTGAAAGGGGATCACACCACAGGAAACTGATTCAGATATGAGATGGTAATGTGAAGAGTCAGCAAGTGAAAGAGGAACTCATAACAAAACACTACAACTGAACCAGGGATCATGTCAGGTCACAATATGATGGGTTCGTTAAGTAATCGGAAGTAAGACGGAAACTGGAGACACATCCCTTTATTATTGCCTTTTGCGATAAAGGTGAGCTATGGAGGGGGATTTATTTACATTTGCAGAGCCTGCAGTTAGTTTACATAACATATTTACTCCAACTTGTTATCCTTAGTTAGTACACAATAGTTCTATCATCATAAATTAGAACACAATTATTTTGATGCACCTGGAACCAAACGTAAGACTTGCTGCTGTAAACAATCACAGTGAAAAGGTAACTTTAAGTTAACTTTTTTTAACCTCAAACAGTGTTCCAGTGATCCTATTTCCTGTGAGTAAAGCTTGTTCATTAAGTCATGAGAATATAACTTAGAAAATGTGCACTTCTCTGACACTACCGAGAAGTTACACAATGCACCTTTAACTCATGGTAAAAAGACAAGCCACTCCGGTGCCACTGAGGTCAAGTCACTCACCGGCTCCACACACTCAAACTTCTTCCTCTCTTGGATCTCCTGCAGTTTGCAGACGTAGTCGCGCGACTCCTCCTGAAAGTGCTGCCTCATGGTTTCCACCTGGAAGTCTGCCTGTGGGGGTGGAGGACACACACCAGGATGATTATACAGACGCACAAACAGACACAACGCATGGGTGCAAGTACAGAAGGAACACCATGAACGTTGTGATACAGTGCACATTTGAGGTTTTTCCTTGTTTTATTCTCACAAATGTGTTATTGCACTAGGTCTGTGCTCTGTCCATTTGAGCTGTGCTAAAAAAAAACCCTATACGGCAATATATAGTATTTATTTCCTGTGATATCTGTATCAATAGCTCCATAAATTAATATTTAAACATAGTTAAGCAGTCTACAACCTCTGCTGCTGTAGATGTCACTGTACGGTTAGTTGCCTCGAAATGCTTGGTTTTGAATCAAAGTTTTGAATGAAATTGCTTCGACAATGGCCAAAAGAAAAAGCCACACACACACACACACACACACGCACGGAAAAATATGACCGGCTGATATCCTTGCCTACCCAATGTCAGCTACTGATAACAAAACATTTAGTATTTGCTTAAAAAAATTAGTAAGATAAAAGTTCACATGCTACTTCATAATATACACTACTGTTCATTGAGTTAACTTAACAGCCCATGCAGTGTTGGATGAAGTTCGTGACTCTAGTGGCTGTGAGCAAAAATCACTGGGTCCATTCAGCCAAGTGTGGAAAAAACAAAAAACAAATCAGTGTTGGTTCCACAGACCCCGTTGTGCCCATACAGTCAAGAGAACAGAACATCCAGCAGTCATAATGTCAACAGTCTCAAGTGTGCCCTCTGGGTTGGTGTATACAACATATGGGTAAACCTTACATGGCAATATGGCTGCCATGCTAAAAGACTAGAAGACGTCTTGAAAGAAATGGTTAAGTGAGAAGTTTCCTAAATTCTCCACAATTTTCTAAATGCTTGTGTGTTGTGTTGTGAATGTCACGGGAACTGTGGCACGGATTGTTCTCCCCCCCGTAAAACTACAGCAACCAGGTTTGTGACCTTGGCAACGCGGGGAGTGAGTGAGTACACATTTCCTCTCCAAAACACGCCAGGAAAAAAAAAAAAAAAAACTGTTGCTGCAGGGCATGGCAGTGGAAACTCACACGGTCCAACAGGCTTATAGCAGCGAAGCCTTTTCCCCCCGTGGTGGCCCATAGACACAGAATCAAAATCAGGGATTCTCAAACTAAAAGAATAGAGCCATTTTCCATCCGTTTTTTTTGCTGCCATGATGAAGTGTTATGGTGCAGACTACATACTGGAGACTCCAGGATGAGGGTAAATACCTCTTGTAGCTGGGGCTCCTTCTTCTTCGCCGACATATTGAGAAGCTTCTCCAGAGAGCTGTAGTACTTCTCTGTCTCTTTCTCATACTTCTTTCTCTCCGCCTAAGGAAGGTGCAGGGGATAGGGTAGAAGCATAATACAGAGAGACTAAATACTATATCATTCTTGGGGACAAAGGAATCAAGCCCTCATTGTATTTGATTGCTGACCTACCTATGCTATGTCGCCTTTTTGCATGTTTTAGGGTTGACTGTGTTGTATGTTATATAGTGGGGGGTTTTGCTTTGTTGTTTATTGTAAAAATAATATGATGTAAGGTTACCTTGGCCGCCATGCAATGTACGACTTAATAAAATGTATACTGTAATTATAATTATTATAAAGCCATGTGTGTGGTACAATTCAAATGCTTGTCACATCCAATTTCAAAATATAGAATTTATTAACAATCTACATTTACAACTGATCATCAAAGAGCAAACAAATTATAGTCATACATTACCCTCACTACACCAAGATGATCTTTCCTGAACTTCTCCAGAGGTTTCATTAAGGTTTCTGTGATGTTTCTCATCTGCACGGAGACAGACAACATGACAAAGCATTAAGTATTTCACAACAACTCCATGACAAACCCCATTGATATTTCATATGATAACAACAACATTTTGCTTCCGGCAGTGTTCTTTGACTTTGGAGATTGGCAGCTGTATACTCTTTCTTGGCCTCTAGGGGTGCTGCCTTGTTCTAATTTTGGCCCCGCTGGCCTTGATAAGATAAATATCAAAACAGAAATGACATAACCACTATTGCAAAACATTTTTTTCTGTCTCCCAATAATGTATTCATGAAGTCAATGATTTTCTTTTTTCTTCCTCATTCTTCAAGTGCCTGTGCCGTGCTGGCTGCAGGTCATGTCTGTGCTTGTATACGCCCGGCCTACCTCTCCTCTCTTAATTTGCACTGTGATGATGTCATGCCTCCTGTGCTGAGCTGCAAAGGTTTACCATTATAATCTAAGCCCCAGCTCTCAAACACTCATCTCAGTCTGCTACTGTCAGCAGGCCCACTCCCTAACCCCAGACTCTACAGACACACATACACACATTACAAGAGAATGGCTGTTCACAGAAAGCTGCAAACACTAAAATTGTGCATCCCTGTGGAAAAGAAGAGGCATGTTTAAGATGTATTTGGCCTGCTTTAATAAAAAAAAAGGTTTTAAATGACGAGCTTTGACGGGTATATCCATTACATACTACTACAGGGGTCACACATAAAATCCCTGAACAAGATTTGTAATACTTCAGTATAGTATAACATGTGACATAGACCACAGTCGCCACTGAAATCAAGCATACTTGATTAGAACGTTGTAACTTCCTTAATATTTAAATGTTTATGATTTTTTGTGGTTGGACACATCACAGTTACATCGGACGAACCAGATGCATTGTTTAAAGTGTTTCAGCATACATGCAAAATCTAAACACTTGTCCACGAGAATATTTTGAAGGAAAATAATTCAATATAGGAAGAAAATATTAAAATTGATAAATAAAGAGAATGACTAAATAATAAAATGTGCAATATTTCAGTGATAAAAGAGCAGCAATATATTCAGCAAAGGCAACTTTAACAACGCCGCCTGATGCAGAAGCTAGTTTTATGGTGGTGGTGATTTTGTAATTGGCTGTAATGTAGTGGACCTTGTTGCTAGCAGTAGCTTATGTGGATCTGCCTTGGTATTTAAAGCTTAAGTTGTAATAATGTGGATGTGAGCTCCTGTCCTCTCTGCAGCCACTCCCAGGCAGGTGACCCTTAGACAGGCACGAGGGGAGGGACTGGTGAACACTATCAATAATACTTATCCGCTCTGCTCTGCCCTAGCGGATGCTCTGGCTGTACTATACTGTTAGTCAGAGAAAATGATATTAGGAGCGCCCTGTCCGGATCTCTGCTAGATGACAGAGGCAAGACATTAATAGATGCAAGAGCCAAATATGGGCCGTTAATAGGTAGGCTGGTTGGACATGCAGACGGTGCAGGCAAACACTGTTAAAACAATTCAAGTGCACCACGGACAGATACACACACTCACAGACACACACACACACACACACACAGGTATTTTTTCCCCCTGGCTTCCAAACAGGTTCTAACTGGTTGTTCTCACCATCAGTTCTCTTTGGTCTTCGAGGTTCTTGAGGAATGAGGAGAACTCTTGCAATGACTCATCTGAAAAGAAAAAAAAAAATGGGGGAAAAATAATCAAAACATTGTTATAAATGTAATCATTCATCCTCACTCTCTCTCTCTCTCTTTTTATCTCTCTCTCTCACACATACAGCCTAAGAGACGTAATCGTTTTCAGCTGTTCCCACCACAGATGTACACACACACACACACACACACACACACACACACACACACACACACACACACACACACACACACACACACACACACACACACACACACACACACACACACACACACACACACACACACACACACACACACACACACACACACACACACACACACACACACACAGCTCTTAATTTGCTGGTAGAGAGAGAGAAGTGTAAACACACATTTACATTACATGTCTGCGTGGTGTTAACAAAACCAGTGGTTAGTTTCGATGGTGTGAGGAGGACAGAAAGCCACACTCACCGATACACTTCTCGTCATCCGTCTTTGCGTCTCCGATGTACTCGAACTGAAACTCTCCCAGGCACTGTGCAAACTTTCGCTGCGCCATCCCAAGCTCTGAAAGAAAAATTCAAAATGAATTTAAAATGGGCAAGAGAGCTTAATTTGATAACACTGACTTATTAAGATAAATCAGGTAAATACGCTTTAGCTGACTAAAACTTTAGCCGGACTATAGACAATTCATTTCACCGTCTTCATCATTATACAAATATGGTTGTATGAAAGAAAATCCGTAAACAGTTCTTAAGTAACACATTATAAGCAGGTGTCGTGAAAAGCAGGCCTGGTGCATCACACAGAGTTAACCACTTTTCAAACATCCTGTTTGTCTGCAGCCTGCTACATCCTGTTTGCACATCAAACCCTGGTGTAGAAGGAGGGCAGGTGCCACAGGTTAACACATGATGCCATAAGACAGAAAGCTTTATGTAATCATCAGTGTGCTAGTCATTGCTAACACAAATAAAAAGGTAAAAGAAAGAGTAGGAGGATACTGATGTATGAGCCAAATGCTGACTAGAAGTTGATAATATAACCTAGTGTTGTTCAATAAAGGTAATCATATGTATGTTTAAATTTGTTTTAATTTTCTTATCTAAATATATGATTAGTATTCAGTTTTTCTAGATGAAGTCCCAGCAATGACACTCAATGTTATGCAATATCAGTCTTATTTTAGAGTTTACTTTGCTAAAAATGGCCTTACTTTAGCAGCAACTTAGCTGATATGTTTAGGCTTTTCCTGAAGTAAACTATTGCATTCTGTAGTGTGCTTTGATTTGTAATAGGTCATTAACAGTGTGTAAAATCTACATCTATAGCACTGATGACACATAAAAATGCAATGTCGTCGTTAAATCTCATATTTCAATGCATTTCCTATTCCTAGCCATTAAGAGTAGCATAAAAACACTTTTGAAACTTGTATTTTTCTTCAATAAATGGTGGACTTCATGAATGTAAATGCCAGGCCTAACCCCTGGCTAGCTGAACCTCAGGCAAGCCCCGACAAGGGTGACTACTCTCCACAAAAGCGCACACAGCCATCATGTAAACCCTGCATAATTGCCCCTGGATCTGCTTTGAAACAATTTCAGATGTTGAGTGGTGGTGGATGAATGCAGTTTAAAATGGCCTGCACATCAGTAAACACACAGCAAACCAAATCTATTTCCACACAGTAGAGATAATTCCCCGAGGTTCGACTTCTGACCCATGGCAATCCCCGGGGGAAGCATGACAGAATGCGGCGAGGAGGGGTATTTTAGGCCTGGAGCTCTGAGCAGTATATACTCTGGAGCAGTGTCATTAGATTGTGCAGATAGCTGGGATCCTATAGGGAATAGAAATCAACTGAGCAACATCACAGTGAGAAGATTCCTGGATCTGTTGAGCATCTTTAACTGTGACAAAGAAGCCCGCTGGAATGTAGAGCTGCAACTAATGTTTACTGTTTGATAACGGAGACATTTCAGAAATGTTTAAAAATTGTTTTTATATTAAAAAAATTATTTAAAAAATGCAAATTAAAACTGAGAACTATTTGTCACATGCAAACAAGCTCCAATACTGAGATTTTAATACGTAAATAGGTTGTTATTGCTTGCCTTAAAGTGGCTATGAGGAACTTAAGTTTTTGTTGATTCTAGTGGCCCCTTTGGACAAAATCAGTTGTGTTTTACACCTATATAAAAAAATGTATAATGTTTAGTATAATCCTTTTAATTTCATGTATCTGAGCTGTGTGCTATGCCATGACTGCTATGCTGCTTACATACTGCAGCAGTGTGTGTGTATGCTATGGATTAAATGTGCAGTATGGCCCAAAGCCCAAACATGTGAATGGTGTTGGACTATGTCTGCCTGAGCTTGGCGCAAAGAACAGAGCTACTGCATCAACAATTTATTTCAAACCGTTTGTAATCCACTGCCGGTCGCTCTAAAGCTCAAATTTCAAATCTTATTTCAATTCAAAATAAAGCAGACAGACAAGATAATACAAGTGAACACCTGTGGTCCATTCCTTTTGTCGGTTTGTTGAAGTCATTTAAACTCCAGGAAGCTAAGGGATGCAAAGCACACAATGGGACAGCGTGTAATACACTATTTACAATTGTTGCTTCTTAGACTAGCTCTTTAAATAGCACTTGAAGGAAACGGGTTCTTTCTATTCTTGTGGATGAGGTCATCTTTTTTTAAAAATTCAAAAGTGTAAACAGCAAATGACACATGCAAAATATATATATATTTTTTTAAAGCATTGCAAGTTGCCTGGCCTGTAAAATTACAAATCAGATTGAGCATTTTATTTAGCATGTAGTGAGTAGTCCAGGTGGCAAATACATTGAAATGACAGTCAGCAAAACAAAAGGATTCACGACTCATAATAGCTTATGAAACTCTGCAAGACACTGCACAGACCCAACTTCAGACCATTCATCAAGACTGGAGAGAGCGCTTTGCATTTGCTCTTTCCCCAGATACCACATACACACACGGTAAACAAAACATAGGCCACTGCAAAAGCAACATTAAGAGACTCTGACAATAGCAGCAGAGTTAAAATCCTGTGGTTCAGTCACCTTTTAAAAGACAGTGTTTTGGAGAGGTCAGAATGGGAGGGAGGGAGGGATAGCTACTGTAACTGTCATCTTAAAATCAGAAGTGAGTTACTGCAAGAATGGACTAGAAAACTTTATTAGAGTATTAGAGTACTTTTATTATAAACTCTTGTCAAGCACAATGAATCATTTCCGAGCTCATTTTACCAATACACAGGAAGCTTTTCACTTTTTTCTGGCTGCCCACAATGTTTTGGTCACAGCGCAGAGGTGACTTCTAACCGGTGTAAACACAACCTGGTGTACTGTTCTCTGTGTGTGTGTGTGTGTGTGTGTGTGTGTGTGTGTGTGTGTGTGTGTGTGTCTATAAGTACGAGTTATATGGGCATTATTTTCAAAATAAAGGTATGGCAAAGAAAAGCCAGTCTGGTCAATATTTTGAGAGCAAACAGTGAACATAGTAATTTTCTTTGAAGAGACTGTGAAATCTAGGAGGAATCTTAAACCACACACAGACAGTGAAAAAAAACATCCAGACCGGAATGTTACTATTACAAATCCATAAAAGGTGAGTCTGCTGGACACTCTCTCTGAACTAGTTCATAGTCCTCCGTTTGCAGCAGACGAAATGACTGCAGAAGACCACACAAACGAACCATGGTCTATAACAAATTAATCATTGAATAGGTGCAGTAAGGGTGATTGACAGAAGACCTATGTATAGCATAGATTTCATTAGATTAAAAATCCACTATAACCACATGTCACTCCCTGCTCTCGTTTGTATTGACCTCTTGTCAAACGCAAGGTAATAAAGCTATTGTTAAACACAGCCAATGGGTGGACAGAATCCGGCTAATCGTCAATACATCACTCACCACCAATGAAGCAGCCTTCTCACTGCTTTTTCTTATCTTTTTTTCATATTTTGTGCTTTACTTTTTTAAGTCACTATTTTTACTAGCTGTTAGCATTGGCAACGGAAACGTCCTTAGGAAACGACACTAACGACAACGTTCAAACAAACATAACTTCAAAAACATACCATATAGCCCTTGTGGGATTCAGTATGATTCATATCTCACCACATCAATCGGAAAATGACAGCTAAAGCTTCTTGCAAAACTTCTTATACAAATAGTTATACAAAACTATTTCAACTGGAATAAATATTGAGTATAAGATTCTAGATTAAAATGTTGACCTTTTTCACAACTGAAGGCCAGAAAGGATGGAACAAAACCATGATATACTATGGATAATAAATCCAATATTTACTTGCATTTTAGTCTTGATTTGGCCTACAACTCCTGAGAGAGATACGTGACTCGGCTTTATGTGTTCTACAGATCAATTGTTCACTTTGTACCTCCATCATTTTGGTTTCTCCTATGCATCAGAGCCATAACACAAAGTCTTGTTTCTGTTTCACTATTCAAATTAGATTGTTAACCACAATGACCATTCATTTAAGTTCATGGAAATAAAGGGATTTCCAAGGGGAAGCCCCGATGGTTTTATTTTCTGTGACCTTCCATTAGGAGAGGCCACCTACCTAACCACTGAGTTACAAGAAAGTGATTGACTGAATATGTGCTGCTGTCGTATTTCATCCATTCATAAATACAGCACTACAGTGAGGAAACGTAGGCGAGGCAAGAATGTATGATCAACTCCCCAAACATACACTGTCCAAGGTCAGAAGAGGAGCTGTTATGGCTTTTCTTCAACTCCTGTAAAAGTGTGTAAGTGGAGTTGGTTTTGCTTATGTTCTTATCAGCAAAAATGCTCTAAGAAAAAAAGTGTCCTACATGTCTAGCTCCAAACGGTAGATTGACTAAATTAAAAAGCTGGTAGTTGTATTGGATGAATTTAACAGTTAGCTAAGGAACTGGATTTTTTTCTGAGTTTTTAATCATACATTGTTGGGTGTCCAAAACAGAGCTAAAATGAGGGTATGTATCGGGTTTGTTGGGTGGGCAGAAACACAACTTCAAATGAATACTGATGTTTCTTTGCTCTTTGCAAACATATAATTAAAAAGATGTATATAAAAAAAACTGATACATTTTAATTGTTGAATTTTTGTGGATTGTTAATGTTTCTTCTCCTAACTCAGATGTCTTTTAATTATGGCTTTAGTTACCCAAGGCTTGTTTCAAACCCTCTTGCTGTTTCCCATCACCCCACCCCTCTAAGTGACGTCATTTTGAAAACATAAATTTACTGTAATTGCTGTAATTCAATCGTTTTTTTTTGTTTGACCTTCAAATGCTCCTCATATCCCGAGTTAAAACTAACAATGGCCGGGTTTCTGCAGTGTACTTTGAAGCAGTGTGCCAGAGGAACGTGGGCAAGATGAGTCTGTTCTCCTTTAAATCCCTGCTTTAAACCTTTTATAGAAAGGCAATCTTAGAGGTTGTATATTGCTTTATATGCTTTACTTGACTACACACTTCTTTAGTGCAAGTCAGCAATATTCTATATTTTCTTTGTGCTAATTTTGCAGCTGCATGCCAGGCAAGAATCGAGTTTCAGCTACAACATGTGTTTGTTATAAATAGAAAATGCATGATGTAATAATTTGTTGTTGTATGTAGTATTCACAGTAGTTCATTAGGTTGTACCATGAGTTCTATTGGTAAATTGATTGTTAACTCTCGGACTCTATTTTAGCCATATGGGTCATCACCACTAGTGACCCATATTGTCATTCTTGGACGACTGCATTGCGCAAATGATCCCAAAGCACATACAAATGTTAAGTGGAAGGTTGAGATAGTAAAAGATGTTTTGACAACATTACACTGAACTTTGACACACCTGAACAAAGCCTCACACACACTGCATTGTGTGTGACGGAAGGTCCGTGCAGGTATCTAGTTTCATTGTATTGTAAAAGATAATGAAGAGCTGATGGCAGTAAAAAAAAATCTATGCCATTCGAGCATTCCTCGAGATGATAAATTCCCTACGATTGTTTATAGCTCCATTGCAGAACACAATAAAAATGTAGGAATTTAATAGGATTCTTTTTTAATGTCGTCAGTGATTCTCCTTCATTATAGAGCCCAACTGTGACTGCCTGCCCTCTTTTTCGGGGTCCCTTGTTCCGATTATACATTTTCCCATTCTAAACCTCCATTGACATTTCAAAAAAACCTTAGGAGTCTAGGGATTTATCAATATTTTATAAAAAAAAAAGCGTTGGGAAAGCGGAGAAAAAGGCAAAGGTATAAGACGATTTTTTTCAGGGAGTGAAGGAACTTTGTGCAGATTGTGGGGTAGTCATCTAGTTCTTCTCCTTGGGTAAGCAAATGCACCATGTTTTTCTTAAAGCTATAGTGCGTAACTTTGTCATATTAATGAAGGACGGTTCAATTCAAGCCATCGCCAAACGAGTTGACACAAAGTTGATTAAGCCTATCAGCTCTTGGTATTTCTCAGTATGGCAGTGTTTACAAACTGGTGTCACCCCGGCACTGGCGCAGGAGTTCAAAAACACCCGAAGAGAGCCCGTTGTAGGCCTATTGGATGGGAATGACATTATGGCCAATAATCAAATCCACCATGGAGAAAATGTTACTTCCAGAACCATACTGTTTAGCTATATTATCTTACAAACTCAGACTCAATTCAATATGCGGCTAACCTCTCTGTTCTTAACAGATAAAAAGCGTCTTCTACATTTTAGTATGGTTTTAATGCTATCTTTATCTCAGCAAAGACAGCCGCATCAAAGCTGTAGTCAATTAGTGTGATGTACTCCAAGAAACAGTGATGTCAATAGATAGGTTTGCAGGCTCTTTATTAGAGCCATGTGTGAGCATGATGCACAGATCGCACCCATCCACAATCTGATTACAAAGGCTGCGAGCATGTTTGACTCACTGCATCAGGGCGGACAGTTAATATGAGAATATATATATGGGGCCAAGCTGTGTTCACTTCATTACATAATCCATGAAGAATGAATGTTATCCGGTTACATGGAGCTACAGCGTTAGCTTGACGTCAGGCATCGTTGGTTCGAGGGGGGAAAATGGGAGAGGGAAAAAAACAGCGGCAGGAGCGTCTGTGTCCCTGGGCAGTGTCAATTGAATTTACAGCAACATAGATCAACTGGATACAATCAGTGGAGCGATAAACAAAAGTGTTGGATGAGAGGCCCGCGTAACAGATTGCAATGATAGCTGTTGTTCTAGAGGAAGAGAAGCATCACAAGATAGAAAATACCTCACACACACTCGGGCACACAAGAGAGAGAGAGAGAGAGAGAGAGAGGCAGTGCGAGAGCAAAAGGCTTCTCCTGCTTTTTGCCTTTTAAAGCAAGGTATTTCAGAGCAAACCTGGGAACTGTCAAACTTGGCCAGTTTCTCTGCAGAAAGCCAGAGACCCCAGCCTACTGGCTTCAGCGCATGAGTCATACAGACCCCACCTTATGTCTATCTGATATAACAGGACAGATTGTTCTGTAGAAGGAAAAACACGCAAGATAAAAAAAAATGTCAGTGGTGCCCCCTGTTCAGGAGAGGTGGGAAGAAAAACAAAGATGACATGAAATGGGGCGCTGGTTATTAAAGCCCCTGTAAACCCAAATCCACAAAATGTAATTGGGGAGTTTGTTGCATGATAGTGAAGCTTCTGAAAAGAGTTAGTCATATTTATCAATCTAAATTAAGAGGTTTTTATCTTTAAGTTTGATAAACTTTACAGAAAGTCGGTTTAGATGAGGCGGGCTATGCTTTGGTTTTTATTACACAACAGGTATTTTGAACCAATCAGGGCAGAGGACTGCTGCCATGGAGACCGTTTGATACAGCCACGCCCACTGTTCTGTCAAACGGTGACAGTAAGAAAGCTTGTTTTTTTTTTAAACCAAGTTTTCTAATATTTATGAAAAAAAAAATCCTTCAGATTTTTGTATAAGTTTGAGACACAAAACTGTGATATCATAAAGAGAGTTTTACTATTTTAGACCAGAGGCTTGAAGGAGCACCAGACACAAAAACAGATGTTGTACTAAAAGATCATGCAAAGAATGACACATATAAGATATAAGTACTAGTAGTTAACTACTATAGGCTCTGCATGTAAACATAGTCAATGACTGAACTTTTGAAAGAAGCATTTTCGTCAGTTTCAAAAGAAAGAAGGATTTAAAGAAAGATAAAAAAAAGTTAAGTGTGCCCCATTATGGAGTTTGCTCCTTTGTGGCATCAGGAACACACATAATTCTCATTGAACAATTGGTTAAAAAGACAAAACGAGTGACTCATACTGTAATTACAGGTTCCAAAATGATTGATCCGACTGGAATTGAAACAGGCGACAGCTCGGATTAACAACAGGATACAAGTTTTCCAGCAAGGAACATTCTGTCCGTATCCTTGTCTTTCCAGAGAAAAAGATCCAATCTGCTTCCAATGTGCCGTCGCAGTTTGTTTTTACTCTCAGTCCTCCTGAGGTCAATTAAATTCTTTATTTTTATAAACCAAAGTTGACTATTTTATGCCCATCTTTTTCAACATGTTTCCTTAAAGGTGAAGGCTTGTTGTCAAAATCAGCGAATTATCTCCTCACGGTGTGCTACCTGTCTGTACTGTGTGTGTGTGCTGAAACAACATTTGGTGTTAATACACAGCCTAGGCTCTGTAAACTGGTATGCAAACAAAGGGGGCCCACCGTAGCTAACAACATGCCAAAGCCTAGGCTGTGCATGAACACTGGATTTTCTTTCAGCGCACACATAGTGTAGTTTGGTGTTTGCCTTCAAGGCAGCCTGCGGTTAGGGTAATGGTAAGGAATAGGGAATTAGACGCAGCGCTGCCTTAAGGCTCTGTTGGGGGTGACAAAACACCATTGAGCAAGAGTACAGACAGGTAGCACAACATAAGGAGATATTCACTGATTTTCACAAAAAGGGATTTTGACAACAAACCTTCTCCAGAATCACAGACTACACCTTTAATTACGGGGATGATGCAAAACATTACTAACATCATGACTTAGTATGAAATAGTTATTACCATGTAAAAAATATAATAATAAAACGGGGCGGGACATCAATTCCTTGAAACTGCTATTCCATATATATTACTGTATGTCTAAAAGCAGGAAACTTAACATTGCATGATTGTGGCTGCTGCTGCCGCTGCTAAAAAGTTTTCCCCAAAACAAAGCAGTAAAGGTATGCGTGTGTCAGAGTTCAGCTGATGAAGGTGTCCACAGTGTATTCATTGGCGCACACGTCGGAGTGTTGTTTGTTATGATTTTTCGACGGACTCATCACATGTGCCACTTGGGTCAGAGTTTTGCCCCTCAAAGAGCAGCCAGCGTTTACATTCTGTGTCCTTCCTGTTCCACTGTCCAGTCTTTTCCAGTGTGAATCCTGGGCTCCACACTCAGATACCTAACCCCTGACCCGTCCCCCTCCCACGGGCCCCTGCCCACAAAACATGCATTACTTCATTCATGACTTCCTCATCCTCAAAACAAGTCTGGTGGGCGAGGCTGCGTTGAAAAAAAAACGCTGTCTTGGCAGTGACAGGCTGATTAAATTGTTTCATTATCAAGGTTGTGCTTAGAAAAAAAATCGATACGGCAATATATCAAGATATTTTTTTTTTTTTATCTCTTTATCGTATTGTCAGCTCTCAAAATCAATATTTAAAGTTTTAAACATGTTGTGAACCACATCATTCGCTCCGGTAGATGTTGCAGTACGGTCGTTGCCTGGAATTGCAGAGTTTTTAAATTCAAGTTTTGAATAGGCCTAGTTTTTACAAAATGTTTCCACTGAATTATCAATATGAATGCTATATATTAAGACCATCCAGATCGCTTTAAACAATCTTGTACATTTTCTTGCACCAAAAAGAAGCCCCAAAAAGGATAGTCGTGCCATCATTCAATACGCCATCCCCTTTAAAAGTGGGCTTTTGTTCTTTCTAGAGATGAAAAAGCGTTCCTCCCTCATGACTTCACGTCTTGCGCTAATGCGATTTTAATGAAAGATTGTGATGGGAGTCTTTGGCAGTATCAGTGATGTGATTACAGAGAGCAGCAGTGAGCCAAGGCACACCGTCCATGGCAGCAGGCTATTCTTAAACCTGACTGTCAGAGAGAGAACAGAGATTCACACGACTGTTATTCTGTTTTGCGGAACCGAAAGTGAAGAAATAAAAAAATTAATTGTTTCATGGAGGCGGTGGTCAATTCACCAGAGGACGTCCAGCTGTGGAAGTGACTGTGATTGACCACACTGCAACTGTAACCGACTGAGAGGTATCAGAAGGGTGCAGCAGTAATAGGAGCAAAAGTTGGCCAATACTAACAGTTATATTTTTCCGAAATAAAGTGCAGGGAACGTATCTTGGTTTTACCTAATATTAAAGATAATATTACATTTGTCATTTGTAAAAGGTGGCTATATTCATGTAGACATGCTTTGCAGTAAGAAAAATGCTTAATGTCTGACTTTCTAAATGCCCCGTGTAACTAGTATAGAAACATTTGTAACACTATTTTTTTAGCCAATGCATATTACAATAAAAATACAAATTTTTGACAGGAAAAGTATTCAAATTGTAAAATCTTCAGCCTTCAATTAAGTGTCTAACCAAACAGGAGAGTTGACGTTTTGTGGAATCAACTGGTTTGCTAAGGACAACAGTGATGTAGAGGGGAGAGACAGGACATAGTTCCTGTGGAGGAAGGCAGCCCTCTGAAACAGAAGCACATCTGCCCGTTGCTCCTCTGACGGGCACTTCCATGTCAGGGCTCTGTGGCCCAGCGCCCCGCTAGAAAAGCTTCCTCTCTCCAACCAAGGACTTTCCGTAGTGGGACATCCTCCTCCCAGCCTGGAGAGTGGAGGGAGGGAGTCACTGGGAGGCTTGACAAGGGCATGGGATCTGGACATCAACAATTGTCTTCTTGACAGTCCAAACACCACATTGTTCCAGGGGTCAAACGTGAAGTAGAGTTTATCATAATGCTCTGAAATCCAAAGTATTTATTATATGAATGGATGAATTATTTTTTATTTACTAAGTGGTTCATCCCACACAGAATGATATGACACCAATACCAAACACATTTAATATCCACAGCTTCCGGTACAATAACCACACACACAACATTCTGTACTTTGGACAAAATAAAGAAAATATATGGCAGCAGCCACTACACAATAGTGCAACCCATAATCTTTCCAACTAGAACTGAACATTTGATATATAAAACAACTATATCCAGTAAACAGAGACCCAGAAAAAAATACTTAAATAAGTAAATAAATAAAGAAACACAGGATATGTAACTTCCAGTGATATATCATCTGACAGTGATTCTGGAGGATTACAGAGCTAAGCCGACCATATCAACTCCACACATCAACAACAACAGTCTGAGCTCACAAGTCCATATCACAAAATCACAAACAAGGCAGATTTCAAAGGGTGGAAAAAAAAGCATGGGGGATATTGATAATTCTAAAGGGTCAAATCATTGTTTCATTCTGTATGATGTCTATGAAGTGAGGAGAACTACACATAGGAACACACACTATCATGAGACGAAATTATAACAGTAATGTACATGTAACAAGAGCTGGGCTGGCACTGAGCTCCAGCCTTAAAGCGTTAATTGACAACATTATTACATTATAACTTATTAATACTTGAGCAAGAGCTAAGAACTACTGCAAACTGTATAATGCCACTGACAGTGACAGAGTCTGAGAGGAGCCTGACAGACTGCAAGAATAATGAATAATAAAATAAAAGCTTGAATTGGTCTGATAGAAAATGTTGATTATTTTTGAAGAAAACATTATCACAGACTTTGACTTCAATTATTAGGCCTTTCAGCATCACAGTAGATTGTCAGGTTGAAAGTCCTACAGTTAGGAGCACTCATGTGTTTTGGTCAGCGGCAGCAAAACATGCATGGCCCATTGGCCCAATACCTGTAAGTTATATTTGCATTGCCAATTACTCGGCCAAATTAGGTTAGTTCACTTTACAAAACTTAGAAAAGCAGGTATTGATCATTCTAAAGGGTCAAATCATTGTTTCAGTAGCTCTACCTGCAGCATGAGTGTTTTCATTCAAAGACATAGGCCTACAACTGACAGCTCCTCAGCCCAGTTTGAATTTAATAGCCTCACCTTAAATTAAAGGTTGTAAGAAACGCCCTTTGTAAATGGTATTATTGTTTCTACAATTGGTTTTAGTGATGCCGGGGGCATTATTATTTCAATAAGTTGCTGGGTAATGTTTGCTGTTCTACTGCAGCTGTGGTTAAGCAGGTAGGGCAGTTGTCCACAGATCGCAAAGGTTGGCCACATGTTGGAGTGTCACTGAACCCTACATTGCTCATGATGGTTAGCTTGCACCTTGCATGGTAACTGCTGCTATCTGTACGAGTGAGTGAGTGAGTGAGTGAGTGAGTGAGTGAGTGAGTGAGTGAGTGAGTGAGTGAGTGAGTGAGTGAGTGAGTGAGTGAGTGAGTGAGTGAGTGAGTGAGTGAGTGAGTGAGTGAGTGAGTGAGTGAGTGAGTGAGTGAGTGAGTGAGTGAGTGAGTGAGTGGCAAACATCATGACATGATAAAAATTATGATAAGTGCTAGAGAAGTGTTGTCTATTTACCATCAAATATCGACAAAAACAGTCATTTGATATCGCTAAAGGGTTGTTTTATTCTTGGAGTGCTGCAGCATATGCAGAGAAAAATAAGCTGAGAGCACTTCGTTAGGTAAGAAATCTGCCGTCAGCTCCTAAGATGCCGTCAGCTCCTCTCTGAAACCTCAACTGATAGTTCCCTATTCCTTCTGATATTCTCATATTAAGCAAGAGGCTTTATAACACACACAGACACATAATGTGGCTTACCACCACCAGACTTGATATCTAATATTTATTATTACCAAGAATTATCATCAAAAGAAAGCCACGCATTGTTTGCATTTGAGTCATACAAGGCGTGAAATTCAATACATGAAAGGGGATATGGTGGATATCAGTTTACAGCAACATAGCGGAGCATTGGCACCGACTCATCCAACCGTCAGTAGAGAAGAAAATACCAGAGTTCACCATGGCGATCCAGGGAAGTCGGCATAGTAACTGCTGTAGTTGCAAAAAAAAACTCCCGGCTGCAGAAAGTGACATGTAATCTCTCCCACAAGTATAAGTCACTCACATGCAGCCGCTAAATCAAACACAAAGTAGAAAAGCAGGAGAACAAGGTCAGGGCGCTCCATGACTGTTTACGTGAAGGTTACACATGGAAAAGTGTGCTATGTAGGGCTGAATCATATACTGTATGTGGGGCTGAACACATGGTACGATCGCCTAAAATCGCTTAAAATAAATCAACTGCCCTCCTGAGATCTTTGCATGCATCTCAAGGTAAGGAGATTTTATGTGGGAGAAGTTTCAGTTTCGGGGGTTATATTCAACATGAGAGGTAAGGGCTGAGGAGAATAGCAAGACTGATTTAATCACAAATATGCAAATAACATTACAGCAGCACTAATGAACAATACAGAAGGACAGTGCTGTGTTTCTTTTGTGTTCTACAATTTACAGACATTTGAAACTGCTTGAACCTAAATTCACAGTATAGGTTTGCTGAACCCGACACATATGTAGCACCAAAACACCATTGCTGCTTCATTTGAAAAGCATATACCTGCAACCTAACCAACCCAACAATAATGACATTTTCTCAAATGTATAATTATTATCACCAAATCAAGGAACCACCTAATGTGTATGAGGTGGACGGCCACTGATTCAATTGAATTTTTCAGATATTATTCATATCTTCAATGCAATAACATGTTTTGTGCTATTGTGCATGTCATCATACTCAAGTTTTCAAATGAGTAAAACAAAGTTAACCAACTTGTTTAAGCTGAGGAGGAATGTCTGGCAAAGACCTCACCTTCTCCCAAGGCTTACGCAGAAAGCTCAAAGCTGCAGCAACACTAGTGGACCTGCATGGGACCCCAATGAGTGACGCAAGACAAACATGCCTTGATCCAACAATACAGTTGTTAAGTTTACACTACAACTTTTGCTGTCGTATTAACTATATATACAATATTAAACTCTCAAACTGCAGAGACTAACAAAGCATATATTAAGATCACTTTGCTTTGCAGGCTTTAGACAGCACTTAGCTGGACCTGTGCCGTGAAAAATTTAGGTCGTCCTGGAGGCAAATTACAAACAGACATAGCTTTGTACCAGGCAACTAACAAACAACACAGTGGAACAAACATGATGACGTTTTGAATAACTATATTGTATAACCAGTCACGTCATTTTACTTGCAGCCATTTTACTGACTAGTTTTTTATTGTCTAATTGTTTTAATTAATCCATTATTCTGATATGCTTCTAAGGCATTTTAGTAATCTGAATGAGTTTTAATTGATTTTTTTTTTTTTTTTTTGTTTGTTCTTATCCAATGTGTTTATGGCTTTGGCTCTTTTATATCAGCTTGTTGTGGCATTTACTCTGTTACGGTTTTCGTGTTGCATTGTTTTGACTTTGATTCTCTGCTGTTGCAAATTACGTCATCCCTCAATGATCTCAAGTATATTTTAGAGCCAGGAGAAACACATTGTGTGTCAGTCGCTAAGCACTAAGCAATGCTGCTGGACGCCTGTCTGTCAACACTACAGCATTGGTATAGCAAGGGTATCTTTAGAAAAACAAATTACATTCACGAGGAACTGAAATAACTTTTTTCAGCCGTCTAGTCAATTTAAGAATACTATAAAAAAAACACTTCCTAAATATATTTCCTTCAGTAACTGGATATGTTTAATTTTAAAGCACTTTGATTGGAATAGATGAAGAGATTTCTTTCCGCCAACAAGACGTATTGACAGCAGTAGTCAAGCATTTCTGAAGTGTGCCTGTGTAAGCAGTGAACAGTGCACTGGGCACCTTGAGCCAGCAAAACCCCGCCCACAAAGGCTAGAGTTCAAACAGATAACAATCTAATTAGGTTAACCCAGCTGAGGTGTGTGTGATTGAGAGAGCAAACATGGACGGACCGTGGTGGTGTTATCAAAAGGACTGTCGAATATAAACCCGAAAAAAACAAAAAAACTAGATTAAAAAAAGAACAAAGTACATGAATACAAGAGAGCAGCTTCCAAAACAGATCAAGAAAGACAACGCCTTGCTCGTGTGTTATCATGCCAGTGTCTCATATCATCTGACGATTGATCATGCTTTGTGTAAACCCCAAAGAAAGCGGTTTTAACCCACTCATAAAGAAAAACGTTTGCACACTGGGAAATAGGTTTTAACAATAGTAAACCACCGCCAAGACCCTATTTTCCAAGGCTACTGCATGCTTTTCATGACTGAACACACAACATACTTTGTCTTTAAAAAACAACTTACGCTTCGTTGCATTGATGAGGTTCTTCCCATCTTTGTAAAGTTCTTTGAGAAACCTGTTGGTTTTGTCCAGC
Organism: Ammodytes marinus; assembly: GCF_949987685.1. Classification (NCBI taxonomy): domain Eukaryota; kingdom Metazoa; phylum Chordata; class Actinopteri; order Uranoscopiformes; family Ammodytidae; genus Ammodytes; species Ammodytes marinus. The sequence goes on along the minus strand of NC_137235.1, from coordinate 5,994,158 downwards.
TCTGCTTCGTGTGACTTTATTTTCTCCCTGAAGCCCGGGCTGTCCAGATAGCACTCACTAAACTCCAGCGGGTGTAGTCCCATTTCTCTAATATATTATAATAGCTTCGTTTGCAAGGAAAAAAAATGAAACTGGAACCCTAAAAAAGCCGCTTAGTTTGCAGCTTTAAAAACACAAAAAAATTAACTGTCCCGTCGCTGTCAAATGACCGCTCTTTTTGCAGTCGGTTTCAAGTGTGGCAGAGAACACATAGCTACGTAAAGTAGCAGCAGCTAACGGGGGTTAGCATGGTAACTTCTTCTGACATAGGCGCGTGGGTGTTGCTCCACAGTTGTCAACGGACGGTATAATAAAAAAGTAGCTAACAGGTAAAACGGTTAAAAGGTGAGAGCAATACGCTTTCGGGTGAAGTGTTCATCGGAAGTAGGTTCACAAGAGTGGACAGAAAGTCATGGTTGCTGGTGTCCGATTTTTCCTTCCTCCATCAAACGCACTCCACCTAGCAAAGTGACAGATTGAGAAACTCTGCTGACATCTGTGTGCGTGTAGCAAACTTCCACCGAAGAGTATCAGGCGTCTGCAAGATGATGTAGACACAGCCACTTCCGCCTTCGCTCCGCCGCAAAGTGAGCACTGATTACAGATTTAAAGATATCATATTACCACTTTATTCTCGACAATTCTACTTTATTCTCGAAGTACATGAAGTACATACTCTTTTTTCTGTACCGTGTACGTAGTAAGTGAGTTGTTAAATAAACACTTTATTTCTTAGTGTTTACTACAGTTTATAGCTATTTAAAAGCTGTTTATAGGCCTATAGTTTTGATGGTATAGTTGCACATCGGCCACCACAGTTAATTTTTATATGATAGGCCTTTACACAATATATCAGTGTATTTATTTGTTCAAATATAACTATTAATGTACCTTTAAATGCATCTAAAAATAAAATAAATATAAAGGCATTATTTATTTTAAGACGGACATAAAAAGATATTTACTTTTGCATTTCTCACTCGATTTAGTTTCCTTTGTATTAATACCTATATGTATTAAAGCCAAGTATCAAGTAATGTTTTAATATTTTTACAGTCTAATTTTTTCCTCAGGGGTCATAAATGACACATAACAGCAAACGAGACAGTCAGTGCAAATAATGCTTTATATAGTTTTATAATGCCTTTGTCATGGATACGCTCATCCAGGAACTACAGTTGGCGTAGTAATACACTACCGCTTTTGTACAAAGGGGGCGCAAGAATGAACACAAACTGAAAGTTCCTCGGAGCAGCTTTAATAAGAAAAAAAATTGTTTCCCATTTTATTTATTCATTTATCCATTGTTAAATGTTAAGTTATGTCGAATCAGAATAAAAAAAATAGCTGATTACATGTTAAAGTCTTGCATTTACACTGTTATAGAAGTACAATTAAAGGACTAAGCGAAAAGCGATTGCTACAAAAAAAAATTAAGTATATGAAAGTAAAATAACTTGATGTGCAAAAAAACTGGATAGTGAGGGTGTTGTAATGACAAACAAAATATCTGATATTAGTCTATGATTTGTAATGATGCACTATGTAACATTTTACTGTAGTATAGAATAATCTCAACAGTGGAGCAGATGAGGGATATAGATCAAATGAACAACAACACTCTACAGAACACACATTAGGCCTACTTGAAAGGCACATCATACTGCCATCCTCAGTTTCTTGCATGGAACAATCAGGAACTCCGGTTCTACCATTTATAATAGGAATAGGTCCATGGGTTCCACATGAGAATCCTGTGCTTGAGAGGGAGGAAACAGGTGAGTAACACATGGCCCATGAGATGATCTGTTTAATCATTCATCACACAACACTTTGTGTGGGGTTGACCTTTATGACCCTGCATGTTGCACAAGCACAAACACAACGTACACATAGCATGACTTCCACATGAAATATGGAACATAATCTTCTCAATCAATGATAGATAGATAGATAGATAGATAGATAGATAGATAGATAGATAGATAGATAGATAGATAGATAGATAGATAGATAGATAGATAGATAGATAGATAGATAGATAGATAGATAGATAGATAGATCCAAAAAATAATTAGCAAAAACAACAATACATACACACACAATATAGAATGCAAATAAATCAAATACACAATAACTGATAAAGAGACAAAACAATTGAAACATTTAGACAGCGATGTAGAATGGATGCATTAAAATTAAATAGGTGAAAGTTCAATATAGCTTATTAAAACAGTTACAAGTAAACAAACTGTTCGGGGGGGATTTCCATGGGTCGGACTGGGAACTCTCTTGACCTTTTGTACTCTTTGACTATTCCTCGAGATTAGTCTGTCATTGGTTTTATTTTGTCCATAGACTGAGGCGGTAAAGCTTACCATAGTGCAATTTATCAAAGAAATACGGTGATGTTTGTTATTCATTATATTTACAACAGTAAAAACTCCCTGCTAGCCACTTCAAATAAAATACACTCCATTGCAGTTACGACCGGTGGAACCATTGTCTTTGTATATGTATCTTTCCGACTTGTTTAGCGGGCGGACCCCTTATCTTTACATTACCAGCAGATGAAGCAAGCATGATGCTCGGTAGAAATGTGATGTAGCCTACAGTTGTTTATCAACAACCAGTCTTTTTTTTTTATACTGTGACTGCAAACAGACGAGGTATTCTTTATTATAACCTACCGTATCGACTGTCAGAAAAGCTTTCATCCTGTGAGCTAACGTTAGCCTGCTGCTCTCAACGATGCTAACGACTTTTTTGGACATAATCGTGATGATAATGTTTGGGTGTCTGCAACAAAATTAGCAACGACACGTGAACTCAACAGCAGTTTTTCCCGTGTCCCAGCCTGTGACCATCAGACCATACAGTAAGTCAACATATGCTGTCAATAATTTCTGCAGTGTAGGTGACATAAAAAAATGTTTAAAGTATCTTTATCAACGTTTCTTTTTGATAAACTTTAGCTTACTAAACTAACTTGACGTCTTCATTGTAATTATTTTAGTGTATTTTGTGTGCCCATTTGTAGGAAAAATAATAAATGATGTACTAACCACTGGAATGTAATAATAATAAAATAATTGGAATCAGTCATAACTATGGATCTCTTATTTCAAAATTAAAGTTCACAATATTTTTTTTTTATATCATAATTTTGAGTACCCTGTTTGAACCTATTATGTAAGAAAATTGTCAAAGAAATACAAACATTCAACTTTCAAATGTTTGAGACTTCATGCATTGAAATATGCATATTTTTATTTTGAGCGATTTCTAAAGTTATAAAGTAACTATCTTTATCTATTTCTATCTATCAACTATCTGTCTATTGATTAATCATAAATGGACTCCCTTATTCAACAAGCAATACAATACAGAGTCATTGTGTAGAATAACTCTCTTCATTTTCCTATTAAAAGTGGCATAAATCTGTAATATCAGAAGTTATTAATGTTTAATGCACTCACTCTCCACTCTCCAGAGATGCCTAATGCCAGCGCGCGGCCTAAACATGGCAGGAGGCCCCGGAGGAGACGCAGAGAAGACCCGGCCAGGAATGAGCTGGTCTCCAGCTCCCTGGAAAGCGCCCAGCAGTGTCTGTTCAACCAGGACTACGGCACCGCCTTTGTGCACTACCTTCTCGTCCTCAACCTTGCACCTGCGTTCAAGGACTTTGCAAAGGTAAGCAGCAATGTTTACACTATCATGAAAATACTGTCTGTGTGCCACAATCATATGATTCGAGAGGCCGTTTTTTTTTTTTGTTGCTGAACAAAAAGAATTTTGGAATTTTCTTCTTTTTTTCAGGAGTCATTCAGGTTCACTCTCTCCAAATGGGCTGAGGAGCTGGACTCTGTGGGCCGCATCCAGGACCTCTTTGACTGTTACGAACAAGCGCTGGAAGTCTATCCTGCTGATGAGGTCATCCTTAACAGCATGGGGGAACACCTGTTCAGGTATATTATTAGCCTTCTCTTCTTCAGGACTCATCAGTCCCGTAACATCAGGGGTCAATGCAGTGTTATATTATTCAGATTTGATTTATTAAGAAGGAGATTAAATGTTCAATGCTATGTGCAATATCAGTTTCGTGTTAGGTTAATATCATGTCTACAGTATTGAATTCATAACTATTTGAAATTAGTACTTTTAACAATATAATTTTTAAATATTATAAAGGAGATGGTATCACTGTCACGTGCAATACTAGTACTTGTAATATGTAATGTGACTTTAAATCACACTTTGTATATTTTATTTTTTTTTATTTCAAAATAATTTCCTTTGTGATGTATAAAGTTCAATCTTACCTTAATCTTTTTACTACATTGTGGCTCTACTTTTTTCTCTGATTCAGAATGGGCTTTAGAGACGAGGCCGCTGGTCACTTCCATAAAGCCTTGAAGCTGAGGCCGGACTTCCCCGAGGCCAGGGAGAACTTCTACCGCGTGGCCAACTGGCTGGTGGAGCGCTGGCACTTCCTAATGCTGAACGACCACAAGAGGAACCTCAAGTACCAGCAGGCCATTCACAAGGCCGTGCAGAGCGGCTGCAGCACTGTGCTGGACATAGGCACAGGCACCGGGATCCTTAGGTGAGATTGTTTTACTTGTGTTTATTCTTCTGGCTACACCTGACATACAGTATACAGCCCAGCTTGATTTGTAAGATTCATTTTTACAGAAGCAGCCATTGTTCATTTTAATTGATTTGATTGGGGTTTTTGATAGTGAAGATTTTTTTTTCTCTACACACTTCTTGTGCTTTAATCATAGAGTTGTCAATTTGCAATTGCACCCACTGAGTTTCTGTTATTATTCTTATGAACTCGTGTATTGAAACAAAGTGCTGTGTTGTTTACTACAGCCTTTGTGTAACCGTACACATAATACCAACGACAGCAGCACACATAATTATAATTATAACTATAATAAAACAAGATAAAAGAGCTCTTTGGAATCAGTATCGATATCAGCATTGGTATCAAAATCGGATCTGAACTGAAAAAAAGTCGATGGGCGCATGATCACTATTTAACATATGGGTTTCCTCGTATTAAATCTTGGGTTCTCTGTGTTTCAGCATGTGTGCTAAGAATGCCGGAGCGGCTGAGGTGTACGCCTGTGAACTGTCCAAGACCATGTACGAGCTGGCCTGTGAGGTGCTGACGGCCAACGGCATGGACGGACGCATCAAGATCCAACATATTAAATCCCTGGAGATGGAAATCCCCAAGGACATCCCACAAAGGTACAAGCAATACCAATACTATGTTGTGTTCCTATCCTACAACCACCACACCTTTTAACTTTGTTTATGCTGCTTTAAAATGGCTGTAGAAGTAGTAACTGTAAATTATTTCCATTGTGTGTCTTGCTTCTCTCAGAGTGTCCTTGGTGGTGACAGAGACTGTGGATGCAGGATTGTTTGGAGAAGGAATCATAGAGAGTCTCATTCACGCCTGGCACCACCTCCTGCTACCTCCACCGGTAACATTAATTATCCATGAGTTCTAGGCTCAACGTAAATCTATTGCTGTTTGGTACTGGCATACAGAGCTGTACAATCCCCCCCCACCTAAAGTTTTTGAGAATTTCTGAAACAATTAATCACACAGAGTTGTAAATAATGATGCTAGAGCTGTGTCAACATTCATAAAATGAGTTTGTGTAAAGGTTATTTCCAGGAGGTTACTTTTTGAACATCCCGCACAAGTGCACTTTCCAGTATGAATTCCATTAACAGTGAGTGTTTCTTGTCCTTTTAGACCGGTGAGAATGAGTCCCAGGATCCGTCTCTGGTAGGACGGGTCATCCCGGCTGGAGCCACGGTGTTCGGCATGGCCGTCGAGTCCACTGAGATCCGCAGACATCACAGGTGAGGAAGCTGTGTGAGGGGCAACATGTCTGGGACTGAATATGGTGATTTTTTTCGAAGTAGCTGCAAATTTTTGTCTGGACCAATCATGAAATCGGTGATGATTTCTTTCTCTTCCTTTGCCCCAGGCTGTGTGTGTCCTCTGTGGGCGGCCTGTCCCTGGCTGGGGCCGGGGAGCTGCGTAGCCCGGTGAGCTGCAGTGCTGAGCCTGATGAAACCATGGAGCCCTACACCACAGAGAGACTCAGCAGACTGCCAGGAGGGTACAAGGCTCTCACTCAGCCATTCACTGCTCTGGACATAGACTTCAACAACGTGAAGGTTAGTAGGAAACTGGTGAAAGACAACAGACAATGATTAAAAGTGTCGGTGTGCGCTTAAAAGTATGTATGTAATACTGTATATCCTCTGCTTCCTTTTAAACCTTCGCCAAATTATCACAACTCAAATATAACCATAATCTTCTGAAATCCGATTGCATTCTAATACCCATATTGTGTATTTAAAAAAAAACATTTAGTACACCTTTTTTTTTTTTTTACAGCCAAACTTTTATTTTAGAATTATTTTGTAACTCCATTGTCCTGTCACTTGACCTGTTTTGTTTGGGGCATCCTTTAGGAGCTGGAGGGTCTGTGCTCCAGGGAGACTGAGCAGATCCGCCTGCCCGTCACTGAGGAGGGGGAGCTGGACGCGCTGGTTGTCTGGTTCCAGCTCCGCCTGGATGAGGAGAGCAGTCTGTCCACTGGACCAAAGGAGGACACCTGCTGGGAGCAAGCCATCTACCCCGTACACATCACCAATGGTAACAATCAATCAATCAATCAATCTCCTTTATTTAACCAGGTGAAAAATTCATTGAGATTAAAATCCCTTTTTCAAGAGACCTGGCCGAGAAGGCAGCACCATGATAAAATAAGCACAACCAACCACAATTATCATAAACCACATTCAGCATCAATTAAAGTACAATACAAGATCAGGGACAAGACTATACAGTATATATGAAAGTTGAAATGAGTACATGATGTTCCATTCAACATACACACACGCACGCACACACACACACACACACACACACACACACACACACACACACACACACACACACACACACACACAGGGAGATGCTATTGGGTACATGGATCAGTATTGTCCATCTGTTATACTGTGTAAAGGGAATTGGCGCTTGTTGTTTCAAATGCTCCTGACTTATTTGTGTGTGGAATAGTTGTGACACCAGTTCAGCTTGTATTCTGTACTGCAGTGCGCCGTGCATTTCCATGATGCATCAGATGAGGGCAGTGTGTGTCGTAGGTTGCATACTGTGTTCAACATTTTACCTGTGTTTCTAATGCCAGGGATGCATACAAGCAATATTTCAGCCCATAATTATCATAACTGCTATTTCACTAGAGCATTTAGTTAGTCTAAGAATATTTGACTGTTTCCCTTGTTTAAAAAAAAAATGTCTTCAAAGACAATTTTTAGAAATGTCTACTGTTGGGTGGTGTGTCTCATGTTAAGATTCCATTCCCATTCGATTCCAGTGGACGAAAAATCACATATAATAAAGTATAATAAAGCTTAGTAAGAGTAGAAATCACGACTTAGAATAGTTTTTGTGAGTTAGATCACAATTGGGTTCTGAACAATTTAAGGAACTGATCACTGATCCACAATATGCCTGTGTAAAAATGGCAATACATTTTTAAGAATACACCAAAAAAAAAATATTTCTTTAGCAAAAGTTCAAAATGAATCAATGAATACGGAGCCAGGTGTCTCTGTATATTCTTCACACTCTAGTTATACCAGGCTATTGTGAACGTAATAGGCAGCGACGCGAGGTGACATGTTCCAGTTGGCGTTTCAGTGCATCATCCTTCAGACGTTTGCTCGGCAGCGCTTCAGCTGGTTGCTAATTGTCTGAGGCAAGCGTCAGGGGAGCCGCCACCTTCCCCGCTGATCGCCCACATCCGCTTCCTCGCTGGCTGTGACGTGTGCTCCGTGATCGCCTCTGACACCCTTTAGTGTTCATGAAATTCTTATAGGCGATAAATATGCATCAAAATGCCTTGTGAAGAGCCACGCGCTTGACAGGAAGACACCAACAGATGTTATTCATGCGGGAATCCTTTTTCTGTATGCCCCCCCCCTCCCACACAGACACACACAAACAAACACACACACACACACACACACACACACACACACACACACACACACACACACACACACACACACACACACACACACACACACACACACACACACACACACACACACACACACACGGTCCCCTGAATCTCATTTCCTCTTGGGCTCTCTCTCTATCCCTTTCCTCTTTCTAAGTCTCCTACTTTTTCTTCCCTGTCTTCCTCCTTCATCAACCATGTTCAATAGTTTTCAATCATGCTGTTCCATGTCAAGTCAACGCTAGTTTTATTTCCTATGGCCCAAAATCACAAATATCCCACAAATAATCATAAAACATTAGAAATGATGTTATTGCTTACGATACTTATCTGTACAAATTTTTCCCTTTTTTTTTTGTAAGTTTCCTCTTTCAGCAGGTGTAGATTCAAACTTTAGTCGAATTCACATACTATGTCTATGACTGAATGTCCTCTGAAATGTTTGGATATGATACCCGAGTGTTAGTATCGATACCAGAACAGTCTAGTAGGTTTACACTTAACTTTGAGAAATATATGTTTTTTTTTATATGTTTTCCTACAATACCCTTCATGCAACATTGGATAATTGAACTTGACCTAAGTAAAATAAATAAAAAATTATCTGATTCAAACTAAATTTAAAATATCTAACCATTCAGTGGCATAGTTGTTTTCAGTTCTCTATGCTACAGTACGTTTCAGATTGTACCTAATCCACATTAAGATTTGCTCAGATCTTTGTACAGGATTGCCAACTCAATGGTTCCTTCCTTTTTGTGTCTTTCCAGGTTTTGTCCTTAAACCTGGTGACGAGTTGCTGGTTGAAGTCTCCTGCCACGACTGCTTCCTGAGGCTGTGCAGTGTGTCCGTGCAGAGAGACGGCCACACAATCAGTCTAGACAACAGTGCGGACTCGCTGGGGCCCGGAAACCCTGTTTCAAATCCAAGCGCAGAGGCCGAGCTGTGCACGGCACTGGAAGGCCTCCAGACCGACCAGGAACAAACCAGGGACTTCTGCATGCTGGAGAGTTCAGAGATGGCGCTCCTGAACAATCACGATTACCATAGCAGTTTCTCCAGCGCCATGGCAAAGCTCATCTCCAGTATGAAAGCTAAAGGCCAGAAGCCAGAGGCGGTACCAGGCAGTCAGTCAGAGGTTAATGATCTGCTGTACGTCCTGGATGTGTCCGAGGGCTTCTCTCTGCTGCCACTCATCGCCGCCAGCAACGGAGACGTCAAAGCCTTCAGCTCGGTGGAGAAGAAGCAGCAACAGGAGGTGCTAAAGAAAATGGCGCTGGCTAATAACATTCCAGAGAAGAATCTAGAGTTCTGGCTGAACCACTCGGAGGACGAGCAGGGCATGCTGAAGAGGCCGGCCAGGGAGAAGCTGTGGAGCGCCATCGTCCTGGAATGTGTGGAGACCTGTGGACTCATCAGGCAGAAGCTCATGGAGAAGGCTTCACTGGCCAGGTAAAGAGGGGAGGACAGGAGGCATCCATCCACTGTGTTTTAGTACCAAATCCATTTCTGATATCTGGGTTTTTGGATATTTTTGGCCGCATGTTTTGACCAGTTAACTGACACATTGAGAGTGTCGGTTAACCGGTCAAAATATTCTAAGCATCCCCAGTTAATATGTATTCGCAACCCCAATAAGGACTACAATAGATATATTTGCAGAACTTTGAAAATTACAAAATTACTTTTAACGTGTGCTATATCATGTAGCTATGGTCTTAAAATTCTATTTCATTTCATAGTTCTAAAAAAAAAAAAAAAAAAAAAAAAAATTAAACGGACTATGGAATTTGGATTGGATTTCTCTAAAAGGGCGTCCGGAGTAGTGCATTCAGAAAAGTTGGATCACTTTTGGTGCATTTGGTTTTGCCTTTGGACTGTCATTTTAAAGTGAAATATATCATGTCTGTGATCTGTGCCAGGTGTCTGTTGGAGGACGGAGGGCGTGTGTTCCCAGAGAGGATTGTGGTTTACGGGATGCTGGTGGAGTCAGACACACTGCTGCTGGAGAGTGCTGTCCAGGGGCAAGAGCCAACACTGGGATTCAATATCGCTCCCTTCATCAACCAGTTCACTGTAAGAACACCTACATATGCTATCAGGGTCAACTTACTGTATGTAGGGCATTTTATAAAATGAACTGTAGCCACTGACTTAAGTTTAGAAAGGGTCAAAAACAAGCAACATTGTCCATTCTGAAGAGGTTTAAAACATGATGTAAACCTTGGCATCCCTTACATGAAGTACACTATACATCAGTTTGTATTCTGCAACTGGGTTTAATATTAATAAACCCAAATTCAAGAATATATTTTCAATGTGGAGAACACAGAATCTGATGATTATTAACTTAACGTCTGTTGGTCCATGATTCATTTATCTGTATTAACAGTATCCAAATAATTCCATTTTAATTCATCCCACTGAAGCATACTTAACCCATGTTGTCAAACTGAAACTTCCTTTTGAAATCTCGGGCTGCTCCCATCTTGTCTCATATTACTGAGGCAAGAGTCAATATTGACGCCGTGTTTTAAAGCTTGCATCATTCACATCCAAAGTTCACCCATTAGGTGCAAATATGTTTCCTGTAGCTTTTGTTAAATACGATTGATTTATAATGTAATGCTATCAAAAGAAATTGATTATAATAGATACATTTTTAGAATAGATTGATAATTAGTAAGATTGCGCATCTAGTAATATTGTTTCTTACCATCTACGGTTTTGTATTTTGTAGAACAAGGTATTTTACTTGGAAGACTAAAGTCCATTAGTCCAGGGCTGTGTTCTTTTTTGTGCACTCATTTTTGATGTGTACATCCATTTCAAGTTCCATTTAAGTCACTGCAAAATCCTGTTCCTGAAATTCTTTTCTTTATTTGGTCTGGAAATTATCAGATTTTTTTATTTTTTTCTGTTTTGCGCTCTAATTCCGCCAGCCCCTCGAGGGACGGTCGTTTGTTTTAACAGATGTCGTCTTTGAAGCCCTCGGCGGAGAGGGCACTTTATCTAGCACAACTGTCACACACACACACACACACACACACACACACACACAAGACACAACACACACTCACAGCTTGGCCCGAGACGTTTCCTACCTGAATCCATCAGAGCACATTACATCAAGCACATCAAACAGCGGCGCGGCACTGAGGTGACAGGGAGGAGGAACGCTTCTTTTGTTCTTCACTGAGAGAAAGCGGGACACTTTCTGTGCTCTGCCACTTTGGGTTTCTCCCTCAGATTTTAGAAGTGTGTGTGTGTTGCCCTGCAGCCACGGACTGTTTGTCAAGTTTGGGGAGAGTTTGGGATGAAAAAGATTGGTTTTCCAGACATTAAGCAGTGATTGAGTGATTATCCACTAACGCAACTAATTAAAGTCTCATGGGGATGAATAATGGTTTGTGAGAAAGGACGCCAACAACAACTGCGACTTTAATATGAGGTAGCAGAGCTTATTTTGCTTTTTGTGTTATAAGGCCCTTTATGAAGCTTTTGTAAAAATCATGTAGCCAAACTAGTGTCTTTAACTTGTACTCAAAGATATAGTGTGTAACTTCTGTTGCCCCCATGAGTAATTCTGGATGTTATACCTTCTGCTGCACATCCAGGTTTTTTCTTAGCTTTAGAACAACTGAAGCATTTCTTGGACCCTTCTTGGGACAATTCTGAGCTTCTGCGCCTTTGACAGGTGGTGACACCAGTTTGTAAACACTGCCATGCTGAGAAATACAAAGAGATGTTTGTGGAGCGGATAGGCTTAATCAACTGTGTGTCAACTCGTTTGGGGATGGCTTGAATGTAACCAGCATTCATTAATATGGAAAAGTTACGCACTATAGCTTAAAACAAAGAAGAGTGCCTTGAAACCCATCTCCTCTCTTGTGGACAGTGGTTGCCAAGAGGAGCACCTGTTATGTGTTGAATCTGGCCTTTCAGATCTGACCTCCATGCTTTTTAATGGACTTTTCATAACATGTCATTTCATTGATGAAGTCATAAGATAGTCATCTGTTTAATCCGCTGTGAATGACTCACTCACATGGTGTTCATCTCTCCGTGTCCTTCAGGTTCCGGTCCATGTGTTTCTGGACTTCTCCACACTGGAGTGTAAGCATCTCAGTGAGTCTGTGGAGCTGTTTGTTCTCGACCTGATGGAAGCCAACGCAAACTACACCCACAGAGAAGTCAAGGTGAGGTTTGACTTAGAATAAAATCCCTGAGATTTCTGGTACATGAACATATTGACACACTGACTGCACACATCTCCCTTCACAAACCTCCACATTTTTTATTATTATATAAATTAAGCACTTAACCACTTTTTTTGAAAGATTAAATGTTTTGTCATGATAGTGTTTGAAATAGTATTATAGTTAATTTTATGTATATTGTATTCTATATCTTTATTTTAACATTCATTATAAGGTGCAGTACAATTGATCCGATCCAAGTTATTTCCCCAAAGCTCAAAATAAGTACTTTTAGATTTTTCCTCACAAGAAAACGCCAAAATACACTTTTTATTTTCTTGTTTTGTGTACTGTATATTATTATTTTTTATTATTACACAGAGCACCTTTTAAATTCTTGTTTTTTTATACTGTATATTTGATACAATTTGTCAATAAAGTAGTGATTTACAAGTAATGGGTAGAGACTACAGTAAATCAATAGCTGACTGTTCTTATGTACCATACATATCTTGTCTCGCCTCCCAGGTCCAGACTACATGTTCAGGCAGAATAACAGCCGTGCCCTTCTGGTACCAGATCTACCTGGACCAGGAGATCAGCGTCAGCACGCTGGACCACAAGTCTCACTGGAAGCAGGCGGCCGCCGTGCTGCAGCAGCCCCTGGAGGTGACGGCCGGAGACTGGGTCTACCTGGCCGTCAAGCTCCACAAGAGCACCATCTCCATATCGGCCCATATAGACAACGGCCCCAGAACCACAATGGAGCAATAATGTCTCACGGTTTACTTTTGAAAACTAGTTCATTCCTGTAATTGTAATGCCTCAATCAATTAGATAGAGGCTAGGTTAACTTTTTCCTTTTCCATTCCAATTTTTTATGAATGTAATAGCAGTCTTCAAATTTCCTCTATTACTGAGATCCAGTTAGAAGCCTGCACAATCAGTAAGAATATACTGAGTAATCCGAATGAAGAATTTTCACCAATTAAGTTTTTTTTTCCTTTTCTAAATTGTTCTATAAGATCACAAGATGTTTATAATTTGTACTTATAAACATATCTCCAAGTATATGATTATATTTGTCATAGCTGTCCTGTGATTATGGGCGCAGTTGTCTTTTTATAAAGACGTTTGTCAGTATCAAAAATTATCTTCAAACAGTAAATGTGATTTTTTTTTTTTTTAAATAAATGCACAAAAAAATAAAACATCAGCAGTGTCGTTATCTTATTTATTGAAGAGACTGTCAGAAGTTGAATCAAATGAAACTGTGTAACGGTAACATCGTGCTCTGATGTTATCCTGTCAGTTTTATTAAGAAAAAAAAAAATCAAATAACGTAAGGCAATACAACATTCTCTAGCTGGACATGATGCCGATTATGCTGTGGATTTGATACATTTATGCATTTTTCTGACACAAATTGATATCCTAAACTGTACATTAAACATGTCAATATCCCTGCATGAGTCCCTGGAAGTCACTGTGACGAAAGACCTCGGAAAAATCTATGTGGTGGAGAAAGTGAATGGCTTAGGTGGTGTAATAGCTGCTCTATTATTCTAGCTTAAAGGCTTCAAAACTGATGAACATCTCTTCCAATAAGATTAATCCTAGCTAATGAAAAAGTAACTGATGAATGTAAAATGGTGAATTGGCGTAGTACAGAGACTAGTTCCTTGGCAAAGCGTGCAAGGCATCTGAGAAAAAGTAGCGAATGCATTTATTATAAACACTAGTGAGTTGTTTGCAGTAAAGCATTGATAGGAAGTGACTACAATGTGCTGATTGTACAGTCAGACTGAATTATGATTATTATGATTTTTGTACAAACACGTTGTACTTATAGTATCAACTCAAAACCCTAGGAAATGCCTCACATTAATATTGTTTCTGTAGTGATGTCAGTTAGGACAGGTTTAGCTTCAACCTGCTCAACCACTGTTAAGTCTAAACAGTGCATTCCAAAATGTTGTTGCTTCTGCTCTCTTTCAAAATGATAAATTCCTTCCATCGGGGAATACTGTACATATCTAATCCACATTATGAAAATTTTTAAATTGTGGACATCTAATGAGCTTAAGTATAATATATTAATGATGTCCTCTTAGATCACTACTAACCAAGATAGAGAGTGAAGAAGACCTTTGTAATTTAAAAAGGTTGCATATTTCACTTAATCATCAAACACTCACATCTGAGACCTTGATATGACTGAGATGTGACACGCACAGAAATAAATCCCATTTGGAAAGGACATACATGCATGCTTCACTCAGATCTGTGAAGAAATGTGTGCTCCTTGGGAAGCGTTAAAAATTGACTTAACAGTGAAGTTAAAAGCATCCTGGCAGAGCCCACTGAGCCATATACTGTAACCTCCTTAGTTCCATTACAAACTGCATAAAATGTACGTTATCCACAAATCATTTAGTGCCATAACTCTGAACATTCTTGGAGCTGTCACAGGCAGAGAGTTCCATCTAAGTATGGACTTATACTACATGGTTGATGTGCACTTTTAAATAACAGTCTATTTAATGTGTGCATCAGTACAGCAATGTCTGGAGGAAAATAGAGAAGCTGTAACTGGGTCCTGCCCAACCATTGACAGCCAGAGTCTGTTGGTGAATTCAGCCTTATCAACAGGCTAGTCGATCACGATGAGATCTGCCTCTGCTGGTTCTTTGCTTTGGTCGGTCCTGTCTTCGTCCATGTTTTCTTCCGGTCTGGCCTCATGACCTTCGTCCCATTGTGCCGAGCTGAGCCCGGCTGGAGCTGACTTGGAGTGTGGAGTGAGGGTGCTGCCCAGGCCTTGGTACTGTCCTCTGGGTGACTCTGGGTCGGACAGCCCCTCTGCTATGGCGTCCTGAGAGGCGGAAGAGAGCAGACCGGACCGCTCGCCATCCTCCTGCGCCTCGCCGAAGTAAGGCTTCCTCGGACGACCCAAAACTGTTCTCCCTGTTAATGACAATAACAAATGTGTTACAGCCTCTTACAATACACAATTAGCAGGGTTCCTACGCAGTATGGAAAAGTATGGAAATCTGAGTCATATCCAATTGTTTACCAACTAAACCTTAGTTTTTACTTGGTTTGGTGTTTTGGGCAAAGATATTACCATGGGTCTATGCAAGTTCTTCGAGGGCTTGCTTCAGAAACATTTATTTATATAATAGACATTTTACTTTTTGTATTCAGATGCCAAATATAGAATTCAATACTACAATCTACAGAGAATTCTGGAAATTTGAATCTGAAAAAGTATGGTATTTGGATATTGAAAATGTGTAGGAACCCTGAAGTGGGTGAGGTGAGTGCTGCAGCAAAGAAAACTAGTAGACACCTACCAACATTGCGGACTTGTTCTGATATGTCTGCTCTGACATCAGACACGTCCCACATTGCCATGAAGGAGTCAAAGCAGGAGCCCTCCTCGGCCTCCTGGATGTAAGGCTTGTAGGTAAAGCTGAAGTGATGAGCAATGGCCGCCAGGAACATCTCCACACAGATGATAAAATCCTGAGGGAAAAAGGACAGTTACATGTGTTTGGTTGGTTGTGTTTCCCACTGGTAAAAAGTCAAGTCGTATCAGATATGTATTACAACTTAATTAGGAGGCCATACTGTTATATACTGTACATTAGTGAATGTACAGTATATAACGACCGCAGAGAACGACCGCGGGCGGGAATTGAACCCGGGTCTGCTGCTGGCCCCGGCCCGGGGGGGTGTGAAGTTATTCTAATATTAATAATTATTTCTTAACTTAATGCACTTTAGCTTACCTGTAAGCCAGTAGCTACAGCCTCCACACTAGTCCAGTCCCATGTTCTATTCTCTGAGATAATGCCCACTTTCACCAACAACGCGATGAACACAGCTTGCCTAGAATGGTTACACAATGTCAGTAGCTACCACACAATCTCACAAACAGTATATATACAAGGATTGGGTAAAAACTCTTGTAAAAATATAGGCAAAAACCACTCATTCACAAAGTATTTTTTAGTATGTTTTCAGAAATGTGCAAATCAAGTCATTCTATTTGAACACAGAACATTACCAGAAAGAGACGAACACCACCATTTTGACACAGAGGAATTTGCCCACTGGTTTGATTGGGCCGAGTTCTTCTCTCAGAGCCCTGTAGAACAGCACCAGGCAGTACATGGCAAACTAAACCAGGGGAAGACAGAGAGAGAGAGAGAGCAGTCTGGTTCAAAACAGGCAGCTTGTAACATGTGTCATGTCCACCTTATCTCCTAACATGCCAATACAGTCTTAACTTTAGGCAAGTGACATTAAGAATACTCATAAAACAGAAGCATTACCAGTTGTGACATATTGTTGACGATGACCAGGTATGTCCATGCATTCCCTGAACTAAAATTGCCTTCATCGTACACTCCACACAGCTCACAAATTCTAGGAAGAAGAAAACGGCCACAACAGAAAAATGTAAATAGTTAAGAAAATAGCTGTGATTTGATATCAAAGGACAGAATAAAGTGCATCATGTGGAAAGAGGAGAGCGTACTGTACTTACAAGGCAATCACTGTCGTAACGGGTCTTACAACGGTGTACTGCAACACTCCCAGTTTGCATCTCAACAGCAACACCCTGCAGAAGATATGTACAGTAGGATTTGAATTGGAATTGAATTGGTTATTGCTCGATCGGTCAAATCTATTGAATCTGAAATCAAACCTGATCACTAACAGCCATGAGAAATACGATGAGTTGATTCTGGCAAAAAGTTTAACAACAACATTTTAACATTGAGCTTGCCTGGTTTTTGCCTTGACAACTATTCCACAATGATCTTCCATGCAATAATTATAATGTGGCAGTATTATAAAATTGAAAGATAACCAAATTTGTGCTTGTTTAGAAGCAGACGCATGATAACCAATTACGGATGTGGCCTGACTGAGGCTAATATGAAGCTTGTGACTCACTGTCATTGATTTGTTGTTCGCTGTTTGCTTAGAGAGAAAAAAAAAACTTTTGATCTCAGAATGTCAATGTCATGAGACACACTCAAACAGACTGCAAGAACAAGAAACAAACCCTTCCACCTTTTAGTCACTTTCATTGTTTTCTTTTCGTAATACACCAAAGGGATACTGATAAATCCATAATATAATTTAAAAAAAATCAGTTGGATCTCTAATTGTAGGCAATTTAAAAGACGGTAATGAAATGTGACTTTGGTCCATAATGCTTAAAAGTTTGGGTCAAAGTATAGAGGGTAATTATTCATTTTAAGCTAAATTCTTGAGCAGTGTAGGATGCATATTAGGCAAAGTACAGCATAATGGTACAGTGTGATGGCTGCCACATAGTAAGGTGAACCTATTAGAAAGTACCATTTTGAAAAGAGGATGTAAGAGGGGCATCAATTTTGTAGTAAACTGTACATAAACTAGTCATTATTGCGATAGTGGTATAATCTTTGAGGAAACCTACTCTCCCATTGGCCAGGGCGGACAGCAGCACAGAGGGGGCAGGTGTCTCTGCTGCTCCTGGACCTCCAGCATCATCACCAGACTGGGATACTGATTCTCCAGGTAGTTCAGCAGGAAGGTCATGAAGTTGTAGATGACGTAAGCCTCGTAGCACTCTCTGCATGTGTCCACGTAAATGGCTATGCTGGGGTACTTCAGAGCAATCCACTAAGAAAAAATAAAAGTTAAGGATTACAACGAAAGTGAGGACATAAAAGAAATAATATGGCAGAAAACATTCACTCAATCTTATACGAATATACAGAATGTGTTGCACAATGGCTTTGAATAGATAATACACAACTCACGCTATCCAAGCTGTAGATTGGAACCATCCATAATATCCTGAAATAATAAGAAAAACAGACAATGAAAACACAAAAATATTAAAAAACAGTTTGAGGCTATAGTTCATGGATGACATGATTGCTGCCGTCTTCACCTGATGATGGGTTTCTGAAGCTCTGGCTGGGTGTAGTTAACCAGATGCTGCAGGATGCCCCATAGTGATATGGGGATGGTCATGAAGACAAATATCCCAGCGATGAACCATGCTTTATTAGGTGTGCTAATCTGCCATTACATGGAAAGAAGCAGTCAACAAAGTTAACATTCAACTCAACGTATTAATACATATAAGTGTGGGAAAGTAGCATGGCTGGAATGTCAGAGTGCTGGGCCACTGTCACGAAGATACTGACACTTTATTTTAGCAGAAATTTTCAAATACTTATTTTTTTTAATAATTATAAACAGTTTAAAACATTCTTATTGCACTAGCGGGATATGATAAAAAGATGAGGTGTTTGCAGTGAGCGTTGCCTCATACTTCAAAAGTGGATCATGTGTTTTATACAAGTCTATAAATACATTCGGGAACTACTACTGTAATATACACACAATGGAAAGGAGTATAAAATCAGTGGGGAAAATACATATAGTTTTTAAATCTATCGATGATCTAAAAGCTGAAAACAAAACTTAAACTAAAAAAAAAAAAGTTGAACATTTCCCTTTAACATTAAATCAATGAGATGTCACACCACTAAAGTAGAAGTACATTTGTATTCAGGTTCAATACTTGAGTACTGAATTTACTTGGTAACATTTCACCACTGCAACAAAAACAACAACAGGGCACCCAGATTTTAAAATGTGTCAACATGTCTATCAGATGCATCGATCGACCACGGACTGACCCCTGACTTCTGCAGCTCCCAGATGCACAATGGCAGGACGACTAACAGCAACAAGATGTACAGCACAACGACCAGCGGACGGATCCATCTCCTCCAGTTCCCAAAGGAGCAGGGCATCTTGGCATGAAGATTCTGCGAGGCCCTTTTTAAAAACAAAAAACTATCCGCAGGTTCAGGGAAGAAATAATCCCATTCGCCTCACAAACGCTCGAGACATTAAACGTTAGCATTGCATTGTTGCACTTTCTCTCGTCGAGACTATAAGTCAATGTCAGCCTGTCACTGGTTGTACATGTACGTTTGCCCTTTCGCTAAAGTCCATTCACGAGGAAAAAGCTACGGGATACATTAGCAGCTCATATGACTCGTTGTTTTTGTTTCCGAGACAGGATGCTAACTATGCTAGCTTGTCTGTCGTTTCACCATGTAAACAAACAATAGCAGAGCCTATCTGAACCGTTTTTAAGTAGCTCAGTGTGTCAGGTAGTGAGAAAACAAGTTCGCGTTGGTATACCAATCGGTTCCCAGGATTGACGAAGACTTAAAAGTATTTTTTCTAGTAGATTTTCGTTGGTAAAAGTTTCCAAACAAGTAATTTCTGTAGGGGGTGTACTTCCTGCTGTGGGCTTCAGATGAAGTCCCGCCCACACTCTAGAATGTGATTGGTGGTACCGAGACGAATAGCCAATCGGTAAAGAGAGTTTACTTCCTAACAGGACGTTACTGGTGTCTAGTTTGGTTGCTCTGCATTCATGGCTGTTCCACCTTCCACTACAAGCTCTTCTCCATGCTCTACTCTCCTCGCCTTTGGAATCGGGTCCTTTGCTTTAAGTCGTTTTACATTTACCACGATTTCCTCCAGACATCCACCTACCTGACATGTGTCGGTAAAGAGTGTGACGTCATCTCCGCGGGACGCCGTGCCGCCGGGTGCTGAAGGTGACAGATAGAAATGAATGAATGTAACCTAGTCGAACCTAGTAGCCTACTATTATTACATTAAGCTTTGGTAGTACTGTTCTAGTTACAGCCATGCCAATAAAGCTTATTGAATTAGTCAAGGTATAAAATCAGTTTATTGATTGCATGTGCTGTTTACAGACGGTCAGCTGACGTCACACAGAGGACCAGAACCAGGCTCAGGTGTCCAGTCTGTGACCATGTTGAGTGTGGGGGGAATCCTCCTGCAGCTTCCTCTACGAAGACTCTGTGTGGCCGCTCGACCTTCTGCTGGACTCTGTGGCCTCACCTCCCCTCATTATAATCATAATAATAAGTTAGATTTATATAGCGCCTTTCATGGAACCCAAGGACACTTATCAGGTATCCTTACCACTTCACCTTTGCGGACTATATCACCTCTATGGCCCCCCTCAGGTGTCAGAACTGTGTCCGGCCCTGGTGGCGGTTGGTACGGCGGTCTCTCTGACTCCGCCCCCGTCCACCTGTGTGAACACTTCCTGGTTGGCGTGCAGCAGGCCAGCGGGTTGCCGTGGTGGCTGAGCATCGTGGTGGCTACGCTGTCAGTCAGAACAGTCATCACGCTTCCCCTCGCCGCCTACCAGATGGTCATCATCGGCAAAGTGGAGGCGCTGCAGGAGGAGATCTCCAAGCTGGCCAAGGCGCTCCGCTATCAGGTCTCGGTCCGGGGGAAAGAGAGAGGCTGGACGGAGAACCAGAGCAGGATCCAGTTTAAGAAGAACCTTCGTAGGATTGTGTCTCAGCTCTACATCCGAGACAACTGCCATCCCTTCAAAGCCAGTGTTCTTGTGTGGGTACAGCTGCCCTTATGGATCAGCCTCTCTCTAGCCCTACGTAACCTTAGTCTAGACCAGGCTGATTTGGGGCTGGCAGCAGGGGGCGCTCTGTGGTTCCCGGACCTCACCGCCCCAGACTCAACCTGGATCCTGCCTGTACTGCTTGGCCTTACCAACCTGTTTATCGTGGAGGTGTTTTCACTACAGAGGGTCAATCCGTCACGTCTGCAGAAGGTTGTGACCAACGCCATCCGAGGGTTTTCCGTGGTCATGGTCCCCATAGCGGCCACCGTGCCCTCGTCTATGGCCCTGTACTGGCTCTGCTCCAGTCTGATGGGGCTCACTCACAACCTCTTTCTACGGTCTACAGTAGTACATAGGATGCTGAAGATACGCAAACAGAAATCAGAGACTCCGTACAGAGACCTGGTGACGGCCTTCAAAGCAAAATACTTCAAGAATACTTCTTAAATTAAAAAAAATTTAAGTTAACATCAAATACTTTATGTGTTTTTTTATACCAATGAAGAGATTTGATGTTATTCACTGTAAATATGGTGTGGTTCCAGCTGCCACTCTGGATCCGAAATGTCTGCCTTCATCACGAAATACTGCAAATAAATACAGAGTTCTTCAAGTTCACATCCAATGCTTCATGTGTGTTTTTCTACCAATGAGGACAGTTCATGATATTTACTGTCAATATATGGAATAAAACTGATGTGAATTAAAAAAAAAAGATTTGTTGTTTCACCAGCAGATGGCAATGTGAATTAACAATTACCAGGACTGAGACTGGTCACCATGTTTAGTCAGTCATAGTGTTCTTTCCTGATGTGTGTTATAGATCCCATTAAGGCCTTGATGAAGCGCGGCCTTTTGTTTGGGCTATTTATACAAATTATCAGGACACCGAAGTCATACAAATTAGCAAATCAATGCTTTTACTCTTCCTTCCATTGGCCTTTTAAATGAATATCTGCCTCTAAAACTTGCAATAAAAGTTTCTGTGTGTCAAAATAAGGTGGTTTTAGTCTGTTTCTGGTAGTTTCTCTGTTCAAAGTCAATGATAGGGCTTTCACACTGACACGGTCCTGATTCTGCCTCTGGTTCAGTTCTGGAGTCGGATAACCTCGGTGAAATAAGGTTTTACATAAAATCAGGAACCACTCAATCTACTGTCAGATCTACTGGCTACAGAAACAAAACCGTCATTCTCATTTCTCTCCCTTTGGAAAATAATTTCTCTCATTAATGCAGAACTCAAACAGCAATTTACCCTTTAAAAAAATTTAGTTTTAGCTTATGTTTTAGTTTAATCCAAAGCCTGCATTAACAGAGCAATCTTAAACTCCTTCTTACCTTTCGCTCCCATGTGCAAGTGTATGTGCACATGTGTGAGTATATTTGTGTCTTCTAACGAGGGGGAGGCAGAACTTTCCTTCGTCGTCTCTACTGCCCCACAGTCACAGAAATCACTGGTTGTAGCAGGACAGATTGTTCATGAATTTTGAATCGCTCCTTTTGGCTTTTATGAATTAGAAATGGTCTTTGCCACAAGTCGTGCAAGCGAGTGCCACAACAGTGGATATAGCTGGGAGGGATAGGGGATTGCAATGCAAAGTGGCATGCAGGGCACAGCCATGTAAGGGCAGGGTAGATAAACATATGCTGTGTTTGATCAGACCCAAAACACATTCTAGCATAAAGGATGTGGCGTCCATTCTGTCTCTCTGAATCGCAGCCATAACTGTAGGGTGAAGTAGCTAGTACAGTGTGTGCCTGAGCAGGAAAGACACACACACAGTAAGCAGAATGGATATAGGACTGAGGATTAATAATAATCAATGCACAACAAAGGAGGAGACACACTGTCTGATTGCTTAGATGTAATGTATCAGCCAGAGTGCACCTCCTTTGTCAGAGGAATACACAAGTCTGCAATTGTTCAACAATGACTTATTTATCTTAATACGTCTGCCATAGGCCTCCGTGTCAGGAAATGTTCAGGCTCACGGAGAGGGTGTTCACTTCGGTTCATCTGTTCCTCCTGAACAACAACAGAAAGTGACGTACTGTAGGTTGCAGTCGAAGACAGTTTTCAAAGACATACAGCGAGATCTGTAAAGTTATTTTTACCACCAAGAGTTGCAGCATTACTTTGTGTTACTCTGAGTCTCTTGTAAGGATACATCTGGTTACATTCTATATTTTTACTGTCAACGAATCCCATTAATAAAATGACATTGATTTGTCAGTTTTTCTTTATGTATCCTGATATTAATGCCTTATAAAAACAATCAAAACACATGAATGGGCCACATGCTCTCAGACTGTAATAAACATTTGGTACACTATTTATCTTGAGTCAATGCTACATACCCTGTCTGACAAGCAGATACCCACTCAGGCCACTTAATACATGTTCTTGTGAGCAGACTTTTTGTACCTTGACATGTTTCGACTGTTGGAATAGTTATGTATTTGCCTGCTTTCTTTGTTTATTCTATATTGCACCTACATTCATTCTTCAACAATTTTACTATTCTTGTATTGACTGTGTTTTGTGTTATTTGTATTGCCAGCACTAATGTTGGCTTTAAAAAAATGTGTCTGAATTATCCCATTGGTAATGGGCCGTGAAGAAGCGACCGGACATGCAAATAAACCATTCATTCACTGGTCTGTCCACAAGAACATTCTTTATATGTTGTGACTAAAGTACTTCACTTCACAAGGGGATATGCTCATGGCCCGATTAACCTGCTAGGTTAAGGGCCCCGGGGCAAAAAGGAGCTGCTAGGCCCCCTAACTTCCCCCAAACGTCCCCTGACCTCCCACTCTTTGTGCAGTGTGTCCAGCCTTTCTCACCCTGAAATACTCCTCACTCTCATTCATTCACCCCCTACACTACCCGTATTACACCCTACATCCACCCTTTGTTATCAATTGTTCTAAATGATTTGTTGTAAATAAGTTCACTTCTGTATAACTACTTTTAAACAGTGTTCGCAATCTACACAGCATGCTACAAAGATATAAGCAAAACTGGGGCCCAGGATCATTTGTCCAATTTGTCTGTTTGACAGTCCGGCCTTGGTGACACTGAATTCACACACTGTAGGTCATGGGAAATGTCTATGTTCAACTCTGTGCATTCCAATGATCTGTGGTTCACTGAACTAGTATTCCCCTCTGTTTCTGGGTGGGCAGAATGCATGATATTGAATTCTATATGGAATTGATCAATTCCAAGACTGTTTTCACTTCCAAATGGTTTCCTTGAATCAGAATATTGATTGCTTTGAGATACTTTGAGAAACTTTGAGATACTTATCTTATCATTTGAGGTCTGCCTCAGGCATGTGTTATTTCAATGTTTTTGTTTTTACTTGGGCACTTTTTACGTCTAAGAAATGTACTGTATTTTTACTGTTTCTTTTTTTAAATAGTTTTATTCATTATTTTTTTTAATAAATTGTCACCTTTGTGTATGAAATGCATTTTACTATAGGCTATAAATCAACTTTCCTTGTTACAGTAACTTAATTTTTGATTATAATAGCCTGCATTGGAAATTAAAATAAAGTAAACATTTTGTAATTTAATAGGAAGCAAGTCTTAAGCAATTTAAAACACAGGTATTTTATTATTTAAAGATTGAAGATTTGAAGGTTCAGTTTAAGCGTTTAGACAAAAAGAAATATAAACAAAAAGCACAACTTTTTTTGCATCCCATTTTTTCTTTATCAGTTCCCTCATAAAGCGCTGGACCAGAAACCCCTATTATCAGTAATAACTTTTGGAGATTGAGATCCAAAGTAGATATCATTCCTGGTTGCGAACGCCTTGACAAAGTGTCTCTCATTGCCGTGAACATTGATTGGCCTTGAACACTTCACCGTATCAACCTCCAAATCTGAATAAGATCCGCACAGAGGAGCACTTTGGACCTTTGAGATCCTTCAACATTTGTTTTTTGAGCGATGTTCAATTCACTGCTGCCAAGAAACAAGGTTCCCACCGAATCCTGCAGAGCAAAAAACCCACTCCCTATCACTCTCCCTCACACCCTCTGATGCCTCTCTCACATTTCGTTCCCAGATATGAAAAAAAGAAATCCCAGAAATGCATGAATATGTTCCAAAATGTTTATGCATTTTCTGCAAATCATTATTGAGTTCATCTTTTTTTAAAACACTATATCTCAAAAATTGCATATCTTCAGAGTTACTGGGAGCTGATTGTGACATGAGTTCATACGAGGGATATGGAGCAGTTTCATAACGCTTATGACATTGGCTTAGACATATCTCCAACACGCCGAAAACAAGGAACGGGCCAACGTCCGATAAACCAATGTCTGCTGCAGCGTTCTGTTGGTATTGGCTGTTTTTCAACTTTTGTGTATGGGATAACATGGCTCTGGTAATTGTCTCCTTTTGAGACGTACAGAGATGGAATGAGGCCTTTGGTCACAGCAAAGTAGACACTAAATTGTAAGAAGTTGCCACAGATTCATTCTTTGTACAGCTAGATAGATAGATAGATAGATAGATAGATAGATAGATAGATAGATAGATAGATAGATAGATAGATAGATAGATAGATAGATAGATAGATAGATAGATAGATAGATAGATAGATAGATAGATAGATAGATAGATAGATAGATAGATAGATAGATAGATAGATAGATAGATAGATAGATATTGTCCTTCCATATAAAACACTCCAAATAGCAGCATTCATCTTTGTGGAGCTCCAGGTCACAGCGACTAAGTGCCCTTGCGTTTATTTTTTTTATACAAAAAAAAGCTAGTTATTCCAAATTCCTTTTATTTCTGACCAATATGC
Organism: Ammodytes marinus; assembly: GCF_949987685.1. Taxonomy (NCBI): domain Eukaryota; kingdom Metazoa; phylum Chordata; class Actinopteri; order Uranoscopiformes; family Ammodytidae; genus Ammodytes; species Ammodytes marinus. The sequence goes on along the minus strand of NC_137235.1, from coordinate 5,968,506 downwards.
CATTATTTATAAGCAAACTATACATAATCCTGCCTCATCAAAGCTAATCTAAGACTAAAAGGGTGGATAAGGAATTGGTCCAACTTTGCTTCCCCTCCATCCTCTTTTGGCAACGCAGATGAGAATTGAGTTATATGTATCGAATTCCCAGCGTCCCGAGCCGTTCACATCCTCTCTGCTGACACTATAACCCTCAGGGCTCGGCTGCCAAGCAGGTCACAGTGGGCTTCAAATCACTCCCAGACGCCTCCTTTTCACAGACGCAGATGAAAAACAGAAAGGGGGCCCCTCAACTTCCCGGAGAAACCAATATTAGTACGACAGTGGGATTGGAAATGGGTTTTATTTGGTAGAAGCAGCAGCGTTGACACGATCAAATCCATTGCAACAAAAAACCTATGAATTCCGTCATTTTTACAGGTTATTGTGAATCGCTTCTACGGATAGTGGTTCAAATAATACTGAACAGAAACTGTATATCGCCCGTTTCTTCTGTACACAAGTGCGACTAAAGATGTCCAGGCAATTATATACACGGCACTCACACACATGCCAGCACGCATTTAAGCACACACAGGGGGTTACATGTAGGCCTATTCATTCACATTAAACAAATGTATAAGGCAGTATAGTTGAGAATATGATTTGCACATAAAAATAAATAGTTCTATTAGTTTTGGGGAAATGCCCTTTTTTTTGCCAAGAGTTCGAAAATTGATACCTCTCTCACGCCTGGAGAAGTTTAGCTTAGCTTAGCATAAAGACTGACTACAGGTGGAAACGACTAGCCAAAGCTCTGTCCGAAAGTAACAAAATCTGCCTGCCAGCACCTGTCACTACTTAACACATAATATATTGTTGCATTGTTTTGCTGGTTAGCTGTAGCAAGGCTGAAACTAACAGGCAAAAAAACACAAATTGTTTAATAATTAGAAACTAACAAGATATAACATGTTAATTGCTAACTTTCAAGCTAGCTGCTAACTGAGCTAAAAACCTCTGGCTGTACTGTAGCCTCATACGCTAGATGAAAGTGGTATCGGTTTTTTCATCTAACCCTTGGCAAAAAAGCAAATAGCCATATTTTTTCCAAAATGTTGAACTGTTCTTTAATGTTTGTTTTGGAGCACTCACCGGCCACCATTCAAAACGAATTTGCCATTCTGTCATTACACTGGTAATGAAGTCTGTGTAAAATACTTATATCAATACTGCAATAGAACACTTTATAAAAGTTAACACAATATACATTTATATTCCACGGGTTATACAAGCAAAAACTAAAAAATCACAAATATACTTGTTTATATCTGATAAAATTCACAGTGTTTTGGGGGGAAAAAAGCTCATTCCCGTCCATGGTCCAAGAGGTGATATCAGACCTGTCATAATGCATTACTTCATATTTAATCATTTGCTTGACTGTGTGCTATGAAAATACACAGTTTGTACCTTATCTGCTCTGAAACCTGACAACCCATGTATTTGATTTTGTGCCTGTGTATGTTGGCTTGTTCTGACAGCAGACTGAGATTATGTTGCAAAGTCTTTCATTTTTTGGAGTTTGGAGGTCTTTGGGTCATGATTTACGTTAAGAAAAAATCATATTTTTGTCGATGCAGGGACAAATCTTTCTTGCCATTTTCCCTTATTTCCTGATGTATCGGAGAAAGCTTTTGTCAAGCAAATATGAGGCAAATAAACATCAAAACATTCTTGGAATCATACCACAAGGTATCTCAACGTTGTACAACCGCTTGTATATTTAATGGGAAAAAATTGTTGCTCAATTCAGTAACTTGCTTTCCTGTTTTTCCACACATAGGTGAGTGGCAAACTGCTGGGGGACTGCAGCTCAAACTCATATCCTATGGTTCCCTCTGACAGCGAGCAGTCTGGCTTTATTTTCCCCCTTCCTGTAGCTCCGTGCATCCTTCCCAGTAGCGCTTGGCCCTTTACAGGAATAGAACACTTGGCTTCTGATTGAGAGGCAATTTATAGTCACCGCTCTCTCTCTCAGCTGCATCCTGTTAAAGAGTCCTCCTCTTACTCATGCCCCTCTCTCCCCCATCTTCTCTCACGCTACCTACAGTGTCACTGTCCGTGGGTGTGGGAATATACTACAAACAGTCCGTTTTTAAGGAAGTTTTTCTTCCCGCTGAGAGGCTGCATTGACTTCAGAAGAGCATTGTACAATAAAATCCATTGTTTTTTCCTGCTTTTATCTCCAGTTCCTAATCCGTCTCTGCCAGGCTCATATGTTGCTTCAGTGGTCCTAAGGATGTGCATTTGTTTGTTGTCTGAAAAAGTGCTTTTCTTCATGTATATATTTGAGCATAAGTTGTATTTTATTTTATTTTTTTAAAAGCTGCTAGATATATGGACGAGAATGGAAAATGTTCCTCATGTGATGATAGAGAGATCAGTCGCTGTCTTTGCGGATGCTGCGATCCGTTGGGACGTTGTTGGGCTCGGGGCTCTTACACTGGATACTGGTGCCGTTCATGGGGCCAATGCTGCTCACCTGGCTCTCAGAGTAACACCAGCAGCACAAGCACGACTGTAAGGACAGGTGGAGAGGAGAGACAAATGATTAAAAGAGAACACAAAATGCAGTTTCAGCTAGATGAATAGATTGATTTATTCTTGAGTATAAGGGCCTTGGGAGAAACAAAACATTAGGAAGATTTTTAATTTTTTTTTCATTCGTTGAGCTTTGTTTTCTGTAAAAAATGAGGTTGTAGTAGCCCATTATATACGTACAACTATAGCAATGATGCATCATTTGTGGTTTTAATAACGTTTTGCTTGAGTTATTGATACCACAAGTACGGATCTTTCAACATCTTTCCAACTTTACTGTAATCTTGGACTGTCAAGTTTATTTGCGACATTGCATTTGAAATTTATGCATAATGAAAAAAAAACGTCCTCCTCTAATTTTTTTTAAATCTCCTGTGGCCTTAATAGTCTTCCATACCAAGAAGTCACTCATTAATACACTGTCTCGTGATTGTGTATTCTGTACACAAGCGTAACATTGTAAAATCAACAAGCAGCCTCCACTGGTTTGTATATAACTATTAAATCAGTTTTGTTTAGAGGCAGATTTGATTAACTGTTTCCAATGATTTATGCTAATTTAAACTGGCAATATCTTCATATAACAGAACACATATATGGGAGTGCTATTGATCCTCTCATCTAACTTTTGACGAAAAAGGAAAATAAAAGTATAGGCTATACTTCCCAGAAACGTCAAACTGTTTCACAATAGCAATTGTTTTCCACATGTGTAGCACAGACTCTCCCTCTCTCAACTCCTATACCGTGCAAACTCCAGGCATGGTGTATCTCAAGCCCAGGTCACTTTGACATTTGCTGTGCGTGACCTCAGCCATACAAAGCGAATACATAAATCAGCGTGACTGCTTTTACATGTTGCTCATGGAATGTCATCACCAACGCGGCCTCCGTGTCACTGACGAAAGCCCGAGTACACTGTTTGCTTTACTGGCCTGACTAAATCTGAAGTGTGGGGGCCTGTGTGTGTGTGTGTGTGTGTGTGTGTGTGTGTGTGTGTGTGTGTGTGTGTGTGTGTGTGTGTGTGTGTGTGTGTGTGTGTGTGTGCGTGTGTGTGTGTGCGTGCGTGTGTGTGTTTATGTGTGTGTGTGAGAGAGAGAGACAGAGAGATAAAGAGTGAGTGTTTCAGTGTGCTGATGCAATACCAGTAGTGGTGGTCTGTCTGTTGTAGTACAGGGAGGTACCATACCTTGAAGCAGTTTTTAAACTTCTTGCTGACAAAGTAGAGGATAATGGGGTTGATGCAGGAGTTGATTGTCGCGAGGTTCATACCAAGATAATCCAGGACCAACAGGAAACTGAAAACATGGAAATAGAAGAAAGAGGCGGATTATTATTAGTATTATTATGTACGTTTCTTAAGGAAGTGAGTGAAAGAGAGATCATTAAAGATCATCAGACGAAAAATTAGACTGTTTCATAAACATATAAAAAGTTCCTCTTAGCAGGTTAAACAACAAAAAAAACATCTGTGTCCACAGAACAATAGTGTCCTATTCATTTCCATACTCTGTACCTTTAAATAACATTGTGTAAGTGTCCTGTACCAGTCACTCACCTGAGCAGATCACATCTATTCTTATCTCTGGGGTCATAAATCATCTTCTTAAGGATCCTGCTGAGGTGCAGTGGGAACCAGCACAGGGCAAAGATGAGCACGAGGCAGAAGACAGCTTTGGCCACCTCCCTCCGCTGTGGAGATAAACAACAGATTGTGTTCCACCATTAGCCAGGAGATGACCATGTTTGTGTAATGGACGGCTAGAGGTTTTAAACCAATGTGGACTCATTTTACTCTGAAAAGTTGTACAAGATGATAAAGTCACATCAAAAAATATGTGTGTAGGAAGGTAGGGTCTCCATGCACCCCATTGTTATATTTTTGTAACTTACTTATTTGCCATCATCAAGGTGTTTATCAAACTAATTCTGATGTTCCGGACTTTTAATTTTTTTCCCAAGGGTCTGTTTTTTCGGCCATCTTTTTGCTAATTTTGGAAATCTTGTTTTTCAAGTTTAAGACACCAAACCTAGTTAAAATCATGACAATAACCCTTTTCATTCAGTTTCCCATGCAAGAATATACAGAAGTCCCCGGATTATGTCTAGCTCAAAAGTTGTGTAGATTTGAATTTTCTGACCCAACATACCCTTTGTGTAATATTTCAAGTGCGGAACATCAACATTTTTTATATTAGTATTTAGTATTACCAAAACGTTAGAAAAATATATCCACGGGGGGTGCAAATAAAACAGATTTTTATTTAGATGTCGTATTGTCCGACCTGTTTGAGGTGTTCACTGAGTGCGATCCTGAGGCTGCCGTTCCTGTGGTTGAGCATCTCCCAGGTCATCAGCGTGTAGAACACAGCGGTGCAGGTCAGCGGGACACAGAAGTAGAAGCCAAACAGCCACCAGTCCTTTGCATTCACGTAGAACTACAAGTAAACAAGTACATGGCAAACAGTTGAGTGGCACTTCAACTGAAATACTGTATAATGCACAAGTCACTGTGTGAGCCGGTAGTTATGGAACGAAAAAGAGTTGAGGTTTGTCAAGACGTATTATTTATTTTGGTCCGGTCCAATGACAGCCAAGATTTATTACAGAAGATTTATTATTCCCTTCTGTTCTTTTTGGTAATTTATCTCTAGAGGGAGGATCTCTCTTTAAAGTCCCGTAACTGCTGCTTATGTTGGCCTTAAAGGTTCAAATACTATAGGAGTGATTTGAGATTATATGGCTTAAGCAGGTATGATCCTAGTACTGAGAATCATTGCTCTGGTAATCGAACCTGAGCCAGACATAGACCACCACCAGACTACTAAGACGTCATTGTATGTAGTTCTGAAAACAAACCCCATCTGGCTCTCCGTGGTTCCAAAAGAAAATGCCCTTTTAAAGACACCGCAATTTCCAAACCCTACAAACGTGACAAAACTCAACCATATAAGCAAATTTCCATAAACAACAAGAACAAACATTTTGAAGTTTACAGATCCACTCCAAACTTTGGCCTTATGTGCCGCGTATCCACAAAACAAAGTTCTGCTACTTCATTTTTTATGATGTAATGCTTTCAAGAGGCTATCTGCTATCTTTTCTCAGACCTCAGAATTGCGTTGCTGTTATCTGACAGAGATTTCTCCAGTGTGGTGCGTTTGGAGTTAGACGTGCACATGTGGCTCAGCTTGAGGCCCCGGATCTCAGGTCTCAGTAATTGCGCTCATGGCCTGCAATCAATTATGTGCTCCACAGATGTGAGAAAAGGCCACGGTCATCCAGGGAAAACAAGAAGATCAAGTTTATTTGTTGAAGTGATACTCCTCCATTTACTCCTGGCTTGAAAGGTGAATGTGGGTGGACTGGCACATCCGTAGGTATGAAGGGGTTCAAATTGTCTTATGTTTTTAGGTGTGAGTTTCCTACACTATTAAATCAATTACAATTTATTTTAATATGGAGGTCATATATGAAAACATATGCCCCTATAATAACCAAAATGGCACAGGAGTGCCAACTGGCCACTAAAAATGCACATTTACTCCAAACAAATGACTAACACTTTTAGGACGATTAAAATGTTGCTGACGCTGAACTATCACTTTCACTTTCACTATTCCTCATACTTGTGGGTTTCATATCTCAGCAGTCCAGTTATGTTGAGTCTCTTGCTCATACAAAATTCAACCACCTTTCTGTATCAACCATGACACATTGTTCCATAGACAGCACATATTGGCCTTCATAGAAGCAAAACAATAGGACACAAAAGCACTTAACTGCAATATTCTTACAGGAAAGGCTGATAGTGTACATACCCGCATGTAGTCATTCTTGGGGTATAGCATACAGGTGTGGAACGTGGCGTTGTTGTAGGTGAAGTTGACCATGTCGAAGCACACAGCCTCCGGTACAGCCAGGAGCAGTGAAGAAATCCAGATGGTCAGAATCTCAACGACTGTCAACAGAGGGATGCCCACTCCCTGCACTCTGCTCCATGATGCCACAGCCCTGTACCTGTGTGTGTAGTCCAGACGAAAAAGATTAGGCCTTCCACATGGATCAGATTATTAAAATGATTAGATTAGAGTTAATATGATCAGGAGGGAAAGTGAATTACAAGGATTGATAATGAAATAGCACTCCTGGGATATAAATAAGAAAATTTAAATGGAAGAGTATCAAATATATAACACAATGAGCATAATATGTAACGGCCAGTTTGTTAAGGCGAGACACTGCATGCAAAACATTTTTTTCTTTATTGGCCATTATCTCAACATTTGGATTCTGAAGATTATAACAGAAAGATTTGATCACATGTTGATAATTGTCTGATTTATGAAACATTTTACGGTTAAAAACATGCTGAAAATGCATTTTTAAGACCTATGTACTGTTTTTTTTACTATGAAATGAAAATAAAAGCTGTATCCAAATTATGTTCCGTAAAAACTTTGGACGCTAAGATTTTGTACTTTGACTTCATCCCACATCTAGATTTTTGATTTTATAAAGAGATGCAAATGTGAGCATAATTACTTATACATTGCTTAATTTGCATATTGATTCAAACATTTTGGAAAAAATTGGAACACAAAGAATAATTGTATTAATGTAAGTACTCCACTGGCAAAGTTTTATTCTTATATCTATAGGTTAATCATTTTACCCCATTCACCTGCAGTGTCTCGCCTTAAGTGAAACAGTGCTGCAGGAGTTAATTTCCTTTCAGTCACCGCTCCACCGTTAAGTAGAAATCGTTAAAGTCATAATTTTCTTTGCGTCTCCCAATGGACAACGCTAACAGCATTTTCTATACGCATGGTAGCACACCAAGCACAACAAACTGCTCCGTCAGCAAAGAATAGCAAAGTGTTAAGAATTAACGAGGAGAGTTGATCAATTGTTTATTTTAAATATCTAATATTTATATTTTTGTGAAGCCTCCAAACAGAATGGCCCCGTGTTGGCAGAGAGGTCTGTCTGTTTGGCTTGTGTTTCCCTCGCACCCAACACTTGTTTGCCTTGTTTGTTTCATTAATGGGAAACCACTTGTCGAAATGTTTTAGTAAAAACCTGCATCAAGATTTTATGGCCAAAACAATATATTTTTCATGACACATTTGAATTTCTCTGTCGAACAACATGGCGCCATTTATATTTTACTAAGTGGTTATGTATCCACCTTTTTTTCTCTTCCTCCAACATTTAAGAGATACAAAAGGGTGTCAAGCGCTTCCACACACAAATATATTCTACACATTGCCTGGAATAAAATGGAGAGCATCTGCAACTGTAAAATGCTGCCGCCGTTTTCTCATAATAGAGGTCATTTATAATGTCGACCTACTTGAACCTTGGAGCTTATTCAAAGCAGGGCAGGCGAGCCTCTTATCGCTAACGTTGTGTCCAGTACATTAAGTGAGATGACACGGAGCTTCAGCACTTCATGATCATCTTTTATTCATTAGGGAATTTCTATTAAGGTACTATAAAAGAACTTACTATGTGTATACTTGTTATGAAAATCAATTTTTTTTATTATATAGATATAGAATTTAAGGTGCATATACCATACACCTAATGCTGCTTATAGAATATATGATTATATAAATAATTCCATTTAAGAAGTGAAGGGTTTTTCACAAAAGTTTTGAACACAGAGGCAATAAATAGAAGAGCAGTATCGACCTTTCTCGATAGTGATAGCTTGACTAACTGAATATTCATGTGAATGAACAGGAGTCAAAATACCATTAGATTTTGGTAACCAAATCAAGTTTATTAAATTTCTCTCCAATGATTGGCTGCCTCCTCCAAGTTTGTTAAAGAGGGCAGGAAGTTTTGCTTTTAAACTTAAAGGTGCAATATGCAACTTTAGGTGTGCCAAAGAAGTGAACAATTTCCAAGGTATATTCTCATAACTGGATACAAACAAACGTTCCTTACAGGAAAATTGGATCCCTGGAACACTGGTTGAAGTTAGAAAGCTATCTACCGTAAAACGTTACTGTTTCACCGTTGCTATATACAGTAATGTTTTTTTTACAAACATATTCTAGTCTAACATTTGGTCCCAGGTGCCTCAATAAAATGTAGTTTTGGATTTATGATGATAAAATTATTCAATACTAGGAATTTTGTGTAGAGAATATATGTTTTGGAAACAAACTGCAGGCCTTCCAAATGTAAACAAACCGCCTCTCACTTTAAACTGTACATAGTGCACCTTTAATTATTTATGTGATATAGACCTTTTTGATCCCCCATACCCGAAACTGACCCATCACACATTCACGAGTGCACTGACCTGTCCACACTGAGGGCACACAGGTTGAGAACGGTGATGCCCACAGAAGCTTTCTGCAGGAAGGGCACCAGCTTACACAGGACCAGGCCGAAATCACTGTCTTCAAATGGGAAACGTCCTGCCAGGAGCTAGTGGGAAAACCGCAAAGAATAATCGTCAAACAAACTCTTATCTTAAAAAAAAGACTTAAACCACACTGTTCATCACAATCACACTCAGATAAGTTCTTCCTTTAATCACTGTTTGTGCTTAGTTAATGTATGGTAAATGACTTTAAAGTAAGCCATCATCAGTCTTACGGGTCTTTAGGGAGCTTGACTAATAACCTCACTGTGTGTAACTGATCGTCATTAAAATCTATTTAAGGCAATTTTACTGCGCGGCCAAAAAGGCACATCAAAGACCTCTCTCCACACGTCATCTTAACGTCAGAGGCCGTTTAGCCTGACACGCACCATATGGAGCTCGTCAGCTGATAAACACATTTGCACATCTTATTCTACGAGCCAGAACTCGCTCGCGATCAAACTTGATATGAATAATAAGTCACTCTGTCTTCAGCGGATTCTCAGAGCCACTTCCACCCCGCCCCCCCCCCCCCTTCCTTATAGTATTACTTCCTCTGGGAAATGAAGTCAAGGCCGTGTGTGTCGAGACCTTTGTTCCCAATCAAAGTGGACTTGACGCGTTTCCTTTTGACAACGGGACATAACCTGCGTAGGGACGAGTCTCTCAAAGCCGGAGCTAAAGGAGGAACTTCACGGTGCTTCCTGGCCCCTCTTTTGTTTACTTGAACTCTTTACGTTTTTTTCTTCTTCTCCTTCTTCCCAGGAGCACAGAGGAAAGGAGACCCCCCCCCCCCCCCCCACCACACCCCCCCATCAATGTTTTTAATGTATTAGTAGCTGATTATTTTTGGAAACACTGTCACGGCCCTGAGGAAGTGAAGTGAGGGGCTTCAGAACGAGGTTTCAAAATTGTAGATGTGGCTCTGTCTCAGTTTGGGCTTAAAATGCCCCCCCCCACCCCCAACCCCTAACTTAAAGTAAGATCTCTATTTCCTTTCTGCACATGTTGCTCGCACTACAAAGACGCTGTGCCCAAGTTAATTCTAACCAGGTGGCTCTCTCTCTCTCTCTCTCTCTCTCTCGTTTTTTCTTTCTTGTTAGTAAAATGGCGACCCATGATGCACTATAGATCAGGGTGACTTACCACTCCATTTTGCCATCAGTCTAGATTATTATACAAAGCATGACATCATCTACCAACATAAATCAAACCAAGACATGAGCCGGGAAGCATCATCTGTCATCATTAACTTCATATTTTAAAGAATCCGCCTTCCTGAAGTAAACACAAGTGTTGTGAGTCACCCGGAAAATGAACACACAATTGAAAGCAGCTATTGCAGTCTGAGTAACAGACCCTGTTGACTTCTCTGATAACAACGACCAATACAAGTGTGTGTTTTTAATATGTTGTTGTAATATGTTGATACCGATATTTTCTCTACATTAGTATTGTTCATAAACACAAATCTAATAAGCCAATACTGTTTTGATCATGCCCAGCTGAGAATTGAATAACAAACAAATGAGTTTTTTTTTTATTACACTACACATTTTTGGACTTAACTTTTATCTGTATAACATATAGTAGATAGGGCTTTAATGAAGAAGTCAGTTTAAAACTCTTCACGTGATTTATCACTCGAGACTCGAAAATGAAACCTCCTGATAAGGGCCACTGACTAATGTCCCAGGTCAATACAAGGCCACTGCCATGTGTGACTACAGACTGATTCCCCATATTTATTTAAGTCAGCCATATCCCTGCTCCTCTCATCACTGATCTGCCCACACGAGGAAGATAGCCCACTGATTAAGCCTTCCTCTGTTTAGTTAGTTTGCTTTATTATCCTTACGGAAACTCCCTCCACTCCCTTGCACCCCCTTCCCACTTCCCCATGTTTTCCCGTCAGTAATATGCCACTTTATCTCTGCGTATCAACCTCCATTGTTGATGCATTTCATCATATGAACACACAGACCTGTCACTCAAGAGCTTGGCTTTGAAAATATATGGTCAAGACTTCAATTAAAGGTGGAGTCAGCGATTCTGGGCAATGCTTGTTGTCAAAATCACTGTTTGTCAAAAATATATATATAAAATTCAGTATTTCTACACAGTCTATGCTCTGTAAACAGGCATTTTGCAAACTAAGGTGGGCCCCCTTTGTTTACATACCAGATTACAGAGCCCAGGCTGTGTATTAACACTGGATTTTTTTTTTCAGGGCACAACCAGTATGGACAGGTAGCGGATTGTGAGGAGATATTCACTAATTTTGACAAAAAGTGATTTTGTCAACAAGCGTTCTCCAGAACTGCTGTTTCCACCTTTAATACATGCGCCAAACAGAGTGAATACCGTACCTTGAACACATTGATGGGTATGTCTATGATGATGTAGATGAGGTCCCCCAGGGCCAGGCTGGCTATGAGAGCGTTTGGCCCGTTCCTCATGCACTTGTGCTGGTATATAATCCTCAGCAGGGTGGCGTTGCCCACCAGGCCCACCACGAACACTACAATGGAAATGATGGTGTTGATGTACTTGAAATAGCCCTTCACAGAGGTGCTTTCCACGCACATGGGCATGGGTGTCTTTTGGACAGTGTCGTTTGCTGATACCACAGCTTGCGCGTCGGGCCCCAGGTGGAGCCCGGGCCCCGTGCCGGGACTGATGGTGCTGCTGTTGAAAGCTGGAGACTGGCGGGTGGAGTGGACCAGAGAGCCAGCCAACCAGTCCTCCTCTGCTGCAGCGCTGTTTATCTGGCACATTCCTCTGGCTGCCATACAGGCCATTAGCACCAGCATATGTAGAGCCGGGGCGCCCATTATGGAACACGTTGGCCCTGCTTAGGTTTTTCCTTGATCGAAAAAGACCGTCCCAATATATCTCACTGGTGAGAAAGGAGACAAAACAAATGAACAAGGTTATTCTTTCAGACAACAACACACAGCGTTCTTTTCTAATTTTGCCTCTTTTGACAAATCTACCCAAATTGGAATATCGCACGTCAATTAGGAGAAAGTGAAACAGCATTGGTGTGCTCTCAGAAGCTGTGTGGGGGAAACTCAAACAACTTCTTCAAGAGACTTCAAAAAGGGTTCTTGGCAAAGGGGGGCACATATGGAAGATGTCAGGCCCAGTTACAGTCAGTTAAAGATGGGACATTGGGCATCTCAGTTTGCTCTCAGTCTTTCCTGGAAGAAGGAGCTGTCTGTTAAGTCTCTGCGTCAATGATGTTGCAGCAGCCACATCGTGAGGCTTTATAACATCTTCTTCTGCTGTATTCGCAGTGAGCCGGGTTGCGTGTGTTGGCAACGGAACGATTTCCTCACTTTTGCATTCTCCTCCTGTTTCTCATTTAGAAAAGCTTTAAACAAAGAGCCCTCTTTTTTTTTTTTTGCCAACGCGAACGAAATGCTCCAGGGCTCATTTCCAGTCAGCATCCTTCAACGAAGGCATTAAGTTTAAAGTTGAACACAGATGAAAAGCCAAGACAGTGCCACACAAAATACATAGTCATGCCTTGGATTACCCTCTGATTTATTAAGTTAGTTTATTGTAATATACATATATAGCCTAGATATCTTCACATTTACTGCCTTTTTGACTGGGAACCCAACATACTTTCTGGACCAAATCAGAGCAATTCACTCTCCACCAAACTCCATGGTACGGAGCAGATAAAGTTTCAGACTGTCAGATGGATGGTGAAGCCCTTTTCATCATGTCACATGCAGGCAGCACCAGGCAAACTCTCTCGTAGCCCAGAGTTCTTCCTGCTCAAAGTCCCAGCTGTCACCGAGTACACAAAGAACTATTTAGCAGCCAGCCCTTCAAGTAGCATCACAGTTTAGCATCAGCATGACACCGCTGGGATCGGTGACAGCACGCAAACTGATGCGTCCATAAATAATAAATAGCTTTGGTTTTCACCTACCTCTTCTAAAATGTCTGCCTGGCCCCCTTGGAAAGCGTCAAGGCAAACTTTCGGCTGAAGCCCCCCAGACATCTGTATCACATCACATGAGTAATTAACGCACTATCAAAGCCGCGGCGTATCCCACTTGGTTTGAGCAATGCACCCGTCTGCTCCGAGGTGCCTTCGCATTATGGCTCAGAGTTTCCTGTGGAGAGTTTGCAGTATGTCTGAGTGTGTGTGTGTGAGGTAGTGTGTATTTCTGAGTGTGTTTCTGTGTGGTTGTGTGTGTGTCAGAGCACCAGTGAGGCACTTTGACTGGGTGGGATAGTAAATCTCCACCTCCCTTTGGTAACAGACTGGGGCCCCCTTTGGAAATATCTCCCCCCTCTCTCCTCACTCTCTCTCTCACTCTCTCTCTCTCTCTCTCTCTCTCTCTCTCTCTCTCTCTCTCTCTCTCTCTCTCTCTCTCTCTCTCTCTCTCTCTCTCTCTCTCTCTCTCTCTCTCTCGGAGGCACCGCCTGCTGACAGCCATCTCCAAACAGTACACACACACACACACACACACACACACACACACACACACACACACACACACACACACACACACACACACACACACACACACACACACACACACACACACACACACACACATGCAGGGGCAGGGGGGCATCTGGGAACCTAACGCCCCTCCAATCTGCCCCTTTACTTAAACCCCTCCCTTTCAATCCACTGTCTGCTTCACATTATATTGTCTTGTATACATTACATGCAACTGTTTCCTCACGCAGGAGGCAGCAGCAGCGGTCAGATGGCAGCGAGGAAGTCAGTGTCCGTGTTGTGATGTTGTGCTTCCTTAATTTGAGAGGGACAGGAAGTGGGAGCTAACTGTCTGTCTGCCTTTTAAGTTTACAGAGTAAATCACTGCTTGGGTGGCCCCCAGACCACATCACAATTTCTTACTCTCGCTAAATGTGAACCCCAGCATTGGTTTTGCAATTAAGTTTCATAGTAGCTGTAAAATGTGGGTAATTACCTGACTGTAGGGTACATTATAAAGTGGTGAGAGAGTGATTACGTCTATACACAAGCATTCCCCTTCAAACATGTAAATGACACAATGGCAAAGCCCTGGAGAATACAACATTCTTGCAGAACACACACACACACAGCAACACACAGACACAGACATACAGACAGACAGACAGACAGACAGACAGACAGACAGACAGACAGACAGACAGACAGACAGACAGACAGACAGACAGACAGACAGACAACCAACACACACACACACACACACACACACACACACACACACACACACACACACACACACACACACACACACACACACACACACGATATGTCTGTCCACAAGCATTCCCCATCAATTACCAAACATCTAAATCACAAAATATTTAAATCCCTCAAAATAACCAAAAAAACAACAATACCAAAGCCCATCTCAAACAGACAGCTCGGGCTGCGAGATGACTTAATGTCTGAGCAAGAGAAAAAGACAGGTCGGTGTCAGGGGGGAGAAGAGTGCTTCTACATCAGCGTCCATTATGGATCGAAAAATGGAGCGTTTATCATGATGTGTTCTGAGAGCAGGAAGAGGGCTATCAGAGCCACTACCACCATCCTTCTTTTCCCCCACTGCCAAAGAGCCAACACAGCAAGTGCTTTAAGGGGGGGGGGGGGGGGGGACACTCAATTAAAAACATCATGTGCTAGTCCTTTTTGCGTGAAGGAATTCAGTGCGTATTTGTTTAAAAAAAGGGGAAGCAACTGAATATTTTAGACGAATGGAAAGATAGATATGTTCAAAACCCAGATGTGGTCCATTGACAATTAGTAGATGAATCTTAATTTGATTGTGTGAGCTATGCTTTTTAAATCAACATGAACTTCAATAAAGTTAAACAAAAGAACGATGCGTTCATTTCAAATAAAATAGTAATTTCCTAGTACCTTTAACCACCATTTTTATTTAATGTTCAGTGACGTTATTATGTGTTGTTATAATTGTAAATGCTGGAAGAATCACATATAATCAAAGTCAAAGTAATGCAATTACCTAGCAACAGAGAGAAGTTGAGAGTAGATACAGTATGTGCGTCAGTTGCTGCAAAAGTAGACATGCATCCTTAACGAAAATGCTATATGATGAAAGAAAGCGAAATCTGGGTGAAGGTAGGAATGCACTCTACGTACAAGCACACATTGCACACACACACACACACACACACACACACACACACACACACACACACACACACACACACACACACACACACACACACACACACACACACACACACACGCACACACACATTCAAACACACGCTCACGATTGGCTGTTTCCCCGAGACCTTCAGTGTCAAAGGGAGTTGACTCAATATCCTGTGAGATGGCTCCATTGTGTGTTTCCAATCCTTTATTTTATTTAAACTCTGAGATGTTTGTTCTTTTTCAAACCCTTGCGCTGCTGATTTGAAGCAGCGTGTTCTACATCAAGCAGGCTTTCATTTCTTGCCCAGAAAGTCAAAAACTAAATAAAAGAAATATGTAGTTTGTCAACCATTCCCAAACATACGGAACGTATTGGCATTTTCTGATGATTTTTCAGATTTTCTTTGCACGACCAATGTTGCTGTTCTCATCTGGTGCGAAAAATTGTTTCCCCCTATGTTACAATTGTGTTTCAAGGATCATGCAACTTTACTGCCTGTATATTGTAATATAGGGTTTCCAGTACTAATGTAACTAGAAAAATATATCCTTCATGAACCTGTTAATTATTTTGTTTTATTTTGCCATTGTCTCTGTTAAGATCAAAACTTATAAGGAACCATCTTGTAAGAAATAACATCCTTTCTATTTCTCTACCACACATTGAATGCTATAATTATATGACATGGATATCATATAACACGACCTGCCTAAAGTTTTTGAATCAAACTTTTATGCTTCCTCCCAGGACATGTAGGTTGAGTGTTTACGGTTCATTTGCAGGTACTTTTCCTACAGTCAAAAGTGACTTAATTGGGTAATGCCAATATTTACAGCCATTTAAAATTAAAGGGATCGTGTTTTCTTTAATTGTAGTCATGAATTTATCATGGCTTCTGAATTAGTTATGGTCAGCAGTGGCGAATATTTAATTTATTGGAACGTGATTTGCTGACGGCATCTTATTCCTTATCCCGATTTTCTTTTTTTTTTGCCTTCTTTTCTCCAAAGTCCCTTGATTGTTGGCAGCTTCTGTGACATTTTAACTTTGGAGTCTTTGTTAGTCAACCCATTAATATATAAATGATGAAACCTTTACCTGCTCCCAGTTGCCGTGGCTTTCATGTTGTTGTTGTGTTGTTGTTTGGATCGTAATCAGGTATTAATGCCATTCTGTCTGAACTCAAAGATGGCAGGCTGCCTGGTAATTCATATGCTTGTTCTCTGATGGCATCTGTCGAAGTGTGCTCTCTGCATATTGGTACATACCCTATGGGAAATTTCAATCCAGCCCCAGACTTGAGTGGGATGTAAGCAATTTCTTAACTGGGACACTTGTGCTAGAAAAAAAACCCAGAAAGAACAGAGAGAAAGAGGGAGAGAGAGATGGAGAGAGAGAGAGATTAAGAAGTTTGAGGCCAATCCTACTGTGACAAAACAGTGTGACAGTGTGAAGAGGGTTCAGTATACCGCCTGGCTTTATTAATTTGGGACATATGGTTTACATAAACAAAAAAAAAGTTACAGCATAACAGAGAAACAGAAAATGGATGAATCTTGATGGAGGAATTTTCATAATAGCCTGATTGGTGCTGGCTCTTGACTTCATCTCAAAATGAACCGATATAATATTAACTAACCAACTTAATTAGAAGAAGGGAGTCTTTGGCAAAGCAGTGATAATTATATCGAAGCCTATGGAGAAGTCGGTGTTGCCGGGAAAGAATTTGGCTGTTGTGAAGTTCCAGCAACTTTCTTTTTTACTGTGGCTCTGGATTATATCTGAAAGTGTATGGTTAATGGTAACTGACAGGAGGTTATCTTTAGCATGATAAGTCTGAGGAAATTGCTAATTCAGGACTCTTTGAGCTCTCAGCTGAATTTCTTTTAAAGTAATTTACTCAAGAGTCATACAACGTAAATCATGACCAGTACATTTTGCTGTTCTTTCTTTCTTTTTAGCAACACACAAACAAGTCGTTAACACACACAGTGAATTTGAATGGCTGCATTTGAGTCTTTTGTGAGTCTTTCATTGTCCACCTGAATAGCCAGAGTAACAGGGCTAGCTGTCTTGTGCTGCATAGTATGTTGCAAATGTGTTTTGCACTTGAAGATGTCTTTGCTGCTTCATATCTCAGACCTGCATTCCAACCACACAACACCTTACGGTTCCCAAACTCAGCCACTTCCAAAGGGATGACTCATTCTTACCAGCATCAGCAGCTGAAATGAAGGGAGAGGTAAGGCTGTGCATTAATAGTGCTCCGATGTCTCTGCACTGCATTGTGGTCTGTCTGTACCGTCTTAGCGGCTGGATGAAGATCTGCATCTCTAAATATGAGGCCTTGGCTTGCAGCAGTCCACCGATGGACTGCCTACTCTGGGTAATGAATGAGTCTGTACCTCAAGGAACAGAGTTTAAAGGCCTACTTCACCAGTGGGAATATGAAGGTGTATTGAACTCTGAGATCCTTTGTAGTACAAATGTGCAACATTTTTAGAAATCGGTTTATCCTAGCCTGGGAAAAGTCAGAAAGAGTGTTTTATGGTCTCACTGTCTAACCCTACAGTTTGCCCAGTTGTGATGTCACTGTGTTGTCACAACTGGGCAACCTATAGGGTTAGACAGAGACGCTGCTCCTTTGCATAGAAAGGAGCCAGTAGAGGTGGTTTGGGCATTTGGTAAGAATGGGTATTTTGGGTGAAAAACCCAGGACTATATCCACACTGGCCCTGTAACGCCTCAGGATCCTAGTTAGAGTTGGTCGATGTGGCCCGGGAAGTTTGGGGTCCCTTGCTGGATCTGTTGCCCCCGAGACCCGACCATGGAAAAGCGGACAACGATGAGTTAGATGAGTTAGTGAGATTGCTAATTCAAATTTTCTGCAATTTTTATAATAGCATTTGGTTAATTTTTGGAAAAGAGTATATTGAACTTCAATGGTGACATTGCATGAAACGTGTATCAAGAATAAAAGTGTGGGTGAACACTGAGCCTGGAGTTTGCAAGCAAATAATGAATAAATTAAAAAAATAAAGATTGAAATGTTGTTCTTCACCATCTACATACTGTGGAGTCTCTCTAAAGGGTTGTAATAAAATTGTTCCTTTAGGAGACAGGATTGTTCAGTGTGTGTTGTGGTTATACAGTAAGTTGATGTGGTTACAGGCTCTTGGATCTAAAGTAGAGTGTTAAACTGTGATAAAAGTTCAGGATGTCAGTAGATGATAGCCAACAGTGACCTAACCCACAATTCATTTTAATTAGCACCAGCTTTTGAGTCCACTATCCGCAGCTGTACCACATTTACTGTGATTTATGTAACACACATCCTTTTGCACTGCAGATTAATAGTCAAATTGAGTGCCCTCAACTTAGAGGCCAATTGTATATCCTTGCACTGACACATAGGCTAATGAAAAATGTATCACAATCTTTGTGAACATTTTGTATAGAAAAACGTAAAAAAAGTTGTAATGTTCCATTATTATGCAATGCTATCTATTGATAACTGTTACGTCATCCAGGGGGATAATGAATGCAAACACCCTTTCCCCTATCTATGCAAATATACAGTCCAATTGCTTGTAGTATTCACATGCTACACACAGGGCTCTCAGACATCAGGGTAACCGATAGTGCGGTCTTTGACATGGCACTTACAGCCTAGACACATTCCTGCTAACAGTCTGGCTCTTGTCGGACAGACCCTAACCGCGTTGATAAACGCAAGAGTCCGAGCCCATCGCACTTTGCTTGCCCCTATCAGAAAGCCCAAGGGTGTATGTTCAAAATGTCTGGGGAAAGCCTGCAATTTTAGCTCTACGTCTTTCAGAATTTTTTGGCTGAAAATAAGGATAAATGTCCTCTTTTTTTTGCTGTGGTATTTATTTTCCTTTTTTTTTAAACATTGATATATCTGTGAATATTTTGTTTAAACTTCTCATTAGTGTGAAGATGTTTGGATAACATTGTGTTCTAGGTTTCACCGAACGATAAAACTTCCACTGAAACTGTTCAACACTTTGCGTTCTTTCCATCAGGTAGGTTACATGTGAGAAAAAAAACAAAAACACAAAAAAAACATCTGTGGACAATTTGACCCTGGCATGCTGCTCGTAAACACAGCTGCGTATAGACCAAGTGGCCAAAACCGAGGATAACAAACCTCAGTCAAGAGAGACTGATGGGCTTTCTTTGTTGAACTCCCAGATGTTGCCCATGCACTCCGAGCTCTTTCCCTGATACCGACATGGTATCATCAGACCACGATGTGAATGCATTTCACCTTGTATCTGCATCCACCTGTTTGGTGAGTGCAGTCTTTGGGCATATAAGAAAAGCATTTTGGATTTTAAACATGACTGTTGGATAAATAGGCTCTGTTCTTGGCTACAGGTGGCTGAGAGATTCATAGAATGCTCTCTTGTACATCCATGGCTACTAAGTTGACATATGTAATTTTTGCATAGGTTATTCAAGAGGTGCCCTCATGTCGGACAACCCTTTGCATGTTTACCTCACCAGTCTGTTCCCAACTGTCCATCATATCCAGTTGCCATTTTAATTGGACCACCCTCCCCCCTCAACCCCCCCCCCCCCCTCCTCTTTCCAGAACACCTAATCCCTCCACTTATTACCCCTTGATTGCTAGCAGTGTTTTTTTCTGCTTTGATGTTTGGCATTTGGCCCGTTTGTATTCCTCTACTAGGCTGCCTTTGGAAACCAATAAACACGATACTTTTTCTATACAACTATCTCACAATCTATGATTTGTGTGTAGAACGCAAGGTTGTGAGAGTATTTTAACATAAAAGAGAACAATCTAATTAACAGGGCTAGAACAATTGTGTCTACTCTTTCTTCATAACTACAGTACATATGTTTTACTTCTATAAGAGGGACTTTGGATGAAATTAAACATGTTTTGAATTTAAACACTATATTAATTTCTACTACTGAAGCAGAACTGACACTGCTGAAGACCTTTGTAATGAAGATGGCATCAGCTGGTGACATATAACGACAAGCTAAAAGTGACTGCCAGAAATAGTGTCATAAATATAGTCCCAGCACACACGTGGTTAATCAAACATCTATTTTTGTGTCACAATGGGTTAATAACAATTGGAGTTATACTAGCCAAGTCTGTTTTTAACACATACACACACACGTTCATTGTATGGCTTGCACCTGTCAGAGTAGTCATACACACAATTGGAAGCATATATTTTTTGTCATTGTTGTTTTTGGCAAAGCAGCCCTTTAAAAAATTGTGCAACACATTTTTTTAACTGGCACATTTCATCACATTAATAAAAAGCTAAGAATGCTAACATGTTCCTTTATTACAATGAATATAGGCACGGCCATTTTTTATAGAGTCGCTCCCAAGTATTCCATCCCACTGCTGGAAATATTCAAAGCACCACATGTGTATTAATCTACCACTGAAAATATGAATGCATTATTTACTCCTTTTTGAGTAATGTTAGCCAAAAAACAACAGTGGCCAGCTGTTTTTAGGAAATTACCGAGCCCTTTTAAAAAATACATAACTAGCGCAGACCAGTTTTTTAAAGATTTATGTCTTGAGCGGGAACCAATGGGCTGGAGTCCCTCAGACAGGCTAGATAAATCAGACACTTTTGATAGATGGACTAAGATGTTGTTGGTTTTTCTTGATGAGAGTGCACCAGACGTGAACACAGACTGTGCCGTGATGACAGTCAGTGTGTTCTAGATGTTTATTGACATTTCACGTCATCGCCGTGTCAAACAGCTACAGAGTTGCATATACTGCGGTCATCTCATAAGACCTTCATGCATGATACATCACCTCTTTCTGTGTTTTTTTTATGTTGTTTATCTGCAACGTTGATTAACAGACCACTGGGATTTCCTGGCCTCATCTGGCCTTCCACACTGTGCAGCACACAGGCTCCTTCAGCTGACCGGGGGCAGAGACTTCCCGGACCTTAGCGTTCTCCCTCGTGTGTATGAGTGAGAAACAAATAGAAAGGCAGCTGTCAAAGGTTAGAGTGGGGAAGACTGACACCATCTGGCAGTGATTATGTCTCTGATGACAGTCTGACATATCATGTGTGCCTTGAATCTGTATTTGTGGTCTGTGTGTGTGTGTGTGTGTGTGTGCAGAACATGTTGTAATGTCTGTTTCTTTATTCTGATTTTTAAAAATGGCCTGTGCCACGACAAATGGTATTCAGTTGTAACCATTTACACACAATGTAAAAATAAATCTGAGTTTTAAGATTCAGCATGATGCTAAAGCACAAAATCGCTAATGCTAAAGTAACGATAGTACCTTGCATGATAAAAGACGTGGATGATCACACTGACTAGCGGTGATTGCTGTGATTCATAGGATATGCATATATCTAAGAAAGGCTCCGATCAACAAGCCTGGAGCATTAAACTGACCTTTGACTTCTATAATGGGGACCTTATTCGGCCCCAGGGGTCAAAGGATACTTAGGGGCCCACCTGTGTGGACAATTAACACAGAAAGCTTGTTTTTTCAAACTGAAACACAAAACTGAAAAAGATCATGTTCGCATTCAGCAGGAGCTGATGGGAAAATCTGAGTCACTTGTGAATATATTTACAAGATCCACTTATGACACTTTATAACGTAACACACTTTCAAATGGTTTAATCGTCTCTCTGTTGACAGAGTTAACTGGTATTGAATCGTTTACTACGCTTTACAGATCTGCAATCAGTGGTCGTAATGAACATGTATAAAAACTTTTGAATCAGCAGGTCGTGAGCGCACAGTTGAGCGAAAGCCTCAAGAATCTGGTCTCACGAACATTACAACTTGTGAATATTTATGACTCACCATAAACATTGCTGCAAAACAGATGGGTAAAGGCTTGTGTTTTTTCCTGTTTTCATTGACTTTTTCAGTCAGCAGTTTGTCTGTTTGAACAAGATTAATAATGGGTTGGATGTTTACTCCGTTACAATAAACCATCAAGACTAAATAATAATCCGTCATTAGGTAATGGTTTATGATCTCAATTATATGTATTTAAAGCATCATTAATATATTTGATGGGCCATTTCGAGCAGTGGAATAAGCAGTAAAGACAACATTGACGTTACAAAGAGGTCATGGTTAACAGGTTTGCCAAAAAATGACCTAATTGCATCATTACCAATCCAGCAGGCGTAAGGCAACATTAGCACTAACTCAGGATCATTTATGATGTGTTACTCACTGTGTGCAACCTTCACATTACTGGTGGCCTAGTTATTTGATTCATTGTTTGTATTGTTTGTATAAAACTATTATTAACTTTACCTATGTTAAAAAGACAAAAGGTTTTCCCTCTGTGTATGGGCTTACATTCTGGCAACCCAAAATATATATTTTTTTTATTATTATGACTATTTGTGTAGCATTTAAATATGCTTTATTAGCTATTGATTATGGTACAAATGTATTGATTCAGGTTCTGAATATTACAGTATGTCCGTCTGTGTCCACGGCTTCCATGCCACCGTATTTTTATTTCTTATCGTTCGTGCAATCAGTCTCCGCGTAAGAAAGAGTAATAGTGACCGAGCCTCTCAGAGTGAGCGCCGTTTCCTGTGCTTAGTGATCAAAGTTGAGGAAATGGGCAGTGCCAGGCATGCCAGGGCAGGGCAGCCAAGACACTCACTGTGTGTTTGGAGACACGGGTTATTGACCACAGGCTCCGTGCTTTTATAGAGCTATGTTCTTTTTGGTTTTTGTATGTTTCTCTAAGAGATGTGTCGATAAAGACTAATGCGGGACAAGTGTTCGCAGCTTGAACCGTGTCCGTATGAGTTTAAGCACACAATATTTTGAAAGTAAGTTTGACAGGAAAAATGTGGCTTGTTAAGATGTTGTGAAAATAACAATCAGATATCAAGAGATGACCATTTAGCATCTCACAAATGGACCTCACCCTCTACGTTTCATTAGTTCAGTAGCATTTTGGGAGAACTTTCCACAAAAAACAACAACATGCTATGGTGATATTGAGCTCCAGTGTCATTCCACACATTTTACTATAGTCTGGCTGTGAGCTTGAGAATGTGTTTTTCCTGTTTTATTTCATCCATGTCCCACAAGGATTAAATACAGTCGTTGGCCAGCCAATTTTCTCAACACTGATAGCTTGCAAAGGGGAACAAACTTTTCTCACATCAAACTATAATTGAGCGACAGAGACAGGCTTCCCGAAAACCCTGAGCATGTCATGGCATCCACATCACCATCATCATTTCCTGTGCTTGTTTACATTACATGTTCTTCCAGAAGACAGGGCTGCTGCCTATGAAACTGGGATAGTCGGAAATGTCAAATGACTATCAGAAAGCCTGTAAAAAGGCCTACATTGTAAACATGGTTGCGAAGGTCACCCAGTTACAGTTCATTTTACATATACATACACTACAGACAATGTATGCAACAAAGCCTGGGACTTGACTGTGTCCCAGCAGTTGGGAATACAGACGCAATGTCAATGTTTAATTTTTTTAATCCTATCATTTATTTAAGTGGACAATATTGAAAATATAACATACAAAATTGCGATGTTATCTTCATAATTGTACCTGCTGTTTTTTTATCATCACAATAATTCGGACCCTTTTTAATAGCCATTTCAAACATTGTGCCAAGTATGAAGTCACCATTGACATTGTATTCTTAATGTTGTAATTGCGGGATTTTTTAAAAACATCCAAACATGTACAGTATTGAAACAGTCCTGTTACAACATACCCATTATTACATCTGGACAGCGCAGCCACATAATAATAAATGCCCTTTGTGCTAATTGTTGTTATGAGTCTGGTTTACAATTAAGTTCATACTCCTCTATGAGCCTTATAACCTCATTAATGTCTCAGGTTACATAGTCCCTCTGAAGACAATTCCATTATATCTATCCCTGCTGAACTAACAACATTAAAAAAAATCCATACACCGACTCCCGTCTTTCATATTGAACAAACAACACAGACATCATAAACAAAACACTTTAATTTTGCTTCAGAAGTGATTTCTCCACACCTTTATCATCATAAAAACACTATATTGTATATGTATTTTTTAATCTATCTGTGAAACCGGGTGAAACATGGGAAGATGTACCAAAGCCATGAGGCAGAGATCAGTGGAGCAACATGAGAGGCTTCCTGTGGTCGGGGACCCTCAGAGGAGAGTGGATTACACGTTTAGAAGTTCTTGGATCACAGTGCAGCCTGCAGCCAAAACCTCCACCTCCATCTGGTGTCGTAACACATCGGTCGGTGCTAATGACCTAAAGCCTGCTGGTTCTCTGCTCCAAAGTTCTATAGTCATCAGTATGTCTCACCTGAGGACCGACATGGACCTACACATCAGCAGGAGGTCCGCTGTTCAAAGCCATTTTTCATGTCTGATGATCGCATGAGAATTCATTCATGGAACTATTACTTACTTTTTTATTAAATTTGAAAAAAAAAATACTTTAAATTTTTTTTAATGATTATGACTAGAGTTCTCATTGTGTAATTATCACAATTATCTCCATGCCAAAACAGCATGTCAGTTCTTTCAATCATCATTTTACACATTTTTCGACTGCTCATTTTAAATACCCAGAATTATACCCATCACAATCTATTCATCGCATATCATTTTAGGATTGATTTAGAATGTTACTAAAACTGTCCTTATCAAGGTTACAAATTACCGGTATGTACTGACTGGGGAGATTGTTTGATTTCTTGGGATGCGCTCAGCATTTGATCCAGATGATCACACAAATCGGGTGGCTCATCTACTGCATGAGAATGAGTTTGCATTCAAGACTTAGCTCTTGATAGGTTCTGATCTTTTCTAATAGAAGTGTCTCTGTATTATGCAGAGCCCCATTCTCTCCTTCCCCCCTTTCCAGAGGTGTTCCTCAGGGATCAATTCCAGGTCCTCCATTCATTTCAGTTCACTTGAAGCCACATTATTTGGAAACACAACACACATTTGCATTTGTGTGTGAAGATGATACATCAGGTAAACAATCAGGCCATGTTGTTCCCGATAGTGAGCTTGCGCCCTGCGTGGTAGCTGCTGCTATCGGTGTATGAATGTGTGTGTGTGAATGGGCGAACATGTACAAAACAATGTAAAGCACTTTGGGTCTGTGAAAAACCAGGGAAAAGCGGAGTCCATTATTTGTCTGCCTGTGATTTGACACATACTTATTTATTTTTTATTTTTATAATGTCATTACAGTCATTTGAATCCTCAATCAATCTCAGACTATAATAAACAGAAACACCCTCTTTGCCCCACCTCCTCCTCTTGACCCCTCTGTGACGCACACAGGGGAGTAAGATGTAGACAAATTCAAGTAGCCCTCTTATCCAAATCTCCCCGTGTACTCAGAACATTGCCGTGGTGAGTTCCTTAATAAAACATAAACAGAGCGAACATGAGTAGACATCAGATGACCTCTGGCTTATTGTGGATGCGAGGCCACCCACTGGGAGAGCCCTCTTCAATCAACAGCACGGGTTACGCGTGGTGTTAGGGTGCAGGACTGAGATGAGTCTGTGCTACAACCATCGTTTCTGATGTCCACAATCCAGATCTCCGCCGTTGTGCCTTTTTTGGTTTCTTCCAAAGGACCTAATTCCCAGAGAGAACACATGCAGTCTCATGAAACATGTCCAAAGAAAACAGCCACCCCGGTGACCTGTCAGTGTGGGCCTCATAATCCTCAGGGGAGGTCCCATGGGCTGAGCAAGAGATCTATGATTGATTTATGATTTAATTACACTAGGAAAACATTGTGTGTGCGTGTGTGTGTTTTTGTTTGTCTGTGTGTGTGTGTGTGTGTGAGTGTGTGTGTGTGTGTGTGTGTGTGTGTGTGTGTGTGCGCGTGCGTGTGTGTGTGTGTGTGTGTGTGCGTGCGTGCGTGCGTGTTTAAGAGATAAGGGAGCCACATACGATCAGAGCTGGTTTTGATCTGGTTAAAATGTCATCTCTTTTCCGAGTGATTTGCTTCCTCTAAAATGTTATTGTCTCCACTCTGTGAAGGAGTTGTGGCAGTATTGCACTATGACCGAGAGGCTAACAGGTGTGTTGTGTTTTATATGAATAAGATTAAATAAAGGGAAGTAAAACTGTCTGAATCATAGAATGTACACACATTCACACACCCAGACTAATGCATAGGAATTTACACCCTGTCCAACCAAAATAATTACTTTTATATTTAGAAAATTATAATTTGTAGTTATTAATCTTGGCCATGATAAGATAGAGCACATCAGCTATCCATCCATTTCTTACAAACACAGTCATATTGTGCTCTCACATCCTATTGTATTCATGCAGCCACAAACTATTTAGAATAAGATTAGAAAAATCTACATGTTTGCTTCCAAAGTATAGTCCCCCACCCTACACTTTGATTCAAATCACCCCTTTTATCAACAAAAGCTCCCGGTACAAAACCATCATCATTAAACTACAGGAACAAGAGGATAAGAACAGAACTCCATTTAGAAAGCGAACAATCTTAGCGAAAGAAGAAAAAGTAGACTGAGCATTCAGACAAGGAACAGGGTGACTGTTATGATTTACTTTCATACAGTGAGTCCCGACGCCTATGCAAATGAAAACAAACTGCTACAGTTTGACTGACAAAGACTGAATAGTGCAGACGTCGATAATCTAGCATTGTGTCCAAGAAATGTCAGCCAGCAGATGTAGCCCTATAATCACAAAACCTTCAATAAGCATGCAGAGGTCCAACTATTTCGCTCTGAAAATCAGTGTTGGTCCCTGGAGAGCATATTTATTGTTAATACATGTTAAAGATAAGAAATATTCACAGACGTTTTTTCAGCATTAAACGTTTTGCTTTTCCCATAATTTAGATTTCTTTCCATTCTTGTTAAACAAAATGCTACCAAAGCTGAAACCCTAATGCCTTTGTGATTGCCTCAGTAGGGCATAATGGCAAACATGTGGCAGCCTCAATGGTACCCTCTCTACCCTCCGTATGGCAGCACTTAAATGGTTAAAGGTTTGAGGGATGGAGCGGTTTCCTCAGCACAGTTGAGTTTGGTCAAAGAAACGAAAGGAGAATGCTAAACACTGGCCCGACTTGATGCAAGCAAATACAAATATACAACATTCTTTTTGATTTTTTCAATTGTGACCTTCTCTGGCATTGCAAATATTGAATTTGTTTGCACTGAGTTTGTCCGGTTATTTACAGATGCTGACTAACTTTTTTTTAAAAACATAACATTTTATATTTGTTTTTATTCAAAGTTGATGATTTAGATTCGAATCTGATCGGGGGGGTGGAGGGGAGGGGGGCCTGAAGGTGGACTGAAGCAAGTTATCTGACTGTCTTTGTAGATAATGCTGCATTAAAGTAGTTGAAAGAAACTGTGGAAAATCTACTGCAGGATGAACGATGCCATCTGAAACAAATTTCCTTCCTCCACGGAGATTCATTTGAGAAGAGGGAATAATACACAAGGTCAAGCCCTAGTGCATATGTACTGTAAGGCAACTGGACAATGCAAGTGTGTGTGTGTGTGTGTGTGTGTGTGCGTATGTATGTGTGTGTGTGTGTGTATGTATGTGTGTGTACATTGTGTTGCTCGGTAAAGAATCTTGATTTGTAAAATACAAGGGACTCTTTATATGTAGGCTTCTGACTACCTCCATGTTAGATATTTGAACCCTTCCTTTGATGCGCTCCATCAGAGACCAACAGCTGACTTCTGATGACACTATTGGGGCGACAGATACATGACAATTAAGCCGACTACCGCTAACAGTTGTCTCTGTGTTAAAGGACATACATGCGTGTGGTCTATTTATAATCATGTGTATCGTCATGTTCGTTTGAGTGATATCATGGCCAGTTGTATAACAATACTCTAGGTCATCCGGACCTTTCAGACCAATTTATCGACCCTCTCCCTTGAATTTACTACAGCCCCGAACGACAGATATATTGTTAAGCTTATTTTGAATTGGCCTTGTGTTACTGCTACTGGCAATTAACGACTGAACCGCAGACTTTTAGCAAAAAGCATGTTTTGGAGAGGAGCTTGAGACCTCCGTGAGAAATTTGTAACCTCTCTTCCAGGGTTCAGTGGGCTTTGGCTCTCTGCCTGGAATCTTCAGGCTCCAGATGATGTTCCGGGGCCTTTTGGGTTCTAAAATGCATAAAAAGAATACTTCCTACAAACAGTAATCTAACAGAGAAAACAATTCGAGACGTGATTGTGCTTTTTCATCATCAAAGACTTCTTCTGAATGAGAATTTTTAAAAACTATAAACGTCCAAGCCAGTAGTTCTCGACCCCTTTTAGCTTCTGCTGACCCTCATAAACGAAGCAAAGTGAAATTGTGTCACTCTTAACTAAGGTTATATATATTTATGCACTATGAGCACTTAGAGCAAGAGTGGATATTTTTCCTTTTCAGACTGTTACTTTGAGTTATTTTGATGTTTAAAAGGTCACAGGAAATAAAGCAATGGTTCTCAAGGAAATTGGAAAGATTAAATATAAATGGTATGTAGATATATCTTTTTATCTGTCTAGTCCGTAAAATCAGTTTTAAGCCTCCAGATCTCTGACTTTAATATATATATATTTATGTTTTTAATGTTACTATGCTTTAGTCCGTTTTTCTTTTGTCATAGATACTTTTGTTGAGTTTAATCTTTTTGCCCTATATGCTGAATACTTGAATACTCAACATCTGACAGCTTCATAATTGACAGCTTTCCATATTTTTCAAGTTTTTATTAAGATTTTTATTGTTTTATTGGAGCGCACAGTTATAGAACATTTTCCAGTTTTGGTGTTTTAAAGAAATGACCACTAGATGTCATAGTTGCTTGGTTTTCAAGAATATCCACCAGTATTGATTACTAACCTTTGTAGGGCTGATGTTACTTATACTGAGAAGTACATTAATCAGGAAAGCAGGTTGTTTCTGTACTTTGTGTTAATATTTCCAATACAATATACACATAAAGCATGGTCATTAGACTGATTTAAAGTTGATGTCAACTCTTTTCAATTAGATTTTTCCTAAATAAACAAATGGTCACAGAGGCAGTATACATGTTTTAAAACACATTCATACTCAGTTGTAATAATTTCATTTTTTTTCTTGTGTGTGTGTGTGTGTTAGTTGAGTCTTTTTATAAATAACCGCACTACCTTTGAAAGGAATTAGGGGAAATAATTGTCAAAAAATTCCCTCAAATTCTGTTTTATACTAACAAGCAATCATTCAAACTTGTGCAGAAGTCTAGCCCCAATGCAGAAGAAAGAGGTCCACCTTTAACATTTCACTTTCTCTCTGCAAAGTTAGGACAAAAGGAGGGTATCAGCCCACCACACACACACACACACACACACACACACACACACACCCCTCCTCCCCCTGTCTTCAATTTCTCCTCTGTCTAAATTGTCTCACTTCTACTGAGTGAGCGTCATCTCTCCATCTTTTTCCAATTCAAGTCAGACAGATGCCTCTCTCCGGAACTTCAGAGCTGTGTGTGGAGTGGAAGTGATGAAAGCCACAAGAAGCCGGGTCCCACTGCAAGACCCCGCCGCCTTCGTCTGCCAGCACAAACTCCCTCATTTAGAAGCACATCCTGGAACTGGGGCTCTGCTTTTTAATTAAAGCCTTGGTGGATTGGGCCAGACTTATAGTGGAAGGGTTTGCGGGGGGAGGGGGGGGGGGGGGGGGGGGGACTTTAAAGTTGCACTTGACAGGTATATTTAAGTTCAGCAAGTTTGACCAGATGGAGCATGTATATTGTATAAGTCTTTGAATACGATGGTGGTGTTGGTGCTGGGGTGGGAAGAGATATATCAAACAAGAGAAAAAAGGAAGAGTGGAAGGGTGGGTGCTATAGTTGAGGGATGCAGGCAGGCGTGGGTGGGGTGTGTGTGTGTGTGTGTGGGGCGGGGGGGAGGGGGGGGCGTATAGGGGAGCCCAGAGTAACTAGCAATGGTAGCAGGCAGAGCAAAGCCTTCTGGGTGATTCTTAGATGTTTCTGCAAAAAGGAGCATCTCAGGATTTAAACTCACTAAGAGCATGCAGTGTAGATCTGGCGTCAGATAAAATAAGACGTTTGAAAGACTTAATTGTTAATATTCATCAACACGTCTAATTATGCAGCGAAAAAAAAGTGAAAAATGCATTAGGAGTTGCTCCGCAGACGACGGGATGTGTCCCTCAGAGAAGGAACTTCTAAGGTTTCAGTTTTCTATGATTCATTAATATCGATCCTTCTTCTTCACTAATCAGCGGCATCACAACATCGGACATACAAACAAGTCGACTGATCAAAAAGAGTATGCAGCATCAAGTATTGAACTGCGCTTCCCTTTGCGAAATCATCTTTGGGAGGCACAAACATTCAGTGGCTTGACTTGAGAGAAAAAAAAACCCTCCACCCCTTCATATGTGAATGTTCTTCGTCCAAAATGAAAAGTTTTGTTGGAAAGTGTGACAGAAAGTCTCTCAGCTTGAACAATTCGTCTGGAGGAAAGTATTGCACAGGATCGCTGACTGAATGCTGCCTTGCTATAATATACAGAGTTTGAAATGTAAGTTTTTACATTGTTTGCCGTGGTCAGATTTAGACAGATATTCTTTATAAATACATGAACACAAACAAACTCCCACAGTGTGTTCTGTCCACTTCTTTTTGTCTTGTGGCTGTGAAAAGACTGAGACTGTGTATTGTGCTCCCTCTAGTGAATCATTTTGGAAATGACAAACTGGACACTTGATCCTGGAAAGAAACACAGTCAGGAATTGTTAGTACATCAGCAAAAAAAAAAAGTCAAGACAATTTTGTCTGTTGCTTCTTTGCCTGCATTTGTTTAACTTGCTGTTTTTTCATTTTCATTTAGTTTCAACATTTTATTGGATGATAAACCCCTTGAGATGTAGCATCTCATTTCCGTGGAGGTCCTTAGGAAAACAATCAAAGGAACCAAAGTAATACACAAAAAAACAAAAACTTACAAAGACAAGCCACACATTAGAGCTGTCACATTATCCCACAATCTATGCCCATTGAATTAAATCAAGATTATTACAAATTAATATAAATGTACAAGTGATCTTGTGTGAAGTAATTTCCATAGAATTTCCCCTAAAAGTATAGACATTTATATCTGTATAAAAGAAACATCAGAGAAAATCCTTGGTCCTCTGAGCCCAGTTGGTCAGCTTAGCTATTTCCTAACGCCCAGGACTTATTACCCATCTTCCCTTACCCTTTGATTTCATCATCATTCTGGACTTCAAACTGTTGAGGAAGTCTTTTTTTACTGCAGAATGTATCCTATAGATCAGACATATCATTTTTACTAAAAGTGTATCCTCTAAGTAATCTTCTCCTCTAAAACCTCTGTTTTAAGTACTATGTGTAATGTGACAATGCTTAGCAATACAAGAAGCCCACCATCAGGAAGCATTAACCTGCTACAGTAATATGAAAAACAGAATGAAAGGAAATGTCCTCTTTTCTTATTAATTGCCCGTATCAAACACATACGAGTTACCACTGTAGGGCACATCTTTCCCACACATGGTATTTTTCAGTCGGTGAGCAGTTAGGATTTAAAAGCACTGGGCAGTTCTCTTTTGCTTCTGTGAATTAATAATCAAAGAAAAAAAGGAGGAAGAAGGAGTGAGGCCTTCAAAAATCAATGGAACCATCAACAAGGATGGGTTCGCTGTGTGTGCCTTTCCTTCACCTGGGTGACTGAGTGTGTGTGCGTGTATGCAGGTGTGTGTGTGTGTGTGTGTGTGCGCGTGCGTGTGCTCGTGCCCATACAAAAGCCTGTCCATGGTGGGGCAGCTCTTGCACAAAGACAGATCAACAGTATCTTTCCAGCAGTTGTACATCTATATCAGAGAAGCAGAGCTAACTTGTGCGGAGAGAGAGACGGAGCGCTCTTTTTGGGATTTGCTCTTTCTAAACACCGGTTGTCTCCTCCAATCAGTGTGGTCATGTCTGCATTATTGATACAGCGGAGGGCCTGAGGGTTCCAGGCTCAGATGGTGCACACGCTCACAATGTTCTCCTGTGTGTCTGGAGACAGTCTGCCGGGTTCTGGGGAGAGCTCAGAGGTATAAGCCGGGACAAAGCTTAAAAAAATTAGGCCTAAAGCTGAAAACCTGAGCCAACTTATTGTGGTTTAACTGGAAATAAATGGTAGCAAGGCCTCTCATGGGATGATTTGACGGTCAGGGATTGCACGGGAGTCTTATGTAACAACACAGTGGAATAGTGAAAAGCGTGGTGTGTGGAGAACAACATAGGCTACATCAACAGAGGCTATGTGGAAAGAAGAGGAAGCGTATACACATTGTATATGGACGGCTCCGCCATTCCCTGCACCTTTTATTTCCATTCTGTCAAACATTAAAAGTACAACAATAAATGTGTACTAGAAGTACATCTCATATTCAAGTTTGAGCATCAGTTTGAATCCCCTTATGACGCAAAGCAGTAGAAGATTCATCATTTTTAAGCAAATTAGAAATTAAATCAGGTTTTCAATGAGGAGATATTATATTGTAAATGCGATCGGTCGAATATTCATTTGCAACTATTTTGATCATTGATAAACAGTTCAAATTAAATTAAAAAAAATGATAGGCAAAACATTTCTGTAGTTCCAGCTTCTCAAATGTGATGCGTTGCTGTTTCTCTGTCTTACTCATATATAGGGTTGGTCAAACAAAATGATCAACTAGCAGATACAGGAATGTTTTATTGACTAAATAATGAATTGATTTATATATATATATTGGGAAAATTAAGAGCCGATAAATCTATGATGAAAATCAATAATATGCAGCAGTCACTATATAATCAGCACTCTTATACATTGACTGAATGCAGTCTGGTGTCATATCCTCACCTTTAAAATAAATTAAAAGTGAATGAAGTGTCCTATTTCATAAGCGTCATGCCTGAGCAGGAGGAAATAAATTGAGGGGGACATTAAATAAGTACGGATTCAATTTCAAAGGAACAATTTGTCCTGCCCAATTAATAGAATATATTAGTGTCAATAGATCTGACAAATATTGATTCTACAGCAACACATAAGAAAACACAAGGCAAATTTAAGCACAACAAGGTAAGCGGATGTCAGTTACCTTATTAGTATTTGCGATAATTTTTTTTTCTATTTTGTGGTTACTTAGAACAATATTTGCCTTTTCCTCTAACATTGGATCATTTCAAACCCCTTTCTTAAATTGATGTATTCGTGAATCAATTACATTTGTTTTCAACCCCTTTTAATGAGTATATAAACCGCTGTTCCACGCAATAAGACCAAATCAAACCCTGTAATATAAAGCAGTTCATGATGACCACAACACCCATGCTCATGCAAGCTAAGTTGAAGAAGGCTTTTTAATATTTTAAGTTAGCGGGGCCATATTTATTCACATCTGTCATAAAGGAATTGGGAATGTGGTTTACCTTGATGTGTTTTGATTGATTCTGCACGCCCCGAGGTTATACCCGTGAATTAGAGCGCATCAATAAGGAAAGACCATCTCCCCTCTCCCACAAGTGATAATTACCAACATCACTATCGATCCCAGTATCGATGCATTTGCTAATTGTTTCTCGCAGTTATTTATTTATCTAATTCCATCTCTCCAGCCATGTTGAATGTGTTGACCTTGTGCGGTAGGAAACATAAAGGTTGTTTCGAAGAAGAGGGGAAAAAAAAACACATTAAGATTCCAAAATTAAAAAGCCTAAAAACAGCAAGGCCTTTTCTCCCGTTTTTTAACCATCTAAAGCAGAGAACTTGGGTAGGATCTGTTGGATGTTACTTGTGATTCATTTGCACTGCAGCCTTGAATGAGTGATGTTCTTGGAAATCTCAGCGGACGCCACTGAAGGTTCAAGATGGCGCTCATATCGATGAATTACAACACTGTATTATCTAAGATATAGAATAATAATGAAGATTATTCATCATTAAGGGTGTATTGGATTTAGAGGCATCAAAAATGCATTCACATCTCGTAAATTAGTTTCTCCCTACACCAGTCAGTCATGGCAGAAAAAAAAAATCAAGGTCCAACTTCGAGAGGACGTAATTATATTTGGGAAACATAGTGAAAGAGAAGGTCTGGAAATAGTTTTGAAATTTAACCTCCACTTAAACCAAGTTTGTTTTATGTGTGTGGCCAAGAAACTTAGTTAGTGACCAATAAAATTTAACTGAATGTAAAATAAAACTGAAAGAAAACTGTTGTCCACAACAGTGTGGAGAAATACAGTACATTGGATGGAAATGATAGCTTAACAAATTGCAGACTGATGTCTGCAAGTGGTTAAGAATAATCATACCTGACTTCTATGTTAAAGTGCCAAGAAAATGATCCGTTGTTATGTTTCTGTTTGTTTTGCTTGAGTAGGAAGCTAAATGTGTGTGGCAGCAGCATGATAGTAGAATGGACATTGCACATAATGCATGTCAGACTGCAGGTGCTTTGGGACACCCGCTGCACGGAAATGCACAACACAGCCAAACGCGATGTGTGTGAACGCATGTATGCGTGTGGGAAGTGGTTGTCAGTGGAGACAGTTGGCCTTTGCCGGGACATCTGTTACCTGTCACAACACTTTGTGGGTGTGTGAGCGCTTCATTGGTGGTGCACCCTGCCCAGTTCTGCCCACACACACTGCCCACATTGCCCACACAGAGCCCTTAGACCTTAGGGAGACCCAGGGAAATAGGGTAAAAGTGTTAACTCATGGATATCATTATGAAACTTTGACAGTTGATTACTTACATTAACAACAATTTGTTTTTGTATTAACACTTTTAAATCATGTTTGGAGAGATATGCACATTTGTCAATACTATGTACACGTCTTAAAAAAGTATCATTAAATGTATCATACATTAGACAACTAACATGTGAATAAATCCTTCAGTAATAACCTTCAGGATAGTATAGTAAGATTGACTATGGACATTTTAATTGATGTAAGTGCTTTATAAATTGTTTTATAGGATAAATATACAGATGCAAACAGACACTGTTTAGTACAATAAACACCTAAATGTACATGTTGGGCCTTTTATATATACTAGTATGAAAGAAGACATGTTATGGAAGCAAAATAGCCAAACATCCAAAAAAATGACCAGTGCTTGAAAACACAAGGTTTTTGCCTGCAGTGAACAAAATATCAGCAAGGGCCATATAGGTGTCATATGCAGGGAGTGAGTCAGGGCAGAAGGAGTAGGAAGTCCTGGAGGAGAGAGCAGCCTCTCCACTCGTCACACATTGAGGGTTTTTGGATTCCTTCCAAGAGAGAGGTGATGACGTGAGTAGGAACGACGTTGCTGGCCTGAGGATGAGTCTGCCTGACTGCTGCTGGTGGTCACCCCAGTACCTTCACCACACATAACCCCACGGCACAATCTCATCTCATAAACAAGTGTTTTGATGCAACAGTAGGTGATGCATTATGGTTTTCACTGGAATACTCATGCACACACACACTCACTCACTCACTCACTCACGCACTCACTCACTCACTCACTCACTCACTCACTCACTCACTCACTCACTCACACAGAAACAAGCACGCGCACACGTGCACACACACGCACGCACACACACACACGCACACACACACACACACACACACACACACACACACACACACACACACACACACACACACACACACACACACACACACACACACACACACAGATATATTTACAATGGGTGTCAGGGGTTGATGATTTGAAGATAATTACAATGTATTTATTTTCCTCTCCCTTGCTCTTCCCCTCTGTCTCTCCCCTCTACTCCGACTCCCGCCCCTTGCAGATTGTGAAGCCAAGCCTGGAGCAGTGTATAGTGCTGAAGGTGTGTTTGTGCTGTTATGCCCTCTGGCTTGGCTGCCAGCTTACTCCCACTGATCTGAGCCAGAAGGCAGACTGCCGAGGAATACCGATCACCTTGCCCAGACCGAATCCTTTGAGCTCTCTCTGGCATCTTTCCCCCTTCTGCCAGTTTCCTCCTCTGCTCCTCTCTTCCCCCTTCTGAAGTTGACAACAAAGACATCCTCAGGGTCCTCCTTGATGTGAGACCCACTCTTGATCTTTTTTCCCTATGTTTTTGTACCTTATAGTTGCACTACTTTCATATTCCGCTAGCACAATATTTACACACCAGAAGACAAAGAATCAGGGGGCCTTTTCATGTAGGAACCCCTGCCAACATGTTAATCACCCCCGAAGACCTGTGCAGTGGTTGTGTTGGCCCGGCAGAGGCGTGGACATTAGCGAGACAACCTCTGAACCTTATATTTGACGAAAGCCTCAAGACATTTTTGCAGCGGGTTATGCTATCTATCTATCTATCTATCTATCTATCTATCTATCTATCTATCTATCTATCTATCTATCTATCTATCTATCTATCTATCTATCTATCTATCTATCTATCTATCTATCTATCTATCTATCTATCTATCTATCTATCTATCTATCTATCCATCCATCCATCCATCCATCCATCCATCCATCCATCCATCCATCCATCCATCCATCCATCCATCCATCCATCCATCCATCCATCCATCCATCCATCCATCCATCACTTCAAAAGTCTGTCAGTACAAGAGTCAGTAACACTGTCACTGGTATCCGATAAGACTTGCTCCTCCTCCTGCCTTATCCCTCCTTACCCCACCCCGCCCCTCAAGATCCCAATCCCCCCCAACACACACACACACACACACACACACACACACACACACACACACACACACACACACACACCACCAGAAGCCCCTACCCCTAGCTGCCTCCATGAAGAGAACTCTCTGAAGAGCTAATTAGCGGTGGAACAGAGTCCAGGAACAGCCAGCGGAGCCGAAGGAGGGAGATTGGCGCTGTTGCTCTTGCGTTGTCGGTCAGGGCCTGACAGAGGGGTGACAGTGAGTGGAGGCAAACCACCGGCTCACAACTGACACAGACAATAAAGTGAGCCTCTGAGCCGCGGAGAAAGAGAGTGACAGACAAGCAGCACAGACAGGCTGCCTTCTACAGGGGCCGTCCTGTGGCCAAGGCAAAAGGCAGTCCCAGTTATTGAGGCAGGTTCACCCCCACTGTCCCTGAAATGGTGCTGTGTTTGTTGACCATCCCATCTGATGGTACATTTCTATGGATAGAGGGGGCAGCTGTATTCAATTCATAATCTTGTCTCAATGCAATTTCAAAACACCTGTTTGACATCAAAGCGAATGGACTGTTCACAGTGTTTGCACAAAACATATATACTTGCATTCAACTAAACATGCAGGAGCAAAGTAGGAATTTTCAAGCTGGGGCAATTATTTAATTACGGTTGTATTACATTATCGTTTTAATGCAATTGAATGATGTGAATGTGTAAAATGTACAGTAAAATGTTACTGTAAACTAGTGAATAGTAGCACAGTTTATAGAACGTTATTGCATTTAGTAAAGCATTTACACTTGAGAGGGCGTTACATTGGTGTAATAATTATTGTACCTAGCTAAGGACATGGTACACACAATATCTATGGTACACGTGTAGGCCCAAATATATATTTAGACACACACACACACACACACACACACACACACACACACACACACACACACACACACACACACACACACACACACACACACACACACACACACACACGGAATAGTTAACCGGAAACAGACATGAAACAAGAAGTAAGAAAAAAACTCACCTGCCTCGTAGGTGAAGGCTGGAGCGATGGGGAAGGATCAAGGGATAGATAGCCCACAATTTAGAGCTGCAGTCCAAGCAAGTGACAACAGGGACGTGAGTGTGTCGCCATTGAGAAATCATTTCCATGACTACGAGTTGAGGAGTCCTCATGACGAAGCATAAAAAGTAAATACGCGCGTGTGAAGTTGATACAGTGTAACGAATTTTTTTTGCTAGCAGTTTGCGTAGTTTAATTTGTTAGTTGCAAACATTTTCAGCAGGTGTTCACTCAAAGCAGGTAAGTTGTCGTGTGTGCTAGTAAATGCTAACAGTAATACAAGGTGAACATAAACAGCTAACTAACTTTTACTAAATAGTTAGCTAGCTGTTTATGAGGTCATAAAGTTGACGTCACTGTCTCGTGCAGAGTATGGTTCTGTCAGCACACTAAACATATCTATTATTGCTTTGTGTTGTGTCATCTTACACATAGGCTAAACATGACTTAAATATAACAATATAAGGTATTGAAATGGCCAGGCTGGTGCAGAAGAGCAGTTGTTTTGGTAATACTTATAGTTATATAATAACAATAGTTGGGAGCCCACAGAGCTCAAGCTTTTGCAACAATAAAATGGGACTAATTTGGATTTGGCATTTGAAAATGTGGAAAAGTCAGTAATAAAACAGATTAAGGACTCAAATTAAGCAATTTAACTGATAAGTTGTTGTTTAATTGTTTAAAGTTTAATTGCAGACTTGTATTGTATAACTTTTATGCATTGCCCCAAAGTGGCCCAAAAAGTTAGGTTATTTAAATTGTATTAAGGGTGTATTCACACATGCCATGTTTAGTTCGGTTGAAACGAACTCAAGTGCACTTCCGCCTTCGGTGCGCATCTTTCAGGCAGATGTGAATACAGCAATGGCACTCGGGGGCGGACCAAACAAGCGCTCCGAGACCCAGCTGAAGAGGTAGTCTCGGTGCGTTTCCAAACGCACTCTGCTGCAGTTCGTTTGTGGTGTGAATTTGTCCGGACTCGATCCGACCCAAATGCAGGAAGCACTGAGCCTTTTCTTTTTTAATAAATTGCTGTCAGCTTCACATTATGGGAAAGTGTTGTTGTCGCCATTGTAAGGACGATAAGTTGTGGTTTGACCAGGAGCTCAGAACAATATAGTACATACATTTGATCGAGAGGACGCGTAAAAATGCTGAATGTGTTCAGCGATCAGATGAAGGAGAGGGGAGCATCTCCCGCATAGTGCCAACAGGTTCACGCTGCGCAAGAAGTGTGTGTTTTTATTTTGCTTCCCATGTACGGGACCGTCAATACTATCCCCGTGTCAGTTTGGAGCTGAACTGCGCCAAACTGACACCCAGCTGATACACAGCTTAATCAGCTGAGTGTCGGCATGAGCCTATTCTTCTCACGAGCCGCACGTCCAGCAGCAAAAATACAGTAAAAATGATGTTTCACATCGTAGATTACAAGCCACATAAGGTGGCATTGTCATAGGGCTTCATATTATAACCATATGAAACAACAATAATTAGATTTTTTTCTTCTTTATTTATAGGCTTTGTAGGCCGTTTTATTATTTTTAATCCCATATTATATCAATGATATATTTAGCAGGTTTTACTTCGTTCTTCCTACTTTTCTCCACCCCAGAATGTCTGTCCAATGAATGAATGACCTCAGATCACGTGTGGTTTTGCTTCGTAATGCTGGTTCACTTACAAGAGGGGCAATATGAAAGTGGACCACACCAAACAAAACAAATCTAAACTCTATTTGGTCTGGACCAAAGCAAGTGAACTAGCGGACTTTCCCTGTGTGAATACCCCCTAACTAGTTTGGGCTCCATCCTAAAGACATTTCTGTGGTTTCTGAGAACTCCCAGCTACCTGCCTGTTCTACTCTGGTCTATAAAGCTTATCTTGAATGTCAATCCCTTCCCAAATATATTTGACCTTTGTTTACTATAATCAAATAGGCCTACATAAAAGGGTGACAAGGAAGCAACGGGCAAAATGTCAGTGAGGAACACACACAAGGGTTTTTCCCTGGCAGGTATCGAGAATGGTTTAAGAGTGTGAAAGTATCAGACATAAGAACAAAAGAGTCTAACGATGTTTGCTATACCATTGCTAACATGGCCTGAGCATGCGGAGAGGTCTGAGAGGTGGCATTACGCTTTTATGATGATCACTTATTTATTTTGTCAAGTAAAATCCAATCAGAATGCCTGCGAGCTACCCAGATAGCAAACAGGGATAATTAGCATCACTGGGAGAGGTGGCGTCTCCTCGCACTCTGGCCCCCACATGCTTTTATCTGCAGAAGAGGTGAGGTTTGTGGAGAAGCTAAATATTTATGGAGCTGCCCATACACAGTGAAACTCACACTCACTGTCTAGCTTTGTTTAGAACTCTGTGTGTGTCAGTGCTGGGCTCTCTCCTCACATACGCTAAGGATGGAACATCGCCCTCATTCCACTAACAATCATTTTAACTTCATTTTCTTCTCGTGTCAATAAATGCCCAGTCTGTAGTTACACTATCAAATGTATTTTTGCCACACAATATTACGTTTATCCCTTGTTGCTTTAAGAAATGTAGCTTGGTTATCTTGATCAACATGAAAGAAAAGGAAATGTAACTACAAACTGACGGAACTGAATATAGAAACTGTTCAATTAATTAAGAAGACTTTATTGAATTTGGAGATTGTCACCCTCAGTGCTGTAAGGGGACCCACATGGGAAAATCTAAAGTTCATTCTGACTGACTGAAATATATGAAGCACATCACTGCGCTTTAGCTTTGTGTTAGAGTTGAAACTACAATTTGACTTTTGACTCTTGTTAGACAGCGAGGAAATGGGATTGGGCTGTGTTATGCTATAATACGTGGTGATTTATGGCTGTCAGACCTTGGTTGCTAAAATGTTGTGTAGTTAAAGACGTTTGTTTTCTAGATTGAGAACACTGTTGCTATGTCAACATAAGAATCGGGATGAACCATTTGCTAAGATGGGGAGCCATTTCTGCTCCTCTGTAGGCGTTATTACGTGAGCTAATTAGTTTACAAGCTCTGACTTTTCATCCTCATTTTGATTAAAGGATATTGTCTGCTGAGGTTTACACCAGGGATTGTTTGCAGACGTCCCTTGTGTGCTCAAACTCACCACCTCTGGAGTGTCCCCTCCGTGACTTCCCTAAAGAGTTCAGTCTTCTACTAATTACATCGTGTCTTTATGTAATGATAAGATCAAATGACTTTAGATGTGGAATTATCTGTCCAAATAATCCACCCGGCCCCCAAGACACTTGCTACAATACTGAATACAAACGTTGGAGTTTTCAAAACACACAGTTACTAGGGTAGTGTGTTAAAATGCAGCGGAAGAAAAATAACGATTTAGATTGAGATTTGATTGAATTGTTTTGTTAATCGAGTCACTCGGTGTAGTCAGATGTAACCACACTTAACATTTGTGTCAGGCTGCACTAACAACACAGTGTGTTACTTCTGTTTCAGCTCAGACCGGTCGGAACTTAACCACTGGAGGTCAGCAAAAACAAGATTCAACTTGATTCGAGGTAAACCTTAAACATATTTCAAAAACCTTAAAAAGTGGATATTAACAAAAAAAAGGGCATGTTACTCGAATAATCCCCCTGAACATTAAGTAATGGTTGGAATTGGATGGCTTTGACGAATAACATTAAAACCCAGTGCGATCCACACAAAACTTGTATAATAGACACGAAAAGTTTCATGTTTTTACCTAGTTTATGAGCCTTAACATGATCATCTGTCGCGTGAAAATTTTAAGATTTCAAGAAATTCTCTAAGTCATAAGATTTTAGCAACAGCACAATCTGTTGTGGTTCAGGAGTTGTTTATGTTGATTTTGTAAGCATTCAGTTACTCTGCACTCTTTTCCATCACCCTTCTCTTGATGTCCATTACAGTTAGGCGATTTTGATTTTTTTTTAAACAAATTATTGTAACCTTACTCACTTCTAACATTTGTTGCTCTATGGGCTTAGATTTAGTGAATAAAATGTCAGATGTCTCGACTGACACCATGAGGTTTGTTGGTTGAGGGAGTTTTTGTGTAAA
Source organism: Ammodytes marinus (assembly GCF_949987685.1). Taxonomy (NCBI): domain Eukaryota; kingdom Metazoa; phylum Chordata; class Actinopteri; order Uranoscopiformes; family Ammodytidae; genus Ammodytes; species Ammodytes marinus. The sequence goes on along the minus strand of NC_137235.1, from coordinate 5,926,411 downwards.
TTATGATTAGATAAAATGCATAGGATACATCAATTGCTGTAACTGAAATGCTTCTTTGTATTGCAGCTACATCATGCAGAGGTCTGATTTAGCTTTATGAACAGGGCCCACTGTTATGTATGTCCTTTTTCATTGTGGTGATGTATTCTCATGGATGCTAATCAAAATGACCCTCAAGGCCTTATCTAAAGGCACCCAGAGCAGTAATATTGATTAGAGAGCGTCTCCTGAGTACTCGAGGTCAATTTGAACTGCTGAAGTCTATTTACCTCCATCAGGGTTATTACTACATGTTACTGAAAAGACCAAGGCACAAAAAGGGAAAGCAGATGCAAAGTGGACAAACTGGTGGAACTGTTTCGTCTCCTTAACAATGATTGATGGTTGTCCAAATAAAAAGTACTGGCAAGTTAAATCCAGTCCTTCATCTGGGTTACTGGGGACTGGTATTGTCCTGTTTTTGTGCTTTAGTTTTTTTGCTCAAGACATTCTGTGTATACCTTGGGGGTGTGCTGAATAATTAATGGTGCCCTAATGACAACTGTAGTCCTAGATATAAGAATGACCTTAAAAATAATTGATCGGTCTTTGATGTTGCATATCACTTTGAACCATAAATCTATTTACATTTGACCCTGGTGCAGACTGATCTAGAGCCAGCGTTTCAGTTGAAAATCCAAATTGGTGACACAGTGTATCACTTTTATGCCACTTCCTACCGTTATAGATCCATTAATCTTTTTGTTGCATACATTTACTGCATGTAATGTGAAAGGGGTTGCTCAAAGTGACAAACCAACTCCACAGGTCTATAGTATGTGACTGTTTACTCTATTGCAGCTCTTAGGTTTGTTTTTCCAGTGTACACATTCACTCTATGGTTCACCCTCACAGGTCTCAGCCAGTTACCACATTACCAGCAATAGAGAGCTGTTTAGTGGCAACACTTATGCATGTTGAGCCCCATCAAGGCCCTCTAAGTCTTTATATTATAAAACATTTTCCCTCTCATTGTATATTGATACAAAATGATGCCATTATCAATGAAGTAGTGATACTTTACTTTATGTATTCAAGTATTGAGGCTTTAAAGTTGTGATCTGATCAGAAGGATCTGTTTTTTTATGGACATCTTTAAGGACAAATTAAAGACGGAAAAATAATAAATGTACTACACTATTTCTCAAACAACACTAGTGTCTCAAGAAAACGAACACAAGTCAGAATTGTCATTCTCCCTCGTAATCCATTGTACTATCTAAAGTATGATGTAGTTTTGCTATGGTTATATTAACATTTTAGCTGTGAACATATAGCATACATTCACATAGTTTGTGTGAAAGGTTAGGAGGAGGCTACAGGGAGATGTCTGTTGCTTTGCGTTGCTCTAAGTGAAGGTGACAGCGTTCAAACATGGTGACCTTGCGATAGGGACCAGTGACGGGCTTTTCCTGTGACTGAAGGAACATTTCTGGAGGCAACCCGCAAGGCTTTTTTGATTGTGAGGGCTTTTCATCAAGGGAACCCGCATAGCAGCAATAAGAGCGGCTTCTGTACTTTTTGTTTGTGTGTGTGTGTGTGTGTGTGTGTGTGTGTGTGTGTGTGTGTGTGTGTGTGTGTGTGAGTGCGTGTGCATGTGCGTGTGCTGCCAACGGCACTACATCAACAAACTCCCTTGAACCCCACAACCATTTTGTGACGGAAGTGTATATTGATATGATAAAACATATTTCATCCTGAAAGTGTACAGTGTATTGATTTTGGAAAGTTGTACTACATAAAAGTGACATAAGGTGTGTTAAAAGAAATATGAACGCTCGCAGATGAGGGAGTACACTACGTTAGTGTGCTTTTAATTCATCCTTGGATCAGTGATTATTCAGAAGATTATACACAGTCGATACTTCAAAAATGACTTCAAATTCATAAAATGCTAAATATATACAGGTTGGGAAAAGCATGGAGAGGGCTGTCAAGGTTTTTAAAGGTTTATTTAGCAAAAGTAATGGAGGAGAGATGTCAGTTTCACAGTTTATAAGCCCCCAGTGTCCCAAGAGGGCTGCCGTAGCCTCTGGCCATTCTCTCCTTACCTTAGGCATCACCTGCAAAAAAAAACTGATGCTTCTAGTCATTCTGCATCCCTGCATCTGTCTGAAAATAATTGGTCAGGAACCTTCCCTCCAAAAAGGGCCATGAAAGAGTAATGGCTTGCAGCGAAAAAACACACGTGTCTGACAGATCACATTTGAAACTGAAAATGTATAGACCTACACTCTGTGCACTATAAACCCTATTCCAAGTTCTGGCAAAGTTTCCTTTACTTTGTCAACACAACTGAGAGAAATGCAGTGCAGTATAGTCGGACATACTAATCTTTACAGTCTGGCTTCTAAGCAGACAATGGGGCACAACGAATGGGTCTTGTCAAATGTGCAATTTACTACTTCTGTTTTATGAGTAAATCTCCCTTATTTAGATAACAAAAAAAAATAGTCAAACCCACTAATTGCTATGTATAAAGGCCATTCATTGAAGAAAAAAAAATAGAAAAATGTAATATTAAAACGAAACAGCATTATGCCTTAGTAGCAGAGTTCAGTGTTGGAATATGCTATTTAATATAAGGATGTCAAATTTTGTAAGTATTTGCATTGTTTATGTATTTATTCAATGTCTTTGTTCTTATTTTGTTGCAGTTCCTGTGAATGTTTTGCAAGAACTTTTGGTGGACCAGTTGACCTACGGCACCGCTGACCATTGATGGACCGTTCGTTGGATGTACAAAACTGGCCGGCAAAGAGACAGGTAACTCAAAGAAGCAAAAGGAGTTTCATTTCTTATGAATTGTGGGTTATAAATAGTCTCTCTGAATGGAAATACTCAGATAGTGCTATTTTAAAACTAACAGTATTTGAGTAAATGTGCTCTTCTGCTTTTTGTTCTGCCTGTTACCACTACGGAGGGTTATTGTTGGGCTCCTGGCGAAAAATAATGGCTAAAACAATCTTTCAAAAAGCTGCTTTTCTCACATGGAATCCTCCCTTTCTTCACACCACTGTTATGTCCATCATTCCTGTGAACAACAGCAATAGACATTGGATATGCAGTCACATCCTCATATGCATTGCAACATATGCACAAAAGGAGCTGTTTTCGTCCACGATAAAGTGAAGAATATGAAAAAATACATATTTATATATTTTTTGCAATCCAATGTTGGGGGGAAACATGAAATGCATTGAGTGGATTGGGCCTGAATCTTCCTACACTGTGTATAGCCACCCTCTATTATCGCGCCATATCTACATTTGCCATTCTTTTTGGCCTTGTCTAATCCGGCAGAAGAAAGGCTCCCGCGCTCAAGTACTGGAGGGAAAACAATACCACTGGGCTTTGCTCTACCTGTAAGCTCGCAGATGAGACAGAGAACAGGGCGAAAAATTAAGGGGGAAAAAATCATTATTCTCTGAATGAGATGTCTCGGGTTTGATCAGAGTGTGAATCAAAGCCCCATCTCTTAGACTACTTAAACATTCACTTTTAAAATTCCAACCTGATTGTACTTTTATGGAAATTTCTTGCCATCTGTGGCTGCATTCTCTCCTGTCTCCAGGTCCTCTTGTATCCCTGTAGATATCTGACTCTGCCCTTCATTAGAATTCTCTCCGTTAGAAAAAGCAGCAGAAATGAGCAGAAGATGTAAATTCAAGTCAAAAAGAAAAAAAAGGTTTAGATCTTTCCCTTTTTTGTCCAGGGAATAGACACACACACACACACACACACACACACACACACACACACATAAAAAAAAGAGAAATATCATTGATATACCACATCATGGAGTCAAACCTGACACCAGGGCAGAAGACTAAAGAATTTCATTAAGACTGTGTTACAATCCATCACAATCACTGCCATCTTTGTAATAGTTATACCATGGAAAAAACTGTATAAAGTATTTTTTTGTTATGTGATACGCAAGAATATATAGTAATAATTACAAGATGATCAGAAAATAAGTGGTTGCATATTTAAAAAAACAAAAAACTTCATGGCCAACAGCGCAATGGTAGACTAGACATACTGTATAAATAGCATTCAATAGAGAAATGATTTGTATTGTAACGGCTATTGATTTATGCTAAACGTGTGTACACACATCCGCAAAAAATACATTTTTTGACTTGTTCCGATATAGGCCCTTGTAAGGAGATCTTTCATTCATGCTTTTAGTGTAGTTTTAGAAGGTAGAAGGAAACATTTGAAGTGCAATAGATGGACACTTAACTGATTTTAGCATATAGGGGAGAACGTGGGAATCTGAGGCATCGGGTAATGTGAGCCACCCCCTGTATCTAGGCAACGGAAAACATTTGTGGTCATGTGAGATATATGTTTTCAAGCCCTCTCATTTCCCCATGGCCCTGAAAGAGAGGACCTCATGGTGCTGTGGTAAGCATGTTTTTTCTCACCAAAATAGGTATTTTGCATGTAAAAGTAAATGTTCTTGCTGTCAACTTAATCAACTGTTGTGCCAAAGCAAATGTATTCACGTAGAAAAACTTCTATCATACGTGTTGATGAACTACCAACATATAAAAACCATGTGATGTTATTAGCTAAAGATTAGCCTGAAATGCTAAGAGAGGTAGTTTTTTCTCAAATTGTGGTGGTGGGGGAAAGTGAGCCAAATGCTGTGGGGGAAAGTGAGGCACTGTCTCACTTTCTCCCACCATGAGGCACAAGTTAAGTTTAGTCTTAAACATATTTTAATGTAATATTACATAACATATGTTTTATTTTAATGTCATACACATTGTAGAAAAGCCATCATGCCAAGGAAATACACCAGGAAGACGACCTGGGGCAACCACACAGAAAAAGCACCTTCTCATCTTTCCCTGTAACCTTCAGGGCTGGAATGTAGAGTAGGCCTAGTTGTAGAGTATGACAGGCTGATGTTATAAACCAGTTGGGATTCTTCTCCTGTGTTCTGTGTTCCAGACTGTTCTCGCTGGTTCTGATTTTCCTATGCTTTGACCCCCAGACACAAGCTGGCTCTAAGGGTCCTGTGTTCTGACCCCCAGACTGTGTTCTAATCTAACTGGTTCTATCTTTCATTTGAATCTTATTAAAACCGGTTGAATTATAATATGTTGTATTTGATTTTGTTCAGAGTTACTTTCAAGTGTTTAGAAAATTTGCTTTGCTTAATTGACCAAACCCCATAATTCTTTTACTAGTCCGACATTAGTTCTGGAATGTGTGGCTAGCTTTCAGGATTCTAACTGTTACAATATGTGTTGTTATGGTAGTTTCAGAGTGGAAAAAGTAAGTGGATCAGTTTACCCCTAGCTGGTTCACTTTACCCCCTTGATTTTTCTGGTCTGTCTCAGTTTACCCCACAGCTGGGGTAAAGTGAGCCACATGACAACTTTTTTTAAAACAATCATATTTTCACTGCCCTTTGTCTTGAACAAATTCTGCTAATGCCCATTTCTAGGAAACATCCTGAATTAATGGGAAATGTGTAAATTTGAGTGATAAATCATTTTAGCTCGCTTAGAGGGGAGCAAATGTAAAAAGTGGCTCAGATTACCCCGTTCTCCCCTATTGTCAATATTCTCTTTTGTGTAACAGGGAAAATATGCATAGATAGTTGATGCGACATTGGTGAAGATTATTTTCCATAAGCAATGAGCTTTGGAGTGATTCAAATAATTTACCTATGATGGTGACTTGAGAATCACCTACATATGGGATGAAGTAGAGACCTATTCAAATGGACATTGACAGGAACATTTGTCCGGACCTTGTCATTGCTCTGCTGTGAGAATGTCAGCTACCACTTTCTTTCCAACTACTTCGGCATATCTTCTCTTCATCAAATGCGTGATACTTGCAAGGCGTCTTGAAAATTGTGTCATACTAAACTGTAAAGTTTTTCTCCATTGTCCTTTTTAATGATTTTTTTTCTTCTTTAAGCACTGTTAGTTGATACGTGGCGACATGATGGAGTGAGTGTGCAACTTGCTATTCTTAATGTGTGTGTCTATGAGTAAGTTACAGACTGTTCCATGAGGGGCTTTGTGTCTAAAAATATGGTATTTTGTGCTATCAATAGATAGTCAACCTGGTTTGCTGCGGTGATATCACTGTATACAATTTCTACAATGGCAGTTCATACTGTATATTCTTCTGCTGCATTGATGTTTTTTGGTACTGTTGGTGATGCCAAAACAGGAGGGCAACATTAAGACTCACTTGGCACACGTTTGACCTCATTTACCTTTCAGGATTTTTGGCTCTAAAAAGAACAACAACCGTTTTTCCCTTGTGATCTGACTCTGTTTGCCGTCAGCTACACTATCTGTATGTAAGGCATTACTTTTTCACAAGCAGATATGCATATTAATAATTTTGATTAATACACAAAAAGCGTAATTATTCTATATAATCGACAAAATGCCAAGATATTTATGATCTTGATTGAACATCTTGATTATACATCTATTCTCACTCTGATCACCATTCATCTATCAATTTAGTTTGTTTATCTATTGCTGAAAATGGAAGCAAAAATACCAGTAACACAATTAATTTAGAGCATAAACATTATAGCCTATGTATTAATTGCACTTTAGAAAAAAATATTTATTTCCTTATTGGTTATAATGAAATCAATGCAATCTGAAGATACTAATGTCAACTGCTTTTTTTTATCCCTTTGAAAAAATAAATAGGTACAGGAAGTGTGCTGAAAGGTCAGTTAATAATTTGCCATTAAAGTTATAATCATGAGTTACACGTTATCACTTAATTGTTATCAAATTAGATTGATCTAAAGGATTATTTCTAATATTTTCTGATGGAGGCATATAGTCACTTTCTCAATTTAGGCTTTGGATATGATGTTATACCTTTTAAACCAGGCCACACCAGGGGCATCCTCAAATCTGAAGGGGGAGACAGTCACAGCTCTACTGTGGTGGACCAGATAGTTAGATAGAAATTAACAAAACCTTTCAAGTAAAAAGTTCTTTAAATGGCTGACTGCCACTTTGGACAGAGAAATGTAGGCTGTAATATTTCCTGACTGACCAGGGAAATGGCATCAAGGCCGATCGGAGTCACATGATGGCAGCCAACCAGCACTTCTTCTTCTTCTCATTATAAAGGAGCCACGCATGGGTTCCCACATGCTAATCAGTCTCCCAGAGACCTCGGCGCTGTGTGCTTAGTACAGATTTACAGCTCTCCTCTCTGCCCCCCTTCACTTTTATTAAAGATGATCTCGCCCCGTTCACAGAGAAAAAGGAGGATGCTCTCCAGACAAATGTTAAAATGCAATGCAAAGTTTCAGGCATGAAAGGCGAAAACTGTAGGATTATTCCACAGATATTCCAGGGAGGATGAAAAAGGAGGAAAGAATGTGGAACAAAAACATCAAAGGGGCAATAGAAGAAGGGTTAAAAAGAGAGAAAAAGCTTTGAAATATTTAGTACGAGGTCCCAACAGGTGGTCAAGAGAGCAATTCAAGGATGTGGTTTCACTGCCATGAATTATAAATGAATGATGCTTGTACTTATGCAATTTTGTCATTTGCTTTCTACCAATTAAAAAATAAAAAAACAACGCAAAATGACATTATTCCTGGATGTATTGTAAAACAAAACTTTTAATTGTCCTGCTTGAAGCTGGAGAAATTTGGACGTTAAAAAAAGTTACTTTAAATATTGCATAATATTAATTACCAAGAAAAGTATGAGTGCTACTGCTGGTAATACCTGGGAAAAAATTGGAGGCTAAATCCAGTAAAGTGAATTGAAGTTATGCACCATCAAACAACTTCATTAATGTATAATGAGATTTGATTAAATGTTTTGTAACGGAATAGAATACAAATATTTTTTTCAATCCCTGACCTGCATTTAGTTATGTTAAAATGAACTTACAGTATCAATTTGAAACCATTTCTTTTACACACGGAGAGTACACACTTCCTCTAGTATAGCAAAGTTTTAATATTTTAATCCTGCTTATACATTCTGTAAATGAAGTATGTCATGCTTTTCTGTAGGAATACTGCACCAATGAGCCACATTGGATCTCTTCACATTTGAGCCCAGAGTTAAAATGCATTTTATTTAGTCAAAAAACAGGTATTCAATTTCATAAGATGTTTCTTAAAAAATTACTAAATCTGCTTTGACTATAGCTACTGCTGTGACCTCTCGCTTGATAAATGACTTCAGGGGTTGAATCCATTATTCAAAATTGTCAGCAGTTCATTTTGTTTTCGGTTTTTAATCAGCTAATCAAATTAATCAACACATTACTTCAGCATGATTAGTCATTTTGAAAAAAAAAAAAAAAAAACGACACTTCAATTCGTCAACAAATGTTGGAGTAGTTCAATGTTTAAGCAGTAGAAGTCTATTTTTAGCTTGAATGCACAAATGTAGTCACATATAGAAGTCCAATGCGGTACAGCATAACCACGGGGTGTCTCAGTATTGGAGACTGTTGTCGCGTCCTCTTATTTTTCTCATCCTTCTTCATTCACCGCCCGCTACTATGAATCCTAATATAGAAATGCTTTGCCTTTCCTGCCTGCTCTCTCATGTATAGGCAAATTTATTTATAGTGTAGAGTCCACCAGACAAACCAGAGAGTACAGCATTTCACACTGTAAAGACAGACTCTCTTTTTTAACGTTTAATCTACGTGAAACTAACAGTAAATTATAGAGGACAAGTAACAGCCGCTCATCAGTGATCTTTCAAGACAGGCCTTTTAAGTTCTGTGGGTCTGCTACCAGGGCAGATCTCCACAGATGAACCCTGTATCTCTAAGATTATTAATACAACCCTTAGGGAGAACAAACTGCAAGTCTAGCAACTACTTTATTAATCTCTTCTTAAATTAGGTGGAGCAGTGGTGGGCATCCTTTTTACCCACATTAGAAGCCCGCATATAGGTTCACAAACCCAAATGTCCCGTGGCCATTATTAGACGCACTAACTACAATGCAATTAAGACCATCGTCTAATAACTAAAAACAACCGAGTATGCAAAAAAAGGCAACTGTGCGGCAGTGTGTTTTTTTTCTTTTCCTTTTTTGCCTTAATTTATAGACAGGTCCTGACTCTGCCTTACAGGTAAGTTTGAATTTCATTTGGCTCGGCTCTCTCTTAGCACAGGAGATGAAGAAAAAGGGGGTTAATTAAATCGTATTAGCGGATTATACTATTCAAACTAATTTAGTTTCGGCAAAATGAATCTCCGTTACAAAGGAAAGCGAAATGGAGATTTTCTGTTGCATTAAAATGGATGAGTGTTGTTTTACGAGTCTTTAGCATCATTGATCTTTTATTAAAGTAATTCGGTAGCCCCTTTTTGCAGCAGGATTTGAATGAACAGTGCTTACGGAAGATCACACGACACAGAGCGTTTCCAAATTATGTATGAATTCAGACTTGGCATGCAGCATTTATGGGGGGAGAAGAAGAAGAAGAAGAAGAAGTAGAAGAAGAAGAAGAAGAAGAAGAAGAAGAAGAAGAAGAAGAAGAAGAAGAAGAAGAAGAAGAAGAAAGCCATTGGGACATTTTGGAAGAGGTCACTTTTTATTTCTTTGGGTTGGCAGATTGAACAAGATCAAGCACGACATCCCACTTAATTAGCTACATTATTATAATTGATTTATTTGCCTACCAGATTAATATAATGTTACAGTGAAAAATCATAGAGGACCGTGATCAATATTTAAAGTAAATTAATGAGTTTTAATAATGTTATTTAATAATATTTTTAGATTTTTCCTCAAATAAAAATGTCTGATTTCTGGTCGCAGTAAAGAAAATGTACACATCTTTTTAATCTAAATTAACAGTATTTGTTAAGTTTGTTAAACTAGATAGACCTTAAAACCAATATCTGACAAAGCTTTATTCACGATCTGCAGTTGCTTACTAATTTACAGCTTACATATTGTATTTATTTAAATGGCATCAATTCAAATATATATATATATTAACCTGTATTCCTTTACAGTATGTACAGTTTAAACATATATAAAAGAAAATCCACTTTTTAAAAATATTTTTCTTTTTTAACTTTTACATCACACACCAGTTAAATTGTGTGCAAGCAAATACTACTAATATTTCTGAATAATATATATTGACATTTATTTGAACACTCTTTAAGCTCACACATTAAAATTACACATAATGTCCACAGACGACGGTTGAGAAGCAGTTATATCCGCGTGCGCCATATGATTTTCAATAATATACAAAGTTTGTCAATTCCACAGCAGGCAGCCTCAGACCGGCACACATAAAGCCGTCAAAGCCGCCCCACACCAGTTATTTTTGTTCTACATATTGCTCCGACATTCCACTTATTATTATTCATTTCACCAGCGAATATACATATCATGATTTGATAATGCGACCATAAAGAAAGATTTTTCTTTCCCAACCATAAAAAGCAAACCATTTGTTCGCAAGCAAGCCCCATTTTTTTTTGTGCCTTTGACTCTGTCATACACAATTTATTATTTATCCCAGTTTTCTGTATTACAAATGGTCTCAGGATTAGGACAAATCAGGACTCTCCAAACTATCAGGAGGGAAATGGGTTCCTGAACAATATGTGTCAACGGAGAAATTGGCAAAGGAGTGACAGTGGCCCTGGAGAGGGGCCAAACAATGCTTGTGTGTGTGTGTGTGTGTGTGTGTGTGTGTGTGTGTGTGTGTGTGTGTGTGTGTGTGTGTGTGTGTGTGTGTGTGTGTGTGTGTGTGTGTCGCGGGAGGAAATCACACTGTTCCACTTGAGACAAACACAATTTCATATTAATGAATAATTGAGAAAGTTTAGAACTGGGTTGTGATAAGTGTGAGCGTGAGCGTTACGTGTATCTGTGTCATGGTAATGCTCCCAATTGTTTTCCAGCTGCACAAGCCTTATAAAACTAGGTTTCTTTAGTGGAATATAGGTTCACATAGTTTGACATAGTTTGGGAAACGTTTCCTTAAAGAATGCAAATTCTGCTTCAGCTTTACATTTAGGGACTTAACGTAGACAGTGAAATTAAGGTTATATCTCATCATAATAATAACTTTGTTTGTATGAAACCTTTTAAAAACAATAGTTTACAAAGTGCTTTGAGAGGAAAGAAAAGCACATGCAAATCAAATACATACTATACATACCTATCAAACACATCTTTGCAATAGTGAAGAAAGTAGGATGGAACAGCTTTAAAGGACAAAAAAATAAGAATTTCGTAACCATGTTCCAAATCAATTTAGCCACAACGGTTATTTGAAGTATAGCTGCCTGTAGCCTTTCTTAGCTGATATTCTCCCCCACATGTATTTACCGCTCATCAGCATGAACTCACCCTGGCTGTGCTTGTTAACCTGTGCGGCGGTAACAAGGCCGGGGCTCGTTTGTTACATGAGAGGGAGAGAGGAGGGGGTGGTGGACTCAGTGCCTTGACTGGAGACGCTCCACACACTGCAACCCCCATCCATGCTAATGATCCTAGCAGCTCCGCACATAATTACAGTGCCTGGTACCCCTCTCTCTCCTGTGAAACACAAGAGGGGGGACTCTTGTAAGGTCTCCCAACGTAGCTAGAGGAGGTTTGCGGAAAACTTCTGAACATCCACGGTCCATTATGTATAATTTCAAAACACATCCCAAGTACGAGGAAAAGAAACTTTTCATTTTTAATGACAAAATCATGAATTATTCCATTTATTGTATACACTTCACTCTTTCAAAGGTAGCTGGTCCATGAAAGGTGAAGCTGAACCAAGTCTTTTTCTGTTTTTTTTTTGCCGTTAAGTCAGACTTACCGTATAGCAAACGACACCTGTTGAGAGCGGTGGAAATGAGCACGGGCTAAATGAGTGCAACTTTAAAGGCTAAAAACTTTAGGTATAAACTTTTTTTTCTTTTGTTTTACTTTTCTACCATATTATTTTTTTTAATCTCAAACAGGAGAAGGACAAGGTGTCATAACCAATAAAAAAAGTCCTTAACTCAATCACTGTTGGTTAGACACTGTTGGTTGTTTGCAGTATTTCAAACTCTACTCACTCATTTAAATTTTAAGTTTTTGGACTTTCAATACTTCACAATAGTATACTTGAAGATAGAAAGATGTATCTAATCTGTGATTAATGAATAAATTAAAAAACTCAATTTAATCCCTTTTCTTCTTGGACATTTTCTGAAGAGGTTTTTCCGATACTTGATGCTTTTCATGTAGTTAAAAGATGTTATTGTGATGTTTTGTTGTCTGAAATGTGGGAAGATTTCAGCCATGTTTCTAGTTTTAATAACAATATTACTAGTCGTTGCATACGCTGGGACTGAGCTGTGTGCTTGTGGCTTGTGAGACGCTAGCGTTTATAAACCAATAATGATTATCTTTTATACATGATTCATTAGTATGTCCTAAGGAAGCACTGTATTTAAAAAAGAATATTCCTAACAGGCTGACTTGACTGCTCAGTATGTGTGTATATTAAAAGTCTTAAGAACTCCTTTAACTATTCTCTCGGTTTTAAAGGAAAGGAGAGTATCCGTTGCACTTTAATTGTTGCCTATTTTGAGTGACGAATCCTTCTTGCTATTCAACGTTGACTATGCCCAATAAAAGCAATGCACTCTTGATTGGTGGAACATAATCATTTTATGAGAATCTGTAACATGCAGTGTAGTTTTCCCTTTGAGCCAATAGGTGTCCCTACAAACCATATAAACACTTCACTGTGCCGGTCCTGCCTGCAGCATGGCACTGTCGTAACTGCAAACATAACAATCATCCTCCTCATCTATTACTGAACCACAAGCCACGGTGAAACAAAGATACTGATAATAAGAAAGTAATTTAACTTTCATATGCAATATTTTGACTTTCTGTTGTATTACTGAAACCAAATTAGAAATTTTTAAGACCTAATTATAGGATTTATGTATAGATCTCTTTTAGATTAAGTTATCAAATTTACAAATAGATCACACATACTCTGAATGAATTGATTGCATGTCTTGAAAGATTAGCTACAAATGTCAAATAACTGCATATATTTACAAGACATGTAAATAATAAATTTGCACCCAAGATTTGAAAAAAAAAAACAGATGCACTTGAAACTTAAACTTTTTTTTTTAGCTTGGAAAGTTAAGTAGACGAGCAAAAAACTGAAACTTGAAACAATAGGTTGTGATCATATCCATTGTTGCTCCACTGATAATTACAGACACAAACTTTACAGACAGACATTAGCCGAGTTCAAACACTCACACACACATAAAATAAAACTCTTCGGAGTAGTAAGAAGGGAGAGAATAAAAAGTGATTTTGCTATTCGTTGACGATAAAACAAGCCCTGATCGTGTCATTTGATGATGGCGGAGATTAGACTACAAACCTAAGCATGCTACAAATCTCCTCTGTCAGTTATAACACCCGATTTGCCCCCTCGGTTAACAGTCCCCAGAGCTGACGCCTCCATCAGGCTCTGCTCATTACAATTTACTGTTCCCAGCCACTGGAATGAGCTGCACAGCAATACTGAAGTGGACATTTTTATGTCAACAGCGCCGTGCTTTTTACCGATGTTCTGGCTGATAATTGCTTTCTGCCTCCAAAAGCCGGCAATAACCCAGCAATAACTGGAACCTGAAGCTCCTCTATGTGCTGTCTCCTCTGTTCCTTTGATGGCTTTTTACTGTCTTGAGTCTGTTTTTGTCTCCGCAGCGCTACATTTGGGCTGTAATTGTATTCATGATGTCTTATTGTCTGATGTAGTGACTTGTGGAGGGGGCTGTGCCTGGCTGGAATATGAGTTGGCTTCCAGTCGCAGTCCTATGATTCACCCCTCTTGTCATTGAGTGTCAGGTATTGTTAGTGTTTTGTTATCAAATATTCACTCCACATACTCCACAACAGTTAATATGCATTGCTTCAGCTCAAATCAAATGTTTGTTGCACTATTTTTCACATTGACCAACTACGTCACTGCAAATTCAAATAATACAAAAAACATGAGGATCTAAAATTAGATATAAAGGTCAAATACCCCCAAAATAAGTTGCTCTATTAATTCAAACAAGTTAAGAATGAATTAAGTTGATTTTGATGATTTTTTTTTGAACAGATAATAAATAAAACATCCAACGAATAAATTCTCCCTTTAGTTACAGACTTCTTCTTTATGCAACACTATTTGTTCACGTGTTCAAACACACACACACTGCCTACACTTAATAAACAGGCCCTGATGTACTCCACAGTGAATGCCATCTTCGCGCTCCCATGGGCAACCAATGCACATGGCACATAAATAAACACACACAAATTAGATAACAAGGTAGCCACAACAAGGCCTTTGTATAGGCCTTTGATAGCAAACCTCTATACTACAGAGGATTGTAATAGGGCGTCCTTTTTTGCCTGTTGTTGACATACCATCTGGCCCGTGTAACAACTACATCCCTTTAGGCCTGCAAATAATGACTTTCCATATCCTTGCATCTAACCTGCGTGCGGCTCCGTTGCTTCAGGGGAATACGTGACACTTTACGTCCCTCCCCTTCGCTTTACTACACCTCCACAGCTGATGTTTTTGACTATGGAGAGAGAGGCAGACCCTTTCGCTGGCAGGATAAAAGGAAGGGGTAGCGCCCCTCAATCATTCTGCCCTCCAGGAGGCGAGAGGAACGAGGGATGAGGAGGGTGGGGTGGGTGGGGATGGGCCTAGCAGGGTGCCTAGATGTAAGACACATTTAGATACAGCTTTGGCTGCTGTAAAAACTGTTGACTCTTTTCCCTTTTCTATCTCTTTTCTATCCTCTTTTGTTGCCTTTGGGGATGCAAAATTCAAACGCAGGGCCATTGAAAAGCACTGGTGAAAGCGTATTTGAAATGTCAGGCCACAGAAGAGAAACAGCTGGAAAAGTGCATCTCTCACATGGTCCGGAGCTGTGAGTATTGTTGTGAACACTGCCACAGTTAAACCATTCTGTCCACCTTCCAAATTGTTCAATTGTTGTGTGTTTTTGACATCCAAGCACTGGAAAAGAAGATAAACCAATGTCTCACTTATTTTTTATTTAACCTTTATTCATACATGCAATCTCATTGAGACACAGGGTCTCATTCCAAAGAGAGACCTGTTTGGGACAATACAATAACATTCAGTTACAGACAGACAGATCATCCATACAAAATTTAAACCAAAGTGCCAAGTACAGGAAAACTTAAAATACAAAAAACAAGAACAAGTCTTATGTCTGATATCAGCTGAATAATAACACAGCTTTAAAGGTGAATCCAAATTAACCTCTTCGCATGGTTCCAGAACCCCCCCTGCTTCTTTTTCCATCCTCTTGTAATATAGTTTAAATTTTCAGGAATTTGCTGAAACAACATCTGTGTCATGCTGGGGGTATAGAGGGGTAACGTGGAGAGAGCAGTATATTCAGACTAGTCACTGTGATCCAGGCGCGAGTGAGTCCCCCTCCCCCCTGGGGAGGCTGCAGGGCCTGGGTCAGCCATATGGTGGCAGAAGCCCCCGGAGGAACCAGTACAGCCCGATAAGCTGGATCAGCTTCAGCACTTCCTGACCGGGGCTCGGGCTGCACCACCGAGCAGGTACATGAGGGGGGGAACGTGTGTGTGTGTGTGTGTGTGTGTGTGTGTGTGTGTGTGTGTGTGTGTGTGTGTGTGTGTGTGTGTGTGTGTGTGTGTGTGTGTGTGTGTGTGTGTGTGTGTGTGTGTGTGTGTGTGTGTGTGTGGAGGCGGCAGCAGGAACCAAAGCAGCACCGTTAGGGGCCTGAGGGCACAGAGATGGAAATGGTTTCATCCATGGCATCTGCATTGCTAAGGGAAATTAGTGTCAGGCCGACTGAAAGAGACACAAAATCTGCTGAGGCTCTCTGATAAAATAATACTGTAAGGTGTTAACTTTTTGAATGCTGTGGCTGTGTTTATTTTCAGGATAAATTCACTATTGGTTTATTATTGAATATATAAAGTTAATTTAAAGAGACAGATTACACTGGGGTTTTTATATAACAAAGTTGTGCAGAATCACATTTGTTTTAATATTATCGTGGTAGTTTTTTTTCTTAAAAACAGGAAAATCTGGGCAAAACAGCTATTCCAAATATGTTAAAGCCTATTTAATGCAGGTGTCAGAACAATTTTCTAATTTTGAAATATAGTTATGAACTATGAAATATATACTCTATTTATTTACTGCATAATTCAACAGAAAAACAAATATTATGCAACCAATTTTAGGTTATTTTAAAAATGAAAATAATCACAAAGTATTTATTCTTGAGTGTCAAAAATGTGTTTTGGAGGTTAAGATTTACTTGGAATAAGATTTCTGTGGACAGAGTAATAACTGGCCCGATACATCCATTGTCAGTGAAAAAACCTTATACAAATTGTAACTTGGATAAAGTTGCATCTTACAACATGGTTTACGTGTCCAGTGCAAGATAACTGAAAGCCCTCAGGACCTGTACACACGGAGAGTAACAGACAGTCCATTTGTCTGCTGGCAGGTTGTACACCAGTCTCAGAGTGGACCGTACCATTCTGTGGACTCAAACAGAGGGGGTTCTATTCCTGGAATCCAAAGACTAGTGGTGGTTGTGGCGTTGCTTTCCTAAGCAAACTAAATGACACACTCAGTTTGTGTCATTGACTTCTAAAAATGTCATTAGACTTCTAAAAATTAAGAATGATAGAAAATCCTTTTTCATGCCTTTTAATATTTATTCATTCTTGTTCAGTAATACAGTAAATACAGCTCTATAGAGTGGAGTTTTTGTTTTATTTTGAGGAAATAATAGCCCTTTTCTCAGGGGTTCCACATAAACTGTAATGTGAATTGATTTGTATGTAGAGGAAGCTATAGGATGAAACATTTTGTATTGTGGCATTCCCGTGGTTCACAATATTATGCTGAGTAGCGACATCTCCCTCCCAAATGTGCTTTCCCTTCAACATTCCTGACTGCGAGGCCTTTTTCCTTTTTTGCTGCTTGCATGCACTCGTGTGATTCTGAATTTTAACCAGCAGAGTCAGCGAAGAAACACCACAACGTGTGTAGAGCGTCTGAGCCACTCATGTTTTAGATTCCAGTTTCGTGAACGGGACAGAAAGAGATGTTAGAGATAAACAATGTGATGTGTCTGGTTATTGTTATTGTTAGCTGAAACCGCAATTTAACATTAAACAAAAATGTTTGGGATGTACACGTATTAACATATCTGTTGGCATATTATGTTATTATGATGAACAAAATACATATAGTGGAAAACATTTTTTTTATTTACTACTCTACTCCAAATATTTGGGCATCTCCTTGGAGTTGATAAGTCATTTGATAACATTTCTCTGACCCGTCTCAACTGTGATAAAATGGCTAAGACTGACACATGAAGCCTTTTCTGATCAGACGGTCCTATCAGCAGGGCAGCATCCTTTGTCTGTACCTTCCAAAACAGCGAGCTACAGTACTTTAACATTGGTTGAACAATGCTACGGTGAAGGTTGGTTTAGGTTTAGGGCAAGATCATCATTTGAGTTTAATGTATTGGAAACAGTGTGGTTTGAGTTACAATGACAACTGTGTCGACGTTCACTGTTCGGCTAGAAATCAACACTATTTACTACAGTTCCATAACGTGAGTTTAAACGTGTGGTTTTGCCGTACTTGCTGAGCCGATTGATGTATTGATCTTCTTGAGAGGGCCATCTCAAAAGTCGTGAGAAGTGGGGAAAGTCGTTGCTACCTATGCTAGCTAAAAGTCCAATAGCGAAAGTCAAAGTGTCTTTCCCTTGTCCCATTTCCCATCCGACACATCACATATAATATATAAAATAATATAAGATTACAATATAGTCAAAAATCATTCTCAGATGCACAGTACACAAACCCAGCATACAATCCTGTATCTTTGGACCCCTGATTCAGAGAAACATCTATATGGCAATATACAGTATATTCTATATTAATATTGTATCACAGTTATTGTGGGATTATTGGATGAGTCCAATAACAATCTCTCTAGATTAAGAAATTATGCTTTTTCAACCTAGAATATTTTTTTGAATGGATTTTTATATGCAAACAGCATTTAGAAAATTTGCCAACATTTCTGCATTCAATTCTCACATTTATCCACCAAGCCTTTGTCTGGCCTAAGCTAAATGTACAACTACAGCTAGACTTGATCTCTTGTTTCCATTTACTGATTACAATATCACGAGGATATTACACATCTGACACAATAATCTGACACAATAAAAAAGCCTTTTCTCCTCCCCGTGAACAGTATAGATAAATTAGCTGCTATTTACCATCAAAGTCTAAAACGAGACAACACGGTCCTCTGGGGAAAAGCATTGACGAAAGTTTTCACTCAGCGCCAAGTTTCTGAGCCGGCACATGCCATTTTCATTTTGTTTGGCATATTTTGAGACGTCTGAGGGACTTGGGTGTGCACTTAAAGAGACGCTGACATGTTATTGTCTGAGTGCCTTTTGGTCTTCATCGCTAATAGAGAATGGCTTGCCTTTTGTATTTATAATGCATGCTCTCTTTGAGGCTGTTACAGGTGCCACTGAGACACTCCTTATCAGTCTCTCCTTGTTGATATTCACACCGACGTAATTGTTTTGCCTCCCGAACCAAATATATTATGAGCGGTATATGTAACATATTAGCTAATTATGCATTCTCTCAGCA
This sequence comes from Ammodytes marinus, assembly GCF_949987685.1. NCBI lineage: Eukaryota > Metazoa > Chordata > Actinopteri > Uranoscopiformes > Ammodytidae > Ammodytes > Ammodytes marinus. Next base: position 5,907,617 of record NC_137235.1, on the reverse strand, counting down.
GTCTGGCCTTAGCCTGCCTCACCTGCTTTCTAATTAATTAGCTATGTTTATGCTAGCCATTATAACCTTGACAGCTCGTTACCTTCATCCCAGGAAAAGGGTTCTTTCATGACAAATTACTAGGCTGGGTGTGTGACACCTCTCCCTGACTTGCCTGTGGTCTCCCCGAGCTGGGGACAAAAGCCCAGATGACTCTAACCGAGCCGTGTCTTGGAAGATATGAGGTATTCAAATGAGATGCTAACAGAGAGGGACTTTGTGATGCCGGATGTCTAATGTTAATGTTTCTCATTTGAATATAAAAGAATCGTTGCCATTTTTATTTTTTTTTGCGGATCAAAAAGTGAGAATAGGAGATGTGAATGTGAGTTCTTCAGGCATGACTGACAAGACAATGGGGAAGTTTTACAGCGCCTGCACCGCCTTTTGTCAAACTGGTATTTAGCAAGCGCTCAAGTAGAAGGGATTATGGGTTAAATGGGTGGCTACCTTTTGTAAAACACAAAAAATAACTATATCTGGTTTCACTATTAAAGATTAAGTCCAATAAATAAATCGTTAAACATGGAGAGATCCAAACATGTCCACCCCCACTGATGATCTCTACAGTCCAACCTTTTAAAAACATTGTTTGAATTAAGGTAATTCAGATCAAAATTCCCCTTTGAATTATATGGTCCTCAGTCCCAACTGAAAATTATTTTGATAAAGAATAACATGGATAGAAGCAACAACATTGCATTTAAATGAAGAGCCCAGCAAATAGAGTAACAAGGCAAATCTTTTTAAATAAGCTTCTTTCTGAAGTGTTTTTGAGTTATATTGTCCTCTCGAGACAACTGAAAAATAATTTTCCTAAAAATTAGCTGCGTACATATTTTCTAGACAACCTTCGCGATCATAACGAGAAATATTCCGTTACGTCTACGTTTTAAAAGATGAATGCAGATGAAGTAAATATAAGATTGAAATAAAAATCTATCCATCCCAGTGTTTCAAGATTTCAGGATTCATTTATTTGTCATTTTCAAAACACAACATATCGCTCCCCCAGCCCTTAATTAAATGTTTCCACTCTGATTACTGCCTTCAAGAAAAAACACTTGAACATAGTCTGCTAACAGTTACCACAGTCAATTTTTTCCATTTGAATATACATGTGTGCTTGCTGGCAATCACTTAACACAAGTGGTGTTTTCAGGCATTTTGTATATTATGTAGAGAGCATTGTGTGTGTGCACAACATTCTCTTTGGTAATCAGTTCAGTTCCTGAAGCCTCAGTCTACTGGGGTTCGGCAATATTACTTAAAATATTGAAACTTTTTTCTCCATGTCCTAAGAAAGCAATTACAGCTTACTCAGACAAATAGGTCTAATCAGGAGGGGACCGCGATTTCCCTGAACTCAACAGAATGTCCTTCAGTGAGATGGAGATAATAATTCATGCTCAGGGGCTCCAGATATGCCAACAGGTCTTATCTACTGCCCTTTTATTCACCATCATTGCTCAATACACTGTATCGTCGAAATTGGGGATGTATAATTCAATAAGCAATGTACTAAAGGATTAAAATATTCAAGTTAATTATGCCACCGTGCGAGAGAACTGTTGTACATCGGATTACCAAAATGATTTTTTACTTTTGACCTTGGTCTCTATGGATCAGCCTCATTATGAGGTTTTAGTTGTAGCTTAACATTTTAAAACAATTGGCGTGGAGTGGCCGCCTTTATTTACCATGCAAGGATTGATGTCTGTTGTTTGAATAAAATATGGCCGAAAGGTACGAGTGTGAATGAATCTTTTTCAAGCGAGTAATTAGATAGGAAATTTATTAATTCATGTTTATGTTGGGTTTGGCTATTCTTAAGACAGCTGCTCCACATAGGCAAAGCTCCAGACAGAGGAGAATGGAAAGGAACTGGTTGGTGTAAAGTGTTGATAGAAGAACTAGTGTTATCCGTGGTTTGTAACTGCTTCTCCCAACCTTCACAGTGCCAATATGCAAAGCACCCTGCAGGTCCTGTACCTGCTCTGAGCTGAACAACTTGTTCAGTGGAAAATGAGTGGCCTCATTGTATATCCTCCCAACTTTGACAGCTGGGAGACGCCTAAGGCTCATCCTGAAGCTACTACCTCGGTTTTATTTTAGAGCAGAGCTGCTGCAGAAATTACAGCTTGGCTTTTTGCTATCTTCCATTCATCGCAATGCAATGCGAGTGATGCTGTTTGCCCTGATACTGCTCATACTGATTGACAGTATGAATTTTTAAATGGAGACGGTACTACGGGGGAAAAAAAAACATTAGTTATTCCTTACTGGCCAATGGCAGCTTATAATTATGATTTAAAGAAAGAGAAAGGGTTATTGTGGGGTTGAAGCCTGAATGCCAGCCTTGGAGGATCACAGTAACTTCTGTAAATTGCATTAACTTTTTACAATGTAGGCTAGGTTCCTCGCGTCTGCTGCTAGCCTCATCTCATTAGATTTTTCCAATTATTATTCCTTTTCTCTGTGTTACTACTGGGCAAACATGCAGACCCCTGACACGGTAAAAATAATTAGCTACTCCCAATAATGCAGCCGCGTGTTTGGAGCAGACTACGTTTTTTTTTTGCTAGGGATCATGACACTCTGAATTACCTGAAGAATACCTGGAGCAATCTATGAACCTAATTAACTTTCCACAGAGATCAAATCAACACATAATTTTGAAAAATATGTGAAAATAAAATCAAGCACTCGCCAAGGTCTTATCCGTCCTCTTCTGTCTTGCAAAATACTGCTTTTCTCCAGGATCTATTGCATGTAAGCCGATCTGAAGAGTGACGGCGGAATGTTGTAGGGAAGGACCAATTTATTCCATCAAGTAATCAATGTGCAATTTGAATTCATTTGAATGCACTCAATCACGGGTCTAATGTTGATGGCTCACGGGTGTGAGCATCAGTTATGCACGAGTGTTATATAGCTTTTGGTTTGGACCCATTTCATCAAATATTTATGATGTAAGAAAAAAAAGGGCATCCAAATAGGAGTGAACAGAATTACACTTAAGTTTCTCATGTGTTGGGAGCTCTAGACTTGAATTGTTCTGTATACTGAACGCTCTTTTGTCCAGGTCTCTTTGTTATTTTGGGTGTTGGAAGAATCAGACGTGTCACGAAACTTTCTTTTTTTTTGCTTATTTACTTAGATGATCTCATCAAACCCTCACTTTCATGCCATAAAAGGCTCTTGTCTGGGTGGACACATATAGTACAAAAGCGAGTGATGCAAAAAGGTGAAATCGGGCAATATCTCCGCGGCTCAATTGAGCCTGCCTTTTTCCCCTCACTCTTCATCAGCCGTGCCTGCCTCTCCTCTGTCTGTTTCAGATGTGATGTGAGCGTATTATTCTCTCAGTTACTTTGTGAGCAGCCTTTCTGCTTGCACACTTGATGCTATTTCACTGTCTGCCGCATCCCCCAAGTTATATTAAATTTGCAACCGGCCCTCTTTAAGTCTTTTTCATGAGATGTATGTTTTAAAGAGTGTGTCAATTCTTAAAGATGCCCTTGGCTTTTATCCGTCGTTTTTAAGAAAGATTTCAATAAAGATCGAGGCGAGGCGCTGGATGTGAAGGCGGTGGCCCCATTTTGCTTGCATAAACTGCATATGAAATCTTAAACTCAGATCATAAAGGCTGATACGATCTGACTTAGAGCGGTCTCAACAAAGCCCATGCTTCAATATTAATGAATTAACTTAACGTCGTTTTAACGACGATTCAATGTTTGCTCTTTTTTTCGTTCTAAAGCACTTTCCTTGTTTTCAAACTACAATTGGGCATTCCTTTTCACGCATAGCTTCAGCGGCTCGGTTCCAACTGCAATGGGCCATGACTTTTCATGTGAAGGAATCAGCAATGCCTTTCTATTTCACATTGGAGCCAATCTACCAATAAACCCCAAGCAAGTGTGTTTGTTTTTAACATTCTCTGAGTTCCCGCTGTGCTGTCGACCTGTATGCCGTTGTAGGGTGCCACGGTAAACCGAGGGCACAATTATTTCTTATTAGAGCTCTGACTCCTGATACACCTCAGCTAGGACGGTCGAAGCCATCAATTGAAGACATGCTAAACCTGTTGTAACAGGAGACAGGGGAGCCCCCCGAATGTGAGGTTATGTCTACTGCTGATATGATAGTGGAGTGAGTGCTACTGTCCCGCTGAGTTCCCACGCAGATCACAGATCACAGATCCACACTGCTCACTCCTAAGACTCTGGCCTTCTGCAACATTTACCCGCTACAAGAACTCCTGGAGCTGTCATTCATACACTGAAGCACATACACACATTGAAGCGTGCACATACACACAACGCAGAATCACAGTATGTCTTAATTATGTACATATCAGCCCACAACTAATCAGGTGTTTTGACATTTCTACATTAAGAAATTATTAAGTGTTTACGCAGTGGCGTGAATTAATCATGTATTGGTTAGTATTTTCGCCAAGGTGTTTTTCTTTTTCTTGATTTATTATGGGTCTACCTTTACTTACAAAGTATGTGTCTTTTGAAAGTAGAAAAACAGTTATGAGTAATTAAAAGTTAACTTTGGGACCCATGTGTGTTTGTTTAAGATGGTGTCAGGTCATTTTGGGTGAGGGAGAACGAGAAAGTGGCCACTTTACCTCCCTTGCTGCCATCTCCATGGAAGACGTGCATGTTACAAGCAACACAGCAATACACTGGTTCCCAACCTTGGTGTCAAGACCCCGGATGATGCCATTAAAAAGAATCTGAGGGGTCACCAGATGAGCAAATTTTCATTAACACATTTCTGTCTATATTAGATTTATTTTGATTGATTTTCTTCTTTTAACCTCTTCATGCTATTAACTCTTTTGACACTAGAAGCAACTTCAAAGAAAATCTTGCTATTAAAAATACTGTAATGTATCACATTAAATATATGACAAAGAATAAGAAACACATGTTTAAAGCCTCACTACTTCGTTTTTCATATAGCACAACATGGGAAAAGAGGCTGCTATATAGTCAAAAGTTGCATTATTTATCACTCTAAGGTCTTATACCAGTGCTGCATTATTATTATTCACTCTTCATAGGCTTGACAATGTTGGACAGAAGTGCTGTATCAAAAGAGCACAAAAGACTATCGATCTCCTTTCATTTCATCATAGTTTGTCAGAATTTTTTCCCCCGCATAAGCTTGATCCGCACTTGACTTGTCGCATTGATCCACACACTGACCAGAGGAGAGAAGAGGCCAAGTCCATCAATACAAAAGAGGGTCCCTGTTGACTCTGCCAACAGCTCATTAGGCCTAAACTCTCATATACACCAATTAGCAGACTAAAAAAAAGTGTCACAGATCGATATTCGGCTGCTTATCCACCCTTCAGATCCAACCCATGATAGGTTTTTCTCTTCGTGATCTGCACCTCTTAAATATGTTAGAGGGTGAGACAAAAAAGACAGATAAAGCATGGCGATCACAAATATTTTATCAGAACGACAAACATATCAGTACATTACTTTTAACAATATCTATTTGTATTTATTTATACTGTACACTTGTAGCAATATGACTTAAGTTTTGGGTTTCCATGTAAATGGTTCCTGGCCGATGCGCCACACTAGTTATTTTGTCAGTGTGGTTTGCATCCTCATTATGCCAAAAAGAGAGAAGTGGTGTGATTGAAGCTTTTGCAATGCCGCTATAGGAAGATGCTTAACAAGTTGCCCATAAAGGTTACAGTTATACTGGATATAAATTCTTGAGAAATGTAATGGCGTGGCGGCTTCTGAAAAAAGTGCAGAATAGAAAATGGGGCGTTGTAATGCTCAATTACCCATCAATCAAGATTTTTTTTTATCACAATTTGTTTTATCATCTTTGCTAAAGGTTGTTAAAGGTGAGCACATTAACTTTTCCTCTGTTGACGGACTATGCAAATATAAAAAATAAATAAAAAAAGGTTTCATCCTTAGCATCATATGAGTTATCTGTATCTATTAGCGCTAGCTCACTTTCAGATCTGGAACCTATACCAGTAGTATACGGTGGTGGCTGATTTAAGGGTTCAGGGATCTGATCGCCTCGGGCGAGTTATTCTAAGAGCCCCCTGATGTCAGTGGGACTGTCTGGCAGAATAAAAGGCAAGGCAATAAACTGGGGGAAAAAGTAGCACACACGCATTGAAACGGGGGCCTCCCCGAGGCGATGGCCCAACTGGCCCGTGGTTAAATCCTCCACTGAAAGTGTAATAATCACACCAGAGCCCCACAGAGGGAGAGAGAGAGTGTGGGGGAAGACACCGAGGTACCAAAACAAAAGCCAGCCCTCTCCGTCCTGTTCTCTTTGTGCCTCCTATCTAACCAGGGGGAGAAAAAAGAATGACAGAAAAATCTTGGCACTAAGAAAGGGAATTATAGGGTCTGTGATGACGACTGATGGGAAAGTGGAACGAGATCTGAAACAGATCACAAGGGTTTATTGTAGCCGCGGCAGTCATTTCTGATGTGTTTGCAGATATAAGCATTAGGCTTGTACTCTAATCCTGTCCATAGGCTGTCGTTGGCTCACCCCTGGCTGCGGATAAATGGTTAATGATACTTTGAGCAATGGGGCTTTGCACGCTTTGCACTTGTAAGATTACTTAACACATTTGTGTGCTATAGCAGAATGTACCAGCGATGGCTGCTGTGTGATCCGTGCTTTTATACGCCTTTGCCTCTTGTCTTAAACGGTGAATTTATTTTTCTTCCGCCCAAAAAAAATAAACAAAAAAACATTTGTTTAGGGAATAATATTAGGCACTCACTATTACACTCTTCTTGAACGCCTCTCAATGCTTTCCCCCTTTAAAAGTGCCCAGTAGGAACTCCCACTATAAATCACATTTAGCACCACTGACACGTTAGACGAAGTGATGTAGCTGCCATTGGCTCTTAATTGCCTTTTACCCTGCACGCCTCGCCTTTTGTGCTCCAGTCGCACATTTTAACACACTCGCCCCGAGTCGAGTGCTTCTGTGTTCTGCATTTACAAGATCTGTGTCCGTCTATAAGATTGGGCAAACGAGAGGGGCATGTCCAACCAAACACCGGTGTCACGCGTTGTTCGAGAAAAACATCAATTAAGAGACTGTTTTCTATCCAGAGACACAGCTTGAGTGTTTCCCCTCCTTTTTGTTCTCGTTGGTACATTGTGGGAGGTTGAATGGGCATGCTAATTATGACAGCAAAGGTCAAACTAATTAGCGCTCCCTGTGAACTTGCCATAGAACGTTCCTGATATCGCCACGCAGACTTGACAGGGTTCAAATTAATCAGAAGTTGTCCTACATGCAGCAAAAAGATGTATTTTTTTTCTTTTTTTGAGGAGGCTTTTATTTGCAGAGGGCTTTTGATAACAAGACAATCACACGGCCAAATAGGCCTCTTTATCAAGTGGGAAGGAGAACACTTTGTGCACCATTAAACCCGCACAATGCCCGTAATCGTCCTTGTTTAGATATGTTAAATAAAGCATATCATTATGCTCTACTGGGTGCTAAGTGGTATTTAAAGGTCCATAAATTCAATTAGACAATGTTTAATGCTGCCCCTAGACCATGTTAGTGTAGCGATGCACGTGATCTAAGGGGAGGGGTTGCGTCAGCCATTTTTAAGAATTATTACTCTGGATTTACATTTATATTGTCATTTTAATAGTACGGCCCTCTCTTCAACCGATAGGGGCCTCAGATGCTTCCCGGGCCTTAGCTTCCTTCCCCCCCTCCCTTAGGACAGCATCCCATTCGTCATTATACATAGCTAGGAAAAAGAAAAGAAAAAAAAAATCTCTCCTCTCAGTCTCTGTCTGTCATTAGAGAGCTAAACCGTTAGCCTGGTGCTAATGCACAGTTTAGAAGCCACCACGGAAAAATGCTAAAGAGGTCCTGACAACTCCTGGGGGTCGACTAAGTGTGGGCCAAGGGTTTTATTCTGTGTGTGTGTGCTGCTAGTGTGCGCTTCACATTAGTGTTTGAAGGGCGGGGGTATGGATGGGGGTCCCAGTGGTTGTTTGCCTGTTTTCCATCAAGAGCCCTCATCTCCTTTATCCCCTTTGTGGCGGAGGCCCTCCTCGGGCAGTTCCCTCTGAGGGGGATCTAAAAAGAGCAGCTGCTGGTGGAATGAGTGCCATTTCCTCCTGCTGTCACTAGCACACTGGCAACCCTTAGTCCTCCTGTCCCCTCCACCCCCCTTCAGCTCCCACAAACCCCCCTATTAATATGCATATGAACTTGTTTCTCTTAGTTCTGAACTCCAGTGACAAAGTGGGAAAGCATATGCCTGAAATATTCATGATCGCACGCAGTAATTAAGCGGTGGAGAATGGGAGAGAGAGAGTCCCCTTCCCCTCTTGCTGTGGAGTTAAAAATGGGATTTTTTTTTTCTTCTTTCTCCGGCGCTGAAAAGCATGTTGTCCTCTCGCTTTCTCAGTAATTCTTCGAAGCCTTTTTTTTCCTCGTCGCCTGTGCCTTTTGTGCAACACACAGAGCCATGTAAGAGAGGTAATGAGGCTTGAGAAAAAGAGAACCGTTTATGTTTATTGAGTTAAATCCAGTTAAAGGGCCACAGAGAAGCCACAGTAGTGTGAGATCACAATGGTTTTTTACTACATTTTTTCTCTCTGCCTCAAGTCTATCATTAACCACCAGTTAACTATGCTTTTCCATTCAAACACGGAGACTTGTGAAATTCTTGGATGATATTACTGCAACACAATGGAACTTTCTCACTATTTCAAAACTTGCAAGTGGACGGAGCAACCTGCTGAGTAATATATTAAACTGAGGTTAGGATTAGAATATTTTTCACTGGATGATTTTTCTTTAAGGAACTCTGAGCTGAAATATTAATCATGTATAACTTTGATCTTTTGAAGTCATTTTCTATTTCCCACAATTTACACTATTAACCTATCAGACTATATTTGACATCAATATAACTCATATCTGTTCATTTTTGTTTTCTCTTACACTTACTTGATGCAACATTTAAAATGATACTGCCGTTGACAAAATACTATTTATAACATTGCAGATACAGTATAATGTTAAGATGAGAAAAGATTTTAATTGTTTTGTCCCACAGTGAGGGAATATACATTGTTACAGCAACGAAAGGGACAGTCCAGCTGAGTATAAAGGCAGAATAAAATAGGTAAACAAATGTACAGTAAAATAGTAAACAAAGTAAGTTGTCACAATGTATAAAATAAGTTACAGTCATTTAGATATGTTAACAGGTGTACAAAAGTAAGTGAACCAACTGACAATCTGATAGGATAAATAAGTAGAAACAAGTAATATTGTACACAAAGTTGATCAGCTGTATTGCACTTGTTAGGTATCAGATCAGAAGCTGAAACATGACCAAGTACATCAGAAATCAATTGAGGGATGTTTTGCACTAAATGATTGTCATATTTTTTTCTTTAGTTATTTGCAAACATTGCAGTTATGTGTGTAAAATGTACTTGCTCTATGATTTTATAAAGAAAGTGGTACTTTGAAGTTGGAGAATAAAGCATTGAATTTTCGGAGATTAGCCAACATCATAGTACACAGAGGTGGACACTGCCTCTGTACGGCCACTAGAGATGGAGAGAGAGAGAGAGAGAGAGAGAGAGAGACAGAACGACTGAGAGAGAGAGAGGAGGGCAAGGGGGTGGGTGTTAGTTATAGAATCAGAGAGGGAGGGAAAGAGAAAGAGAGAGAGAGAGAGAGAGAGGGCTGTGAGACGGTTGCCGTAGCTTGACAGCCAGGTAGATTGTATCTGACATAAAGCCCAGAGATGAAAGGAGAGCGGACAGCTGGCCCACTGCACTCAGCTCACTCCATGCAGTTGCACTCACCTCACCCTCCTCCTTGTCCCCCCGCCACCCCTTCTCTCTCACACACACACACACACACACACACACACACACACACACACACACACACACACACACACGCACACCTCCCCTATTTTTTCACTCTCATTCTCCTCCTGTTTACGCTCTCCTGACAGCTCCTTTGGGGGTGTGTCAGCCCCTTTTCTTACCACTGGGGGATCTCCTCTCCTCTGGTCCCTGTCTGTCTGTCTGTCTGTCTGTCTGTCTGTCTGTCCCCGCCCAGACTGGTCCATTTGCGGGGGCAGTGGTCCAGAGTTCAGCCTCCCCTCTCCTCCTCCTTCCATGTCACCTCTCCTCCACTCTGTGCCTGTCATCTCACAGCCCCACTCAGTGCCACACTGCCTTGTTTTGTCAATAACCATTTATTTGTTGCTGGAATGGCAGCAGCCCATTACATCTGACCTCCCTGTTTCCATCAATTATGGATAGATTATTGGATGTGAACATCTGCAAAAGCTCGCTTGTTGGACTCACCTCCTGGCAGGGATTAGATAAAGTATTAAACTGTTGTTTATTGTCAGGCCAAAACTCTACTGGGAAGCCGGAGAATTTCTACAACCCCACAGCAAAGAAAAAAGAAAAAAACTCCCATCAACAAGGCACCTTAAATAGTGTAACAGTGCTGCCGTGGCCTCCTGGTGGTAAAATATAGGCCATTTATTATTTACACATATTACTAGGTTGTTATAACACTAGTGGTAAAAGCTCCTGGCAGATGGGGGGCTTAGTCACTGTTTGTCACCTTTTGTAAATGTGTGAACCAGAGGCCAAACACATACAAACAGATGCTTTGTTTCTCAAGCAACTTTCTACTGGGACACGTCATTCTGTTCTGCACGGAAAAACATGGCCACTGCTAAACCCCCTAATGATTGAGAGAACAAGCTCATGGACAGAACACATACTCAACACACACACACACACACACACACGCAGACACACAGACACACATGCAGATACACACGCAGATACACACACACACACACACACACACACACACACACACAGTCTCATGGGTCCGAGAGATATTTAAAAAACACATTTAGGTTATTTATTTTTGAAATGTGCCAAATCAAATGTTTAATACATGAATTATAGATTTGAAATGGATATCTTCTGGCTGAATATGCAAAGCTGGCATGGTATTTAAGTAATAGATGGAAGCGGGGGAATGGGCAGCAGTGGTGCTATATAAGGAGTAGTGTGACTGTGATGTATGACCTGTGGCTCAAGTTGTTCCACAAAAATCAGTCAGGCGTGAATTTCGGTTTTAACCGCGTCATTCTTACCAAGTCAAAGTGACCAGGTGACAGGGTAATCTGTTCTTCCACAGTTTTTTTTTATAGTTTTATATGCCAAGTATAATTACTGTAAAGTTGACACTTAAAGAGACTACAAGGAACTTCAAAAATGTTAATGAAACTAATTCTAAGTCTAATTGTTCTAATGTATAGCAAACGGGCAACCCAGTCTCACAGTGAAATGTATGATAGCTACGTTGGTCCACTTCGCAAAATGGGTCACTCTTGACCCTTAATGGAAATGTTGTGTGTGAGGGAGATGAACAGCATTGCATTCTGGGTATTTTTAATTTTTTTTTCGTCCAAGTTTGGAACGCGCTAGCAAAGATCTTTTGGGACAGCAGGCGCTGGTGTCGTAAAACAACTACAAACAAACATTAATATTGTATCATTAGGAAGTTGATACATTATCAAATGTTATACAGTTGTGCACTCTACACACATTTCTTTACCCTGTCGCGCACATAATTCGACATTACATACAAAGCATTGAATTCTTTTGTTGTTGTACCTTAGCCATAGTGGGTCTTTTTTTCCTAGACATTTTTATTTGTGCAGGTGACCTGATCTTGGACTAGCAGGCTTTCCCTGGCTGCTTCATATCTTCCCCCACACTGCAGAGTGAGGAAGAGGTTGCTGCGCTGCCTTTTGAGTCCCCCTGTCAAAGCCTCTCACGGTTCACCTTCAAGGCACCTGCTCGCCTGTCAACACCAGTTGTCAAACCGACACTTAGCATTCCCATTGTCTCTGTAGAAAAAAAATCAAGATATGTATTTCCACAGAGCATCCCAAAAAAAAATCCAGCACGTGGGCCCAGCATTTTTCATTAATGTCTTCAGGTGGTTTAGGCAGTGATGTAACCTCTGTCAAACAGGAAGTGTCTCTCTCTTTTTTTTCCCAGGCTTTGAACAGAGAGTGTGAAAACCTCCCGTGCGCTTCCAGAGTAGCGGGGCACTGTGCATCAAAATACCAGCGCAGGTTGAAAGGCACAAAATAAGGTCAGTGTCACCGCACTGCATTATTAATCCCCCCACTGTTTATCTCCCTGCCCATTGAATCTGTGCACAACAAAATGCTGCCTCTGTATGAAATATTGATGCAATTTCCCAGCTTTACATGTAGGAAAAGCAATCGGAGTAAAAAAAAAGTAGGTGTTGCACACTGGCAGCAGGTTGCTGAGTGGCATGTCGCCTGGTAACATAAATTTGTCAAACACAGAGAAACAGTGGTGAGATGCGGCGGGTGAAAACAAGACATCACACTGTACGCTGCAGGTCAGGTGGACATGTTGTCATGTCTATTTGAAGACATATTAGCACTGGAACACATCAGCAGATTTCATTTTATCTGAAGGATCCAAATAACTGTTTGTCACAATATAAATAAAATATTATTGTTATAACTATATTGATACTACACTTACCGTGTGCAGAGGCAATAATAGTTTTAAACTATTGTTTGTTGTGGCAATATAATTATTTTTCTCTGTTATAAAACACTTAAAATAAAAAAATTCTAAACGTTTTGATCATCATTACTTAGTTAATTGAAAATCTTAATTCCTGTATATGCAGCACACCCATTTCTAAAGCTGTGTTCATTGTTAAAGCTTCATTTCTTACATAGCATTGATAGCATCTTTCACTGTATTTCGTAATACTTCAGCTCAGAGTATAGACCAGAAGATGATGTTATAGGATACTACTTGTAGTAGGATTTTTCACTTTTAGGTAGAAATACAAAACATTTTCTCTTTTTTTGCCCTTTAATGTTGAAGAAAAACACAGTTTATTAACATGTTTCTCTTTTAAAGTGTTACACCTCATACAATTCTTTGGTAATGCATTGCCATAAACACATATACAGGTAGTCAACAACGCTGCACCACGATAAAGCATGATACGCTTTCGCCCTTTTGTCTTTTCTCTCTTTCATGTTAAAATCGCTCACTAATTAAGCCAAATGCCACTGCATCCAGAGTGCATGCTTCCACACACACACACACACACACACACACACACACACACACACACACACACACACACACACACACACACACACACACACACACACACACAAAGAAAGGGAGAGAGCCAGAGAGAGCTCTCTAATGATCAACATGCCCCAGCGTCTTTATTATCCCGGCCCAGCCAGCCTGTGTCTGTGCAGCCGGCTCATGTGCTGTTTAAGTGATTGTAAATCATCGCACAGTAATGGCTGAGATTAGCATACTATCAAAAAGCTTTCTTCATGCATGATGTGGTAACATCTCAGGGCCCTAAGTGTTTTATGGTGAGTGAGACCGTATCACCCACTGTCATTAACAATCTAGTGGTGTCCAGGCAGGCAGCTGTACTCTGTACTGCCGCTGTTAGTGTTACCAGATGCGTGAGGAAGATGCAGGCTTGGACTGCAGCCCATTATGGGCGATGCCTGTCAGGAGCCATTAGGCACATGCTTTGTGATTAATGCTCTAAGTGATGGTGTGAGCACTACTCAGAGACCAGCGCAGGGGAAAGGCAAAGAAAAGGTTATCGCCTCACTAAGGAATGCCTGAACGGGCTCCACACTGTCAGTGGTGATGATTGTGAATATGGTTTTACCTTTCGCCCAAGCTGTGTGTGTGTGTGTGTGTGTGTGTGAGAGAGAGTGAGGGAAGCATCACAGAGTGGTTTAGGCTCTGATTTCCTCTTCCTGTTTTTAAGGGGGATCCTGCTTAGGGAGAGGATCTCAGTGTGTCCCCCACCCACACACACACACACACACCCAACTCACGCCGCCTGCTATTGTGACCCATGAATTATTGATTAACCTTGGTAATAGAAAAGATAGAACTGTGTGGTATGCTTATACCTGCTTCTCCTGCGGTGGATGAGCGTTAATACCGAATAGATATGCAAAAGATTGATTTAAAATAGGATAAAGATTTACACTTGTCTGCATGATCGCTCTTTGAATCATGTTTGAGTCATTTTGAGTTTGGGGCGACTGTGGCTCAGGTGGTTAAGCGGGTTGGCCAACGATCCTAGGGTTGGCAGTTCGATCCCCGCCATGGTCGTTGTGTCCTTGGGCAAGACACTTCACACACCTTGCCGTGTATGATTGCTGTATGTTTGAGGTGGTGGTCGGAGGGGCCGTTGGCGCTGAATGGCAGCCGCGCTATATAAATCCAATCAATTATTATTATTAATTATCTGTCAATACAGACCATTTGAGATGTTATATAACTGATACATTTTTAATATAACTGAACAAGTCATCATCTATTGAACGTCTCTGTTGTGACAAAATACAGAATCACAGATAGTGAACGTATTTTTATCCGATGGCTGCCATTAGAAATTTCATTGTGGCCTCTTCCATCCCTGTGTAACAAGTCATTCTCCTGAAGCAACAAGACCCATGTGTTCTCATGACATGTTCAGATGAATCCATCTGCTCAGGCCGTGTTCACTGTGATGATCTCACCTTGCGCGGCCGATCAATAAACGAAACGCTATGTTTAAACTGAATCAAATTTTCCAGTGGCGGGGTTGGGCTTTCATCCGCGACAAGCCCCTACAGTCTCCACTCTTAGCTTTTACCGTATATACAATTAAACGCCCCAGTAACCTGCGCGTTTTCATTAGATTGGACCTGCAGGGATGTAGCCACGGCACGTTTACCCCCCACCCAAAAAAGAGATGACCGGCCAGCAGTAATTGCACAGCGCTGTGTTTACATTTATTCATGAAAACCAAGGAGGAGGACCGCCTGTTCATCCCCACTTCCACCTGTCACCCATTCCATTTGCCGCGTCAGGAGAGAACGCCTCTTGCCCACCCACACCCCATCAAACCTGGGATCCACAATCACTAATCAGTCCCTCCCCTTTGCGAATGAACCACCACCACTGCCTATACTTTGGTTCCCTACCAATATTTGATTCCCCTTCCAGCCTGAGCGAATGATTACGTTTTTCATGCATTTGGTTCCACCACAAAATGTATGCGCACTCAGCCACATCCTTTATTGATTACTTCTAGTGCAAACAGTGGGCAGCGTGTGATATACATAATTGGACAGTTGTCAGGGGAGGTCTAGCAGTGATAACCAGCGTCTTATTTCCCCCCTCCCTGATGGATATATGACACACCTTGGAAGTGATCGCCTGCTCCTTGTGTGAGGACAGATAAATATGTCAACTAAATGGCTTTAACAATGCAAAGCAACAAACACACACACACTGAAATAACAATGTTCTTGATGTTGATCTAAACATATAATGTGTTTACTGATTGCTTAGATGAGGAAATACACAACGTTCTTACTGATGTTGGAGTGATAATACATCACCACCATACAGTATGGAGCGGAGCCCTGTTTCTTTGAACTGCCGTAAATTAAGAGAAGGAAAAAAAATACTCCTGAGAGCCAACACAGGCTCCTTGTACTTAATATACACAACATGTGCTTTGCTAATTATTTTCCTGAATGCATATTACCACAATAAACTGGCTGCACATTGTTGGAACAAAAGGCGTCTCGCGAAGCCAAAATACCCCCATCTCAGCTTCTAAAATTACATTTTCAGAAGGCACAGAAGAAATAATAACACTCTAATCATCGCTTGAGTAAACACTGTTCGGTTAAGGAAGAACCCCCCCCAAAAAAAAGACATCCCTTAAAGTTTGTATTTTAGTAATGAAAAGCAAACATTGGCTGCTGCAATTGCCTGACCCCCGTGACACCGAGGTGATGACACGTCCCAACAGAATCTCAGCTTTAGCCCTGTCTCCTTGACGGTAATAGATTCAGCCGCACAAATGGCAGAACCGCGGACGTGTAATAACTCTATCAAACTCACGTCTCTGTGTTTTCACAAGGTTAGATACACACAGAGACACCCACTGGAATTTCGAATTTTTTTACTCCTCCTCACCCCTCCGTCCATTCCAAAGAATAATTCTGTGTGGTCAAGGTTACAACCACTGTTTGTGTTGGTCGGGTAATCACACACAAGCTTTTTCCAAGGTAAAGCCCTCCCTCCCACTCTGGAGCCTTCACATTACAAAAACATCCACTTACATGGATTCATACATCCAGACACTGACACTGGTTGGGAGTTTGTTTGGGGGAGGGGGAGGGCGAGGAGGCAACTGAAGTGGGACCCAAAACAGAATCCATATTTAATACTGTGTTCCCACTTGGACGTGTACTCTTTCAAGTCAACATAAAAGAAGCTACAGAGACAGAGCTCTTTTTGACCAAGGCATTGTGGCACCAGACATGAGCTAGTACCCTGTATTATTACATGTAAATCAGTAGTGGAATCCCAAATATTACAAGATAACACACAAATACTAAACCATAGGCAACTGATACAGTTTGATACAGACTGCTTACACAAACATGGCCGAACAAAGGAAGCAAAGTGAAAATGACATGTTCAGTGATCCAAACTCGTCCAGGGTGTCATCTGTCACAGGACACATTGGTGCTGCTCTTTACTTGCTATCGTTGCAGTTTGCTATTGTTTATAAGGATGTCAAGTTTATTACAACTTGTGTGTTATTTTTCTTGGTTGGATCATCGCTCCTATTGCTCATAATACCATTATTCTCACCAAGTAAATTGATGTGAATCGATATCACAGCAAGATTGTTCAAAGGAAGTCCACCTGGGAAAGAAACATGAGCGGCCTGACGATCTACAGGTTGGAAACTAAATTTGTTTGGAAAATAAAAGAAATGGATTTAATGGTCAAATTATTACCCAAGCATTTATCTGTAAACGTCCATTACAGGGCGACTTACTAGCAGTTTTTGTCTTTTGCAGGGAATAATACCAACATTTGCTGGCAAGCTCATTTTGGTTTAACCCTCATCCTACCGACTGGGGTCATTTTGACACCATCTACCCATCCATCCATCCATTCACCTACCTTATAATCTACTTCACTCCATACCTACTTATCTGTTTAAGCCATGCTAATCTCCCTGTGGGTGATCGGCCAAGTGAAACTGATCCACTACCCTACCAAGATGTTCACTGTCTGTTAAAAACTGAACTGCGGCCTCTATGCATGCAGCAATTCTTTAGTTATAATAGATTCAAACTGCGGTGGAAAGAAACTGACTTTCTTTCACTTTTGTAATGTTCTCCACTCGCCTTTCATACACACCATCTCCCTTGTCTCTTTTACCTGTAATGCTAAGCTCCTATGCCCTGCCCCGTGTCATCTAGGGCTGCATGTGATTATCCAGCCATCAAAGCCGTGCCGCCGTGCCAATCAGCCTAGCAAAGGGTTAAAGGGACAAGCTTGTCTGCAGTGGAAAAAAAAACCCGCGCACAGCTCTGGCCGCGGCGCACATCTCAGCAGTCTTTGCTAATGACTTGTAGCCAACAAAATTCCTGAGACTCTCAGGTGGCTTCCTCCGACCGGGCTGTGTGCGATGATGAAAAGCCGGAGATAAGATGAACTGACAGTTGCAACTCATTGCGAGGAGCAGGCAGCACCCTCGCAGCAGCTGAGACCCCGGGAGCCCAGCACTCCTTCGCCTTTTTTTTCTTCTTCATCCTCTCCTCCATCGCTCCCCCCCTCCATTCTCCCCTGCCCTCCTACTGTGTGTCTCATTGTGTGTGTGTGTGTGTGTGTGTGTGCAAGGGTGATCGACTGCAAGTGTGCACCTTTTCTTTTTGTAGTTGTTGAATGTATGTGTTGAATGCAGTAGCTAAGTGTGTATGATTGTAAAAAAACGTGTGTGTGTGTGTGTGTGTGTGTGTGTGTGTGTGTGTGTGCGTGTGTGCATGCATGGGTGATGGACTACAAGTGTGCACCTTTTGTTTATGTATGTGTGTGTTTGTAAAAAAAAAATGTGTGTGTGCATGTATGCGCTAAGACTGCAAATGTGCATCTTTTTTATGTTTTTAATGCATTTGTAGTGAAAGTTTGTGTGTTGTAAAAAATCTACATGTGAAAATGCATGGGTGGATGAGTGTGTGTTCTGCAGTGCGGGTGCATGGTGCCCACTGAGGGAAGCTAGATGCCCCTGCCACTGTTCCCTAATTAAAGCCCATTCCCGCCTCCTTTATTTCAGTCCATTAAGCAAAAAAGCGGCGGCCACCCCTCTCTCTCTCTCTCTCGCTTCCACACATGACACACTCCAATCAATACACTCCCACTGGCTGCCTCACTGGGCGCCTCAAATGAATAGATTGCAGTGCAACATTATGTCTAATTGAATTCTGCAGAGGACGCCATGCAGAGAACTGTTGCAGGGTTTCTGTTTTTGTTTTTGAAGTTTCAAACAAAAGGTTTCTCTAAAAAACTAAAATGATTTTTAAAAGTAAAATTATATTAGCTTTGTGATATTCTCTGAATCCCTTTGTCAAATGAAAGGATGAACATATACCTGGACCATAGGGTTACACATAGGATTTTTGTTGATATGTCTTTACAAATGTTGTTAGACAAAATAAAGATGTACATCGCCGTAATACAAAGTGAATTAATGCCTGGTTGATTTTAATACATTTACTTTGTGATATCTAAACATTATACGCCACAGCTAAGCTACAGTCACAGCTCAACCACCTTGCTATTCACTTAAGCTCAGCACCACAAAGGTTCACATTAGCACATCAGGCCCCGGGAGAGGGCCTCCTCCTTGCTGGTGGCTGTGGGGGTTCAGCCCGCGATGGGGGAGGCTGGCAGATGGTTCAGTGGTGTCTGACGGATGGATAGATAGTGCTGACACTGTTGATCTTCTGTTGTGTGTATGGTCACCTACTCATCAGAGCGACTGCCCTATATCTTTTGGCATGTTCTTGTTCTTTGAGGAAACAAACATCAAGGCAGCATTTCATCCGATATCATCTCTAGACTAAGGCTATCAAAGTAGCTATGGAATATTGGTATTGGGTGCTGATACAGCATTGGCTCCCAATAAGGATATTGGATTGGATCTGACCCATCTCCATTATATTGGTACTTTATTTAAGAAATATGTTTTTCTGCAAAAACCCTTTGTTGATTTAATGAGCCATTCGCAGTTTCACTGTACCGGCCGTGTGTACTTAGACTTGCATGGCTTAATCTTTGAGACAAGCATATGCTACAAAAGAAACCAAACCAAAAAAGGAAGTTAAGTGTTTTATTAAAAGCATCTGTACAAGGATTTTGGATTTGTGAATACAATCTGAAGTTGCCAATAAATCAAGTGACAGCTTCTGATACTATGGTGAAATTAATGAAAAAAGGTGGAGATAGGTTTGATGCCCTGCCCTACACACGACTAATTTCATGAGCCTCCAAAAATAGAGATTTACTTAACGTAAGAGGGGAGTTAACGTTCTTTTGATATTTTTTTATTACTTTGAAAAGATTCAGATAAGTAGCCACCAGTCTATTCCTGTGAATGTCACGGTCTCATCTTCCTTCTCTAATTGATTTGTCCGCCTCTTGCCAGTGAGTTTCTGTTCGCAGCATCTCGTAGCGTGTCTTCAGTGACCACTCTCAGCTGTTCCCATGCCAATTAGCACAGTGGCTCAAAGCAGGTGCCAATGCAAATATTTGGCTAATTATCAATATTTAATAGCATTTCTGCACTGGCTCCTTTCCTAAGGTCCAGCAGATGCTATTAAATCCCCAACCCCATAGATACACAGTTATGACACGTAATAACGGCTTGAATATAAAAGAGATTAATAATTTAAAGGGAGCCAACAAATTAGGACCATCATTTAAAAAAACTAGGCTCCAAACCATTTTGCATAAAACCAGCCCGGTTCAAGGTAATGCCAGGGCTCCCCTGATAAAGAATTACAGCATTAATTCAGCCAAGTGAACTTATTGCTCCGACTGCTTCTCAGAGATCCCTGGAGCATTCGGAGTGGAGGAATGAAATGATAGCATTCGTGGGCACAAAGGCGCTTATTTCCATTTCCCCCATCAAACCTAGTCTTGAGTTTTGTGTGTGTGTGTCTGTGTGTGTGTGTCTCTGTGTGTATTGCGTTGAAGAGGGGGGAGGATTGGTCCTTTTCTTTCCCCTTGTGGTACAATTGTTGAGGTCCTTGTGAATAGTGTATTTTTATACTGATGGTTGCCTCCCCAGAGGGGTTTAGGTCTATTGTGTACACGCATAACCAAACACAAACACGCACACTGTGACCTCTCTGGGTCATTGCTGGAATTACAAAGACTTATCCCACCTTGACTGGCATCTTAATTGAGTCTCCAAGCTCTGTCAAATGGATACTATCAACAGGAGTTATTTTGTGTGAGCGCTGAAGATTCACCTGTGCTTGGCTGTCAGTGTGTCTCTGTGCTTTATACATGTACAGTATGTACAAACAATGCTCTTAGCACCAATGGGTTACCTTAACACGTGTATTGTCTTAAGAAAAACAATGTGTCGAGAGGGTGTTGAGAGATTTTCAACATTAAAGTATGTTTTAGAAATCTTGTTCAATTCCCACTGAGCAAACACTTCAGTTTGTGCAGAGAGCGCTGCAGCACCTTGCGTGGAGAACTCTTTTAATGGAAGCATGTTGCTGGAGGCACCGTCGCTTGCTTGTGTGATATTACCATTTACCTGCTGTTTTGAATTTTTATTTGAACTGGGATGAGAAGATCAGGAAAAGGTGCTCACTGACAGACATATCTTAACCCCAGTTTTTCTTATTTCTCTTTTTCGAAATTCAAATTTCACACCTGCCAAGTGACCTGATGTACTGTTTTATTATTTCTATACTTGGATGTGCCTTGTGGGATTTAACCTGCTTTGACAAAGAGGGAGAGAGTCTACAGCATCTCCCCAAGGACATGCATACACATGGCAGAAGACATCAGTCACCCATCTGATAACTTGCATATTGGATCTTTGTTGATATGACAAGGTCTTGTCAGACGAAAAGAAAAGCTAAGCAGAGACAAATATTTTGACATAAGCGTAGTTTAGACATTAAGGAAAGGAGTGTTTGTGAGATTGTACATGAATTTAAATAAACAATTACCATCTTAAATATCTGTTTTTAATCTTTATAGTCTGGCATTGGTCCATTTTCTCAACAACTATTGGATGGATTGTCATGAAACTTTGTACGAATATTTATGGTTCCAGAGGATGAATCCAACTAACGTTTGTGACCCCCTCACCTCTAACTCCACGAGCTGAATTGGCATCAACTTTAGTGCAGACTTTTCAGTTTGCACAGGATGAATCGTTAGCAAATGTAAGCATTCCATCATGCTAAACTAAGATGCTAAACATGGTAAACAAATCACCTTTTAAATATTAGAATTTCCATTTGGACATTGTGAGAATGGTTGCATGCGGACGTTAGAAAATAAAACAAATATCCAGTCTCAATATGTGAATTTGCGGTCCCTAAACGGTATACTTGAAACATAAGTACATCAAAAAAGGCCTTTCCAAGGACACGAATAGACAGGTAAAAAAAACAAAAGCTGTTTTGAATTTAAGAATTAAAATGAACTGTGTGTGAGACCCTAATGAGACCAGGGAGAAAAAAAATAACCACACAAGGTCGTCTTTCGTAAGAACAGCAATTCCATCGCTGTGGGGCAGAAAAGACAGAACTTTTTGTTTGAGCAAACTGCCCATCAAATAAGCATAATCACCATCAGAATTCATACGGTGTTCCGAGACTCCTGAAGGCAAGCGGCCCCACTCAAATTAGCAGCTCTGATAAATCACCATTAATTAGCTAATAAAAGCCAGCAGGTGGTTCGGAGCCCAAAGACATTCCCCGGTTGTCTGAATTATGTATAATACAGCGGTGCGGTGATAAAGTAAATGAGTAAGGGGAACAACAGATAGGAGTTCTGGAGGGCCCTCGTGTAGGGATAATGCTCCAATCAAATCTCCTGCAATTCAACAATCCCACCCACAGGAATACAAGTGGCTCTGACCCCCCCACCCCCACTCAAATCACAGAACACATAGGGCTCTGGTGTGAGGCATATTTATACACGGATTATGCATACAGAATACAGAGTTTGCCTAAGCCCACCCCTGAATAAAGCGCTTGTTAAGATGTTACACTTTCATTATAGAAACATAAGGCAATTATTTAGAGAACAGACAAAGGCGGATTGATTTCGGCCCAATGACCTCTTTGCATCAAGCTGACAAGGGCAGCATGTATTCTTGATCATCTTCATCATCATTAATATTTACAACTCAAACCACACAAGGTGCTCAGCCACAGCCATGTGTTTGCTTGGTTAATTACCAGTTTACAACAATGTTAATCAGATCAAATCAAAAGTAGAAAAAAGGACTAACTGTATATGATCAAATAAGTTCTCTAAATTATTGTTGGTTCTTTTTACCAAACAAGTATCTAATTGATGAAACTATATTTTTGCGTCCACTGTTGCTGAGTGTGAGCAAAATGGAAAAGCTAAGTTGTATATAGTCATATGGCTTATGATTGATGTGTTGGTTAGAGTTTGATTAATGTCAATGATGGTGATGATGGCAATAATGAATTATAATAGTACTGCTAGAAAAAGATGCAACACGAAACGTAGGGGAATATTTCTAATTCTTCCCATACCCCCAAAACATAGGGGAGAACGGGGGAATCTGAGGCATCGGGTAATGTGAGCCATCCCCTGTATCTAGGCAACGGAAAACATTTGTGGTCATGTGAGATATATGTTTTCAAGCCCCTCTCATTTCCCCATGACCCTGAAAGAGAGGACCTCATGGTGCTGTGGTAAGCATGTTTTTTTCACCAAAATAGGTATTTTGCATGTAAAAGTAAATGTTCTTGCTGTCAACTTAATCAACTGTTGTGCCAAAGCAAATGTATTCACGTAGAAAAACTTCTATCATACGTGTTGATGAACTACTAACATATAAAAACCATGTGATGATATTAGCTAAAGATTAGCCTGAAATGCTAAGAGAGGTAGTTTTTTCTCAAATTGTGGTGGTGGGGGAAAGTGAGCCAAATGCTGTGGGGGAAAGTGAGACACTGTCTCACTTTCCCCCACCATGAGGCACAAGTTAAGTTTAGTCTTAAACATATTTTAATGTAATATTACATAACATATGTTTTATTTTAATGTCATACGCATTGTAGAAAAGCCATCATGCCAAGGAAATACACCAGGAAGACGACCTGGGGCAAACACACGGAAAGAGCACCTTCTCATCTTTCCCTGTAACCTTCAGGACTGGAATGTAGAGTAGGCCTAGTTGTAGAGTATGACAGGCTGATGTTATAATCCAGTTGGGTCTTCTCCTGTGTTCTGAGTCCCAGGCTGTTCTCGCTGGTTCTGATTTTCCTATGCTTTGACCCCCAGACACAAGCTGGCTCTAAGGGTCCTGTGTTCTGACCCCCAGACTGTGTTCTAACCTAACTGGTTCTATATTTCATTTGAATCTTATTAAAACCTTTTGAATTATAATTATTGAATTACTTTGCTTAATTGACCAAACCCCATCATTCTTTTACTAGTCCGACATTAGTTCTGGAATGTGTGGCTAGCTTTCAGGATTCTAACTGTTACAATATGTGTTGTTATGGTAGTTTCAGAGTGGAAAAAGTGGATCGGTTTACCCCCAGCTGGTTCACTTTACCCCCTTGATTTTTCTGGTCTGTCTCAGTTTACCCCACAGCTGGGGTAAAGTGAGCCACATGACAACTTTTTTTAAAACAATCATATTTTCACTGCTCTTTGTCTTGAAAAAAATCTGCTAATGCCCATTTCAAGGAAACATCCTGAATTAATGGGAAATGTGTAAATTTGAGTGATAAATCATTTTAGCTTGCTTAGAGGGGAGCAAATGTAAAAAGTGGCTCAAATTACCCCGTTCTCCCCTACTCCTGCATTAATTTATTAAGTAATTCCATCACGCAGGGTTACACCCAACATTTCAAAATGTAATTAGCCCCAATTAGCTGTGACCCCCAAACTAGATGGTGATTCGACAACTCATAACTTCGAGACCAGGATTGTATCAGCTATCTTGTCAACAGCACTCTAGGAATATCATCATGCACTCCCTGGGAAACTGGAAAGGTATTATAAGAGTCATGATAATTGCATTTTGCACAAATCAAACTAGGAAGACATGGAGAGAGAAGATACTGATGACTGGACCTTCTGGCTTTCCATACCCACACTGATGCCCTCCTTTAGAAATCTCTTAACAACTCGAAAACAGTTTACTCAAAGAAAGAAAACTGAATAATACCTTGCAAGAATCCATCGACAACATTCTGAATTCAGAAACAAAACTGTCAAGATTTCAAGTCAGTCAACTGAAATTATCACATCAATTGCAGATTACTCGAACATTACACAGGATCACAATACACTATACTCTATAAGTATTTCCTCTTTCTATTCCAACCTTCTAAATTCAGGCTGAAGATTGTCTGAGGAATATCTTTACCAAACCTCACCAGACAGACAGGCAACTCGGACAAACCTTTCACCTTGAAATAACTTAAATTCAATACTCATTTGCAAGGCCACATCAAAATATATTATTCTCTGGGAAGACGTACTAGACAATAATGCCCATTATGTCCATTACTATTCGCTCTTTTCATTGAACCGCTTGCAGCATCAACATGTTTTGCGCATCAGTTAAAGTATGGTGGGACCAAAAAAGAAAAATGTTGAACCAACAACCACTTAAGATCCCATTCATCAATGAAACTATTAAAAGCATGCAACAGTTTTAAAATGATCACCATCCAAACTAGTTTATTTGTGTGGTGGAAAGCCAACCAGATCCTTCATTTCAACTCCTCACCCTCCGCCCTAATCCCAAACTGACGTAACCCTTTGTTTATTATAAACAATAAACCCAATTATTTTTTCCAGAGTAACCAGCCTAGGGCACCTACTCGGTCACAGCTTGTTCATGACCCTCAACTTTCTGGAACTAAAAAAATAACTTACCTGACCATTTCTTTCCAAACATTGTTATTTTCAAATATATAAGATCTTATCCAATAAAGGCAAGACTGTGGCTCTTGGCAAATGGACAGTGCTGACTAAATCTGATATCATTTAGCAAAGTATATTCAACAATGTTCCATGACCTGCGACCCCAAAACTCAGGTAAAACAACATAGAGTTGGTCTCAACACCCACAATGTGTGCTGCATGGGCTTCACACGAAACAATAAAAAATAAATGTCCAGGCCCAACCAATGAATTCTTCAGGCTTTCTTGCTCATCCAGTTCAAGTCTTTCTTTCGGTTGGAGTTCATGGGAAAACTATCAAAGTTTCTTTGTGATGTCTCAGTGATGGGAGGCACCAGGTTACCTCCCATCACTGTTATGCTACTCAAATGTAATTTGCACATACATAAAATGACTTTGTCGTTTTGGTATTTTGTTTTGTCCTCTCTTATTTTTGTGTGTTGTATGTAAGCATTGTATTTGTTATTCTTGGGAAGTGAAAAGATAAAAAGATTCCATGAAAAAAGTACAAGTGCCAAATATATGGAAATGGTTAATTAATGCGTTCCCACATTTTCATAATCCAGCGCTGAACATAGTAATTAGCATAATACATCAACAATCTAATCTTTTGAGAATAATAATGTAGATTAAGTCCTAATCAAATATGTTTTATCCATTTATGGTCTTTTTACAGCCTTTATATTCATTTATTTAATCTTCTTAGGTGGGTGAAAATGAAATATGACAGCCACAATTTGCGGTTGTTGATTTTATATGAATAACTCACAACATCATTCCCAAGATGCCAACAATTTACATGGATTGTGTAAAAAAAATCAAATAAATACTGAAATTGTCTTGTAAACAAATATATTCATACACTTTCACATTATTCATACACTTTCACATACCCGCTGCAAGTTGAGATGTTAAACCACTGGAGGTGAGCAAAACAAGATATAAGGGGGTGTTAAGTTAATCTTTATTGTTCATAAAACATTTGGAATAAAAAAAAATGTACATCATACATCCATGTTTGCTTGTTAGAAGAATTTTTCTGCACTGTCTTTGCGGGTTAATTGCTACACTTATTTGTCGATCCCACTCTACCAACTGCAAATCAGTCAACTATTGTCAGTGACGTGCAATATGTTGCCTGTATACTTGAGCATGTACATATGCGACCGTGTCCGTTTTAAACAAAACAGGGGCCCACTCTGTTAATGTTGAAATAGACACTATACCTGCATACAAAAATATTTGAAGATGTAAATAGTCATATAATCTGTATTTTCTAGAAAAATATCTGTATCATATTAAATCTGTAGATTCAGTGATAGGTATTGTATTACTTATACAAAACAGGAGTCACACCACTTACCTTTGGAGTGGGTGTAGCTCAAGGACCCTCTTCATAGAATCCCTGTGAAGCATCATTAGATGAAGAGGGGTTAATAAGGGTTAAATCAACACACACACACACACACAAAGCTGCTTTAATGGTTGGTTAGCTGCACTGAAAATCACAGAAATTATGTTTTAGTACAGCTTGATGAACTGTTGTTTTTGTAAAGTGGAAACATTGTGCACATAATCTGTCTAACTTCTGCAACAAACCTGTTTCTTGTGTTAGCAAACACACTCAGAAATGTAGTTTGCTGTTTTTTCCTCCTTGGGTAAATGAGCTCTTTTCTCTGGGTTAGATGTCCTGAGGCAGCCACTTGGCAGAGGGTGAAAGAAATGGCAAAAAAGGCAGCCACACAAGTGGGACATGGGAGCAGATGGGACACTGATTGCGGCGTTGTTTACAGCTGTTGAGGTCCTTCCACACTGCTATATAGAGGTCAGAATGTCTGTCTGCCACATTTCACAGCACCGTCGCGACTGAGATACACATGCATCTCCATGGCAAAGCTCACTGTCAAAATGAGCTGATTTAAAGAAAATATACACATAAAGAACAATTATTTGGGTGTTTTAAGCTACATGGTTATTTTTGGGGGGGATGATAAGTTATTCTTTTAGTCCCTATCAGATGTATTATTTTCCTCAAAATGTTCTCACAGAAAAAAAATTCAATCTGCTCAAGCTTCCAACCGGAAATTGAGAAGAAAATAATGACAGCAGAGAGTGAGAAAGAGGGAGCAACTGAAAGAAAAGCCATCCGACACAAAGGTCTTTGACGATCGTTAACATTTCTTTATGTTCGCATTGAATCACCTCATATGGTTCTACCGGCGACGTTGACCATTCCGGATCGCTCCATCAGGGTTCTGACGGTGGTCTGTATCTCAAGCAATAATAGCCCAGAGCGGCAGGTGAAATATATCCAGCGTAATCAACCTTTAGCAAAAGGCCCCCTCGGAAGCACACATTTCAACAGCTCAGTGTAATCTAATATAATGGGTGGCATCAACCTGCTTTGCCGAGACATTACTCCCAACCAAGTATTTGCATGGCACGATCGAGTAACTTCTGTCATATGCAATAAAAACGCTATATGTCCCCTCGTTTTATCACAATAGTTGACGTACTGCCTGCAATGTGGATTTGATGGTCAGGCAGTAATATGATGAGGTTTTTTTTAAAAGATTTTTTTTGTACATTTTAATTTCAGAAATATCATATGTGTTATTTCAGTAAGATGAATAAATATTTAATTGTGTGCAGGGATCTATGTCTGTCCAGAATTACATACCATGTTTGTATGAAGTACATTATTGCAGCCGTCCATGGCCAGGGAATGCCTGGCTGAAATCTTTCTGATGGCTCATTTCCAGCCTGATTGGCAGCTAACAATCTGTACCCAGGATAAGGCCATTAAAGATTGCCTTCAAGGGCTGCCAGCAATACTGCAATTACAGTTTAAGCACACACAAATGATCGGGCATCAAGTCATAACCGTGATTGGTGATTGTGTATGAGACCTGAGTGGATGAAATGCAGCGTTTTTTCAAGCAGACAGGGTTTTAAATGTACATTTGAATGTGAATTCAGGCATTAGTTACATGTACTGTATGACAAGGATTGTATTCTCTTTATTCCTCTGCTACAGTGGCATGAAAACATACTACTGAAAAAAAAATCATTATAAACCCATAGCATATATTTTTTTCAACTGTTCAACTGGATCTTTCTGTATCACTTATACTGAATGTCTATCAATTATATATCTCTGCTTCACACTATGGTGCAAAGTCAATGAGGACTGTTTTATGGCAATATTGCATTTAAAAGTTTTTCAAAATGTTTTATAATGGTCCTTGATTTTTCAGATTATTACTATTATGGATTAGCCAAAGAAAGATTCTCTCATCTAGTTCTTTTATTTCCGAAAGGTCTAAAAAAAAAAAGGCAAAACTTTCAAAGAAACAAATCAATACAATGCTAAAGTTGTTGCACCATAAAGATTTTGTCTACATCACCCACTGCTTTCTAAACATTTGAACCAACAAGTTGGCAGTATTTTAAATTTTGGAAATATGAACCTATATGACAACAACCATTGTGAGCGCCTACAAAACCAATGCAAAAAAAACGGTCAAGGTAGCAAAGTTAATCGCAATTACGACCATCTGTTATTATCAAGCGTATCATAAATCTATAACATTGATATCCCACGCTTCACTACCTCCATGTATACGTCTTTGCATAATGAGAATGGGAGTGTGGTGTAGTGATTTGTGACCCACACAAAACTGAGGCACATAAAAGAGTGACGAGCAGACATAAAGGACGGTGGATGGGAAGCCGCTGAAACTTATACAACATATCATTAACAAGCCGGATCCAAAGTCCGTAAAACTGTTTAATGGGACACTGACTGTATGTAGTTTTTGTCCTCTTTGCATTAGTTTCTCCAACTTAAAGTAGTGGCGAGCTAGTAGTAAAAATAATAATACACTTTATTTGTATACCACCTTTCATACAAGAAATGCAGCTCTACATTGATACAAGTACATGCATAACAAGCTTCACATTAAAGGTCCTACGAGGAACTTTTTAATATTCCTGAAACAATCACATTTTTCCTACATGTAACAGCAAACAGGACCATCAGTGCAGTTTTTCTTAATGCCTTTGTCCAGGTACGCTTACCACCCAGGAACAACAGCTGGCGTTGTAAAAACACTACTGCTTTTGTCCAAAGGGGGTGCAGGAATGAACACAAACTGAAAGTTCCTCGTAGCCACTTTAACTCTGTATTGTTCCAAACAACCACAGTTTTTATTTAGTTATTAAGATACCTTGAGGACGCAGGATCCCTCTGTATTACCAGTTTTTCTCTTTCTTTCCTAAAAACCATCCGCACAAAACCAAAATGGACGACTAGCGTAACAGTGGCACAATTTTATGATTTCATTCTGATCGTGATAAACAACGTACAGCTGACGTTTGATCTAAAATCTTTTGACAAGAAATTGAAATACGACGAATGCATTTTTCAGATTCATAATGTAATTTATGTCATGAATAATGATTTTATTTGGACATTGACATTCCTGCTCTTTAGCTTACCCTATGCCGCCTGGCTGCGACTCTGAGGAATTCTTGAATCCCCCAGTCTAAAGAAGGATGTATTCCATCACTAATTATTAATGTCTCGTGTTGTTAAATATGATGGCATTTTAGCACTTAATGTATTTTTAATAATGCAAATATTTTAATTAGCCCAACCCCCTCTCCATGCATGTAATCTCAAGTGGATAGTGTTTAGTGTTGATGTTTGCTGGAGTCTGCCTTCAGTTCACACACACACTGACATTTCTCCTCTTATTCATCCAATGTATTTCTAATTGAATAAGATTCATCTTAATTTTACAAAAACAAGTATTTCTCTGTTTCTATAAATACAAACATAAATACATAGAACTAAGGATTACTCATATAGTAAGCTTTGGACTATACCAGAATGACTATCCCCATTTTGCTTTACAGAAGCTTTCAAGAATGATTGTCCATAACCACAATAGATTATCAGTGGGGACCGTCAATATGCAGTCAGTAAACAGAGTTTCTATGGGTGAGTGACTACTGAATTTCACTGCTTATTAACCGTTTTGTTTTGATATGGTATGCTGTGGTACAATGTGAACCTATTACGTAATGCTTTAGATATCTAATCCAGTCATACAGCAGAACTGTGTTTGAGATTGTGTGTGTGTGTGTGTGTGTGTGTGTGTGTGTTTGTGTGTGTGTCCTTATTGGTGCTTTGAGATGCATAGCCATTGAGGCCATAATTTAGTCCATTATGTCCTCTGGTTTGCAGTGGTAGCCCGAGGCCTCTGGCACTGAACGTTGTGTCATTTGCTACCAACTGGGTTTTTGATGAGAGTGTGTGACCTAGACGCCTCATCCCTCACCACTGTCTCATTCCCTTTATTTACATCTGTCTTTAGCATTCTAATTACTCTCTTTATTGCTTTAGCCTGGAGGAATCTGTGTTACTGGAGGGGGGAGGCTAAGGACACCAGAGTTTTAACCAATAATAAAGCAGCATAACTCCCATTACCCATAGGCAAAGATGGGGCCTATGAGGGTCTCCTGTTTATGGGCTCTCGGCAGGACTGTACTGGGTTTACATGCAGGGGTCCATTTGCGTATGGTGTGTGCATTTCTAAATGATTTGTTTTCACTTCAAAGTGAGAGGAATTGGTCATATTGCAAGCAAAAGTTGAATCAGAATTAGTTCAATTGATATATTTTCCCTAAATATATTGTACAATTTGAAACCTAGATGCTCCCACATTAAAAGTGCATTTTTGTAAAAACATGCAGTACCTCTCCTGTTTTTTTGTGGGGACAATGTCAACGCAAAAAAAATAAAAATAAAATGCTCCGTCCCTTCCCACAGAATTTTATGAAATGGCATCAGGAGCAGGCACAGCAGTCTTTAATGAGCTCTCAACTTTAAAGACTTGAAGGATATTAACAAGCTGCTTGACAAATGGTGCTTAGAAGCACATTAAAGACGCAGCTAATGGCGCGCATAATGACGGCTAATTTTCGATCAGATATAAATTAGAGCCCCCAACAGTTATTTGCCTTAAGGACTTTATGTAAATGATTCTGTTCTGTATAAACTGAGAACTGGGCGAGTGAGTGAGTGAGAGAGAGAAAGATAGGGAGAGAGAGGGGGGGAGGGAAGAGAGAGAGAGAGACCAGCACTCCTTGTGGGTATGATTAATAGATCTGCAACAGAGCAGGGCTGTCAAAGCCCAATGAACACACATCCACTAGACAGCTCTACCACCTTCTCATTAAGGTCCAATCTCTGCCTGCTCTACAACTTACTCATTGGGAACACCAAAACAGCCTTTTGAGAACCAGCGTGGAGTCTTAACACTGCATGGTTGCAAAAAGGAAGATCAGGTGAAAAGGGAACGCGAGGAGGAGGACACCTTCGCTGTTCATAAACGTGTACACCCATCCAGTGTTGTTAAATATTTGATGGCTGAAGGCACTTTGATGCCATCAATTTACACGCTAGGTCATAATTTTAAACCGGGTACACATGGTGTGACTGAATTAAATGATGTGCGCGTTTAGTTAATAGCTTAGATATTCACACACGTTATGATGAATCCGCAAATTAGGACCTGCCACTCTGATGTCAAAGGTCCTGGTGTTTTTTTTCTTTCCACTGATCTGATCTATAATTGTTCGTAGTTATGCGTAGTTTGCATTCAGATTTGACATCCAGTCCATGTGACTAAATATGTTAAAGTGCTGTAAGCAGGACACGTTTTTTTTCGTGTAAAATATGATAGCTTATTTTTACACAGTGTATGCTGTACTTTATATAAATAATAATGAATTTAGACATGGGAGGGAGTCTGATGAGATAGTTCATATGTAAAATGTTATTAATTGGGCATATGATTGATCTTTTAACAGGATTATCCTGATTTTCCTTGGTTTTGCTTATCAGTGTGAAGGTGACCTGATAGGGTGAGACTGGTAGTTCTGGCTTTTAAACCCAGTGTGATTTTGTATGTAACTGTATTTGGCATTTACAGAAGGTAAAAATAAAACTGAATCCTGCTTAAAACTTAATTATTTGTTATTTGGATGATCATTAAGAATAAAATGGTTTTGCCCATTAGGTCGCAGTAAGTGTAGAAAGAGCTCAAAAGTTTAAGAAAAGATGAAAAATAAATTATGCAAAGATATTGGTCACTTTTATGGACTCAATCGACCTTTTTGTTCATTCATCTGAGAAGTATGGAGATGTCGTCTGGCTTAATGCTTTATTTTCACACAGTCATTTTATCCTTTAAGGACCTTTCTTCCTTTTGCCTACATGGACACCAAGTATTAAAGGGCCATGAGACATTCCTCAAAATCCCCTAGCTGTAAGTACAAGTACTGCAACACTTTGATGATAACGGTAGCGTGGAGCAAGGTCAGTTTTATATTTTTCACACAAACAGATTTTTTTTAATTTAAATAAATGGCAAAGCCCGTAATTGTTTGACCTCTCTGGACTGGGCCCTATGCTTATTTGTTTACTATTATCTCTATTGATAAACCCCATTACCCCAAATGGCTACATTTTTATCAAACAAACAGAATCTGGCCTTGAAAAATGTCTAAAAAACTTTGCCATGTTAGAGATAGCTGTGTTACAACAGTCTAGCCGGGGTATACACAGTATTATTCCCCCTCAAGCAAAAACATTTGAATATTTCATTTAGATCCAAGTTCAAATATAAAAATCGACATATTTGCAAAATCGCATGAATTTGTACCTTCCATAAAGGAAAAATGGACAAAACAAAGAAATATAATGCTGAGTTTTATGGAACTAAACTTTATGATTTCATTAACAGGAAATGTGTGAAAGCAATGAAAAAGCTCTGGGGAAAAAGCTTGAACCTTGGTTATGCATCCACATCATTATTTTGGTGGCAGCCACATGTCAGGGGTGACCATGGCCTCTCAGCACCCACCCTCTAATCACGCCCCTGAGCTATTTTACTTATGAAGGCTGTGGGAACGTTTCCAATGGCATTAAACTAACTGGAACGTATTTAGTTATTTTGTATATCACATTTTTCTTTCTGATTTGAAATCCAATTCAAAATGTTTAATAAATCCCATTTTATCGGTTTCTTAAAGTTTTTATTTGTCTTAGTAGCACCTAAAACCCCTGTTTTTTGTTGCAGTAAAATACAAAAGGCAAGAATGATAGCGATGATTTTGAATAGGCCTACGTCAATCTCATACATTTTTAATAAGAGTCGAATTCTCGTCTACGCATGTGTGGACGGCATCACGTTTGCAGCTCCTACATTTCTTCTGTTACTTTTTTCTTCTGTTACACATTTTCTTTATCTTTCCTTTTATTTTTATAACTATTTTCACACTTAAAATCATAAATATTTCTGGGCTAGTAATGCGTTTATAGGGGAAAAATATTTCCAGTATATGAGCATTGTTTTAATTTTCAGAGTGGCTATAACGTAACGTGACGTCTTAAAAGGAACAGCCATTCTTTTATTAGCCTGTTCCTACTTCCGGCTCAAACTTAAGGTGTGGATTTATCTAGTAGGCCTATTATAAAAAAATAGGCCTACGCATGGCATCAACTCGTCTGTTTATGAGTGCGCGTAGAGTAGACTACGTGCGCGTGCGATCTTTATTAGAGAGAGCAAGGGGAGAGAGAGGGATATGGAGCTATTTCATTGGCAGATAACACCGTGGCTTTTTCTCCATGGCAATGCCATCCTAGATCAAAAAGTATCCCACAAAAAAAACGTGTAGCCATCCAACGTTCCCAAATTGATTGGTTTCTGGAAAACACTTAACAAACGAACGAGTATTGATGGCTGATTAATATTGCATCAACAACAACTGATTGGCGACCATATCAAATGGCGATCGCAGCTGATACATGCAAGAAGCAGCCATATCTGAATCTGAAGCGGGCTGTTGCACAATGTTTTGGCGGTGCTAAAAAGCTCCAACAGATGATAAATAAAGGGTTATATGTGCATGTCTGTTGCGCGTTCAATTTATGGCGTATAGGCTGTACAGTTCGCCTAATTCGAGAGCAGTGGCGTCTTTGAAGGCAGACACTTGGCGTAAATGTACAGTTAAAATATTCTACTCTGGGGTCCCCAGGCGGAGCTCCGACAGTCCCTGGCCTCATTAAAATTTCAACAGTATCCCTGTGAAAGAGAGGGGGAAATGTTCAAGGGGGAAAGAGAGAAAAATAAAACAGAGGGCGTAATTATAACAAAAGGAAACAGCGCTGCCCTTTTCGTTTTGTAGAAAAGCTCCCACATGTGTCGCGCGCGTTTCAATGTATGGGGCAACATGGTGGCTGATGTGTGGCTGTGGCTTTAAGCTAAACTGTTTGGTTCACACATATATTATATTTATATAAAAAAAGACCCTTGGTTTTTTTCACTGTGCTGCTGCTCATGCCTTGTGTGTGTGTGTCTGTTTATATTTTTGCAGTGCTGGGCCCACATTGATTCGCAATCAAAGACAAAGATCGATTTTCTCCCAATATGTGAAAGCAAGCAAGCAAGCAGCAGCAGTCTGTCTGTCTGTCTCTCTCTCTGTTTGTGTGTGTGTGAGTGTGAAGCAGCAGCGAGGCTCCTTGCATAAAGTTAATTTCAATTCCCGATGAGACACTCACTCGGCAGAGCTCCCTGACCAGCAGTAATTAACAGGGATGGCTAATGACTACTTAACCACCCTCTTCATAATTATCTGCTTTTCATAATTCGATGTGTAATTTAATAATTCGCTCTTATTAACGTATTAAGTGAATGGCTCATTTAGGGGAAATTAGAAGCACTCACCAGGAGCATCTTTTAATTGATGAACCATCACCGCTGTCTCATTAATAAGGCTCGTTTTGATACTCTTAATTTGTCACGCGGAGCATGGTGGTTGAACGTGGGGGTTAGATCTATGGATCATTGTAAGGAACACGTTGAGTTTTTTTCCACTTCAGAACCCTTTTAAAAACCATTTTTTGTTGGATAAATATAATTAAAGTGAGGATATGTGTGCCAAGTTTCGTTAGTAAAAGCCTTTATCAATGATTATATATATATATATATATATATATATATATATATATATATATATATATATATATATATATATATATATATGTGTGTTTGGTGGCAAACACATTGCTTGTCAAGTCACGTGACACTTTTGGGTAAGCCTGCAGGTGCATGGTAATATTTTCTACGGTTATAAAAACATGATACCACTTGACACATCATTTTAGTGGGTGAAAAGTCACAATTGATTGTAATAAATTAAATTATATCTTATTTTTTTTGTATTTTAGATCTTGCGAAATCACCCTAAATCATGCGGTTGTAATATCCCAAAAATAATCCCATGCAAACGTATTCCAGGTGCTGTAAATAATCAGTGTAACTGTTGGGGGGACAGGCTTCAGAAATGCTAATGTTTGGCTCGTGCATGCAGCCTCTCTCTCTCAGGTATCTCTGTCCATGGTGCTGAAACGCTTGCTCAGCGCTCAGCCAGTCAGTCAGCCCCTCAAGCCCACAGACACACACTCTGCTGTGGACCTGACATTCAAAAATGCCCCCCTCTTATTTTAACCCTCCTCTTCGTATCTAACCATACCTTCGAACCAAATATTTTTTTCTTTATCTTTTCTTTTGCTTCAAAGCCTATGTGCCCGCATGCACAAACGAACGAACGAGGCATGTTTCGAGTGTGTATTTAAATAGAGACGGGCACGTTGGCAGGCGAGCTGTTTTTCTGGCGGGCTGACATCTGGCAAGTCTGCGCTCCAGGGACCCATCCAGCTCTCCACAGACCCCCTGATTAGAGCTCTAATAGAATATTAGCATTTGCTCTCAGGTAAGGCAACAGTGAGCCGCATAAGCTGGCAGCAAGGCAGTGGAGGCAGCCACGTGTGTCTTTTTAACAGTGAAAGAACAGAGAGTATAGGGGCTCGTGTCAGGGCCTACGATATTATGTAGAGGCCTGGAGCAGTAGGACTGTGTTAAAGCAAAATAAGAAAAGAAAAAGCAGCGATTTCAAATTCCTTGTTACACTTTCATTTAAGGTATTCAGCTCTT
The DNA here is from genome assembly GCF_949987685.1 of Ammodytes marinus. Classification (NCBI taxonomy): domain Eukaryota; kingdom Metazoa; phylum Chordata; class Actinopteri; order Uranoscopiformes; family Ammodytidae; genus Ammodytes; species Ammodytes marinus. The sequence continues at coordinate 5,871,336 of NC_137235.1, read as the reverse complement.
ATATTATACGCAGACAGCCGGAGAACAGATTGGGTAAATAGGGTGGGGGGTTTGGGGTTAGTAGTGTTGTCTTGCTCATGGGCATTTTGACAGGCCCCATGGCTGTTTACGAGATCAAACCTGACACCTTTTCGGTCACGGCAAAGTCACGTTACCTTAAAATAAGTAAATAACAAAAATGTGGCAGTATTCGTATAGTCAAAAGAGCTTAAAGAATCCACAACATGTCTTTTTAAAAAGCTGTGCAGCCCACAGCTAAACCGTTCCCAGCCTCCTCATCAATAAATAAATAGATGAATAAATAAAATAATATTAATATGTCTGGAGCAGTCACGTTACACACTGTTGTAGTCATGGAAAAACGTGCGATTAAATGTTAAAAGTTTTTTTTTTCTTTAATGAAACACATATTGCAGTTCAATAATTTAAATGAAAATTAAAAATCACATGGATGTAATAAATTAATAGAATAATTTAACCAGCAGGGAACCAAAAAATAAATAAAAAGCAACGTACATTACAGAAATAAGTTACCTCAGCTAAAACAGCAATACAGCAAAAACCTGTACGGATATAGTTATGTGCATCGACTGGTTCCAATGGAATATTTACATTGTACACGTTATACTTCCATGAAGCTGTTTTTTCTTTTTTCTCTTCAAGAAAAAAAAAACATTACTTAATAAACAAGGTGAGTTTTTTTTATAACAAGCAACGACTTCATAATGATACGCGGTATATTTATACAAATAAAGAGCAGAAAAAACATACATAAAATAATTTCAAAACGAGAGAATACTCTCTCATATATATCTCGATTGTACCATCTCAAATGTTAGAAATTCACTTCATTAAAATTTCGCAACTGTGAGTGTGTGTGTGTGTGTGTTTCACAGTCGTTTCCCTTTAAATCCAGAACAACACGCTTAACTTGCTGTCAGAATTAGATTTTCTCAAGCAAGACGAGGAAGGGGGGGGAATCCCAATAAATATATAATGAAGTAAACATGACCTCACTCAATAAATAGTTCATAAGATGCCGGCCCACGCTGGATTGTAAACTTATTGCAGCCGGCAAGAAATCATATATATTTTTTATCATTACTATTATTTATTTTTAAATTGCAAAAATCTGTGAAATGCTTACAAGTGAGTCATATTTCGATAGCTTTACATTACTGAGGCCTAATAATAAACAAACCTATACCTTTTAAAGTCAAAACCCCGGGCATCTTGAAAATAGATCCCTGACTTGTAGGCTACTCACACATGGTAACAAAATAAGTGGAATTAATTACACATTTAGACACAAAATGAAGTGTGTGGCGATTCATTTACAGAGGGGTTATTTGGCAGTAATCTAATATTAGCTTCTCGAGACCAAAAGTAGTGTGTTGTCTTCTCAATGCCCCCTTCATGGACCCTGAATAAATGTCAGACTGCATCGTCATTACCTTAGGAAGGGGAGAGAACAAACGTAGCTTATCCTATAAGCTAAAAATATAAACACCAAACCAAGTGCTTTGAGTTGAACTATAGCCCCGCTGTGTGCAGCTAAATAACGATGCTATTTGCATGGGGGGGTGCTTCTGCTAACGCAAATATAGTCCTCCAAATGAACCATAATATAAGAAATGAAAGCACGGAGTCCTGTTAATTCATAGTACTGCGTTGGTATTACAAAGGTGAAGCATAGTAAGTGTGGAAACAGTGTTCTTACTTGCTCTGTCAAACGATGATTTCTTTACTTGCCTCCACGTCTCCATTTTCAGCGAGTAAAATATTTGACTGTCGTTGTGTGTTGGGGAGAAGGTTCGAGTTTTATCTGTCATTTGTTTGTTCAATTTGTAGGAATATTTCGAAGTTCAAAGCACAAAGTCATCGATGATTGGAAAAAAGGTGTGTAGGAATAGGAACTTATGATACAAATCGTCTCTTAAAACACGTCCAAGTCTTTTGTTGTGGTGGCGTTTTTAAAGCGATTTTTTTATTTTTTTCTCCCTCAGACGCATGCGGAGTATTTCATTCGTTTCTGTTTCTGTCGCTGGTTGCAAAACCACACGCGCACCACGTTCTTTTTCAGGTCCAGCTTCTCCGCGATGGCTGCGATCTTCTCCGAGGAGGGACGCGGCTGGATGGCAAAGTAGGCCTCCAGTGATCTCTTCTCTGGCGCCGCTATCGACGTGCGCTTCCTCTTCTTCTCGGCACCGTTGAACAACTCGGGCTTGTTAAGTTTATCCCGGTGCGATTTCTCGGCTTCCTCCAGCCACGCTTGCAGGATGGGCTTCAGCGCGATCATGTTGTTGTGAGAAAGCGTGAGCGACTCGAATCGGCAGATGGTGCTTTGACTCAGCGAACCCACACCAGGTATCTTCAGGCTGGCTAGTGCTGACCCTACATCCGCCTGGGTAACCCCCAGTTTGATCCGTCTCTGCTTAAACCGCTCCGCGAACGCCTCCAAGTCCCGGGGATCGGCGTCCACGTCGCTCATGCCCATGTGCTGTCCTAGCCCGTGGGCGTGTGCCATGTTGATCGCCGCCTGGTGCATGTGGTTCATGCCCGCCATGTGGCCCGTGGACACCACCGAGCCGTCCGGGCCCGCCATGGATCCTAGCGACAGTCCCGGGGTGATGTGGTCTAGCAGGTCGCCCTCCAGACCCTGGTGCGACTGGAGGTGGTGATGGTGGTGGTGGTGATGGTGGTGGCCGTGGCCGTGGCCGGACAGGGCGGACGGATGGGAGATAGGCACCGAGGAGGAGGAGGACGACGAGGTGCAGGGCAGGGTGTTCATGGTGTGGTAGGTCGCGTCCGGCTTGAAGGGGCTGTGGTGCGGTGGGTGGTGGTGGAGGTGGCTCTTGTTCTGCGAGGCTATATCCACCGCCGCTAGAGCTTCAGCCCGGGCCAACAAACTCTCATCCAAGCCTCCGAATATATTGCTCTGGAATTGCAAATAGAATGCACACATAGCTGTCAGCAGGGAATTATTTCTCCCCTCTCCCCTCTCCACCACTCACTCGGTTTAAAACATTTCCAGAATGTGGAGGGGAGAAAAAAAAGCAAAAAAAAAAAGAGGAGGGAGCACACAAAACAAGACACATGCAACATCCCAGGTCATAAAAATTAATACGAAAGGCAAAGCCGATTGAATACATAAGTTGAGAAGAGGAGGATGTAGGAGAGAGGAAAATATGTAGGTGTTGGGTGATTTGCTGTGCAGACATGAAAAAAACATCAAGCGAAAAGAGAGAGAGAGAGAAGAAAAAAGTGGGCTGTCAAAATGTGCCTTTAAGCAGTGATTATGCAGAATACGTACCGGTGGGGTTGGGAGACAGGCTCTGCGCATCTCCGAGCCGCCGCTGCTGCTGATGATGGTGTTGCTGTGTCGGGAGGACGAGCACGAGGACGGGGCATTGGAAGTCATGGTTGAGGACGAGGAGGAATGCAGCGAGTACTTTGGCTCAGGCAAGCTGGCCTGAGCCATAGCAAAATGCTGCTTGCTGTTCAGAGACATCATCATCATGTTTGCGGTCGTCCAAAGCCTCGGCAAGTTCCTTTTAATAAGTTAAGACTCCGCCTCCTCGGGTTCGGGAGTTGGAAGTCCAATTGCTTCTTCGCAGGAATCTCGAGAGCGACTCGAGATCAAGCGTGTTGCTGTAGACTGAAGACTGCGGTCGGTCCAACACTGAAGTCTATCGTATCTATTTATGGTAACCGTGCGGAGGTAATGGCTATGGAGGTGTCGCGTCTTTTTGGCAAATGAGATTTCGCACGCACCAACGAGCCATGCAACCGATACCCCTTTTTCTTCTTTGTGGACAAAAAAATAAATAAAACTAATATTTTTTTTCTCCTTCAACCGTCTCCAATTTGTTTTTTATATAAAGTATTATATATATTTTTTTTTGCCTCGGATTTTTTTTCCGTGTTGTTGTTGGCCGAACTCCTCGTAGACGACGCCAGGAAAAAAATTGGAAAAGTTTCTTTCCGTCTCTTAGGATTTCCCAAAACACTTCAATGTTAAAAAAAAAAGCCGCTTTCGTTGACCTGTTTGTTTGTTTGTTTGTTTTCTCAAAAAGTTTCCCGTCTTGAAATGACCGTAAGTGAGAAAAAGTATATGGCGGTGACAGTCTCTGTACTGAACCACGTTGAATGCTGCGGGGACTCGAACTGCCTCTGCTCTGAGGCGAAGGGCAGACTGAGTCTCTCTCCGCCTCTCTCTCTCTCTTTCTCTCTCTCTCTCTCTCTCTCTACACACACACAAAAACACGCACCCTCTCTTTCTCTCTCTCTCCACGCACGCACGCACACACACACACGCACGTATTCTCTTTCCTCACACTGCTCAGTGCTCCTATAGTGTCTCTCTCTCTCTCTCTTCAGCTGTACCTGAAAAAAAAATCCCTTTCATGATTTATTATTCTTCATTAGCCACTCCACCACCGCCGCTGCCGCCGCCGCTGGGGACTCTGCGCATGGGCAGTCTGCGACAAGGCATTTATTTCAAATTACTCTACTTCTTATACCACCAACACCTCGTTAACATCGCCACGGTCTTATGAAGTTCAGAGATAATTCAAATTTTCCGATTTATTGCACCTGAAAATATTGCATTGTGGAGTTATTTGAATAGATTGTAGCCTACCAAATAGACTGCGGTGGATACCATGGACAGCTCCGCTGAACTACTTAACTCAAAATACATCAAGTTATATCTGAAATTTAACCAGCTATTACAACACAATAACGAAAGGAAATTAAAAAAATACTAATACAATAAAATTGCTCAGATTAGGCTATTATATAGTTGTTATTTTTATTATCTACAATTAAGGTATGACATTTTTGATATTATTGCCATGCTGTCGTCATTGTATTAATCTTGAACATACTTATGGAAGATACCAGAATAATTGGGTACATTTCGTGGTAGGGGAAAAAATATATAACTTATTCTGTATTATTTAAAATTGTGGTGTTATCCATATAAAATAAGGGCACTATAGGCTACTTATTAAATGACGATAAAACTGGATGTTTTAAAATAATTAGCACCGTTTAATTTCAAATCTACATGCTTGATTTAGCAAGCTATTATCTTATCTCTCCTCTGATAAAGCCAAACGTAATCGTTAACTGAATTAAAAACATTTAATCACATTGTAATTAACAAGGGGGTGTCTAATCTGTTTTAATATGGTCACGTCTGTTTGATGAGACGATTATTATGGTGACGATCTCTCGGAGGTCAGAAAGCAATGGAAAACAATGCCTTTTTATATTTTAATTATTTTTTTATTTTCTATTGTTCAGTCTTTATGTCTATAATTTTTCAAAACACACCTCTCTCCACACACACACACACACACACACACACACACACACACACATGCCCACGCTCACGTACGCATACACACACACACACACACACACACACACACACACACACACACACACACACACACACACACTCATGAAGCAGTGATCCATTGCTTTGACAGACAGCGGGTTGACCCCTTAACCACCTTAAAATGTGTTAATAATATGAATCGCTATAACATTAAGGATTCCCCCGTTTCACTCGTGATTATTAAGTAGATGGTCTTATCCTAATTACAGGCTACACGTCGTCACCGCCCCGGTATGTGGCCACAGCCTGTGCACCGCCTTAATAACAGTCTGTAAGCATTTTAACCGAGGCTACCGATGTGATGTTACAGAGTTGGTGGTAGACGCGCTCTTCAGCTACGCGGGGTCTTTGTGAGCGTCTACATGGCAGTTCACGGTTTTTTCTCTCTCCATGTGTGGATGGCACACACACACACACACACACACACACACACACACACACACACACACACACACACACACACACACACACACACGCACACGCGCGTGCACACACACACACACACACACGCATGTTGGTGTTGCTGCATAGATTTTTATTTTTCAGAAGTACTTTGCCTTCCCCAATGGGACAACAGGCGCTGCTAAAGCCACCACTACCACCTGCAGACAGCAGGAGACAGAGATCAGGCTCCGGAGACATCAAGGAGCAATCAGTGTCTGCTCACATATACCGACAGACTGATTTATGATGAAACTTTAAAGAAATCATTTATATTTCACCACCTCTAAATTGGCGTATGAAATTTTCATCCACAATGAAACACACACACAAAAAGTATATCTTAAGTCAAATAAATCAGCTCCAGCTGCTCCCAAGCAATTGACTTTGAAGTACATTTTCAACCCTTTATCTCTCTCTCTCTCTCTCTCTCTCTCTCTCTCTCTCTCTCTCTCTCTCTCTCTCTCTCTCTCTCTCTCTCTCTCTCTCTCTCTCTCTCACACACACACACACACACACACACAGCAACCCAGTCTCCAGATTTTACTTCCCATACCAACAGCTGACTCAAGTTTGAGGGAGGACAGCATTTCATACTGATTAGCAGAATTACCTGTGAAGGGGTCTGCCATTGCAAACAGAAACACTGTTATTTAGTAGATTTCTGCAAAAATCACGGCCTTTTTTGGCTTGTATAAAAATATATTGTTTTTAGTATCATGTTCATGTAGGTTTTATTATTGTAATGTTAAAATTGGATTGGTTTATGATAACACTTATTCATTAGCAAAAATATATGTAGGAAAGTCATAAACACTGTTTCTAGCATTTCACAATTGTTTATACATTATACAAGATATTTTAATATATAACAGGCCTCCAAATGAGACACCATACACCCATGTTACTGTATAGGCCTACTGTCAGCCCTTCCAGTTAAAATCTTATCTCATGGCCTCAATTTGTGTGACTGCGCTGAAGCAGTAATTGTAGGGAAAGTTGCAATCACACAAAGCCCTGTCTCAACATAGAAGGTGCAGTCATACAATGAGTTATAAAACAACATAAATCCCCTCAGTAGAATTGTTCAAGGAAAAATAAAAAGCTCTTCCTTCAAGGAGCTTTTTGCTACATACAAATAAATCGTCTCTGTCTGAAAATAAAAGCAAAGCGTGTGCAGGTAAAATAGAGAGAAAGAGAGAGAGAGAGAAAGCGCACGGCAGCAGCTATGCTTGATACAACTCAGGTGACTTGTTTGCTTTCTTCCCTGCTCTCTCTCTCTCTCTCTCTCTCTCTCTTACTTACATCTGAATCAAGGAGTGCTGCTGCAGAGGTGTCTGTGTGCTTTCTACACAAAGACATACTCGGCTCGCTCTCCCTCAGGAGCTCTCCACGTTAACAATCCCAATTACACCCCGGACCACCAGAGACAGCTGTTTTTATTACAGAACCGCTCCTTTGTGCCGCCAACAAGGTATATCTCTCTCTCTCTCTCTCTCCGCTCACTGCACTGAACACAGAGAGATACAGCTAGAGAGGAGAGGAGAGAGAGAGAGAAGTGTGTAGTGAGGTGGATGAAGTCTCTTGGCTGATGCCTTTATTCACACAGCTCCCCCCCTCCCTCTTCTGATCGCGTGGAGCTCTTTACATGTCGGAGCAGAAGGTCAATGCTTGTTGGGAGAGGGTCTACAAAGAGATCAGGCTCTAACTCAAGGCAACACCAAATCACACAAAGGGAGGGTGTGTGTGTGTGTGTTTGTGCCTGTGTGTGTGTGTGTGTGTGTGTGTGTGTGTGTGTGTGTGTGTGTGTGTGTGTGTGTGTGTGTTCCAGCCACTAACGGCGGAGCTGCTTGCTTTTATTTATTCATCTGCTTTACCTGGGACAACGTGACAGGTTCCACAAGGAGCATTCTGGGCTTTAATGTGTTGTTTAAATGCATACAAGAAAAAACGGTAGAACAAGCCTTCAGGATTTAGTAAATGTCACACACTGTACTGTAGCTCTCCGGGGGAAACAAGTGGCTCTCCACTTGAGATAATGAAAGAGTTTTTTTCTTCAAAACACTGCTCTTGAGTTGTAGCTCAACTGGTGTACAAACTGTGAGATGGGTTTTCTATTTGATCTCCACGTGGGGCTTAGTACAAGCATCAACAGTTCTCAAGGTATTCTAATTGTTTTTTATGAGTTGATACAGACCAGCTTGTTTGTTTGGGGCATTTTCATAGTCACTTTTATTAAGACCTATAATGTTTCAGCATCTACTAGTACATGATGACGTATTGCCAATGAGGTGTCCCTTACAACACACAAAATAATCTAAACAAAGTGCACATGTCTTGTTAATGGTGGCTTTCTTCTTATTCTTTTATTAATTTAGTTTTTTTTTATTAATTATTTTCTTGGCCACTTGGGGGCACTGTAAACAAGATGTACATAGATAATATGTCATCAACTTTTTAAAAGTTAAATAACAAGCGTTTTACCAACAACAGTATTCACATGAGTCATGCTGTGTCCGTCTGAACAATATAAATACATAAGTCCCTCTTTTAGCTCTGGCAGGGAGCATAGAGTGTGTTTATCAGACGTATTTAGCAGCTGCAACAGTCAAGTTGCAGTTACAAATTACACAATCCTATAATTCACTATAGCATTTAGCCCGGCTCTAACTAAGTTTTCTTACTGCCTAAGCCATATAATTTAACATAAATGATCTTCATCTAACCGTAAAGACGTCATAGTTGCAGTTTGTATATAATATAAATACATTCAAATATATAGGCCTACATACATAATACTTTTTTAAGCGTTGGCATTTAATATAATTTCTGATTAGTTTGGTTGTGACTGATCAGACACAGAAATACTGTTCTCCTTGCCATTATGGCCATTAACACCAGTATCAACAGAATGATCACCAACCACTAGCTGGCTAACCCGGGCTAGCAGTGAAGCCAACCTCAGGCCATGACTGATTGGTGGCCTTGAGAGTGAGGTGTGCCATGAGGTCAGGAAAACAAATAACACCACCACACCAATCTCCTTACTCTGGGCCAGGTACCAAGCTTTGGGGGTGTGAAGGCATTATATTCTGGCCCAGCCCTGCCTAAAGGCCGCAGGGCAGCAGATGATAAGGTCAAGGCTCATAATGATGTCACATACCTTTAGGTACTTCAGATCAATATCGAGAGAGGCGCGTTTATACCTGACAGCCAGTCAAATAAAGCCCTGCCTGGCAAAGGGAGAAATTGTCTCCTCTGATGAAATGAGACCTCTCTCTCTCTCTCTCAAGCTGCTTTTGGCAAAGATCATATTTGTGAAAAACGTTTGTGATCTTTAAAATAATGCGGTCACTCACACATCTGATAAAATATCCCCCACATTCGGCTGATCAACGGTGAATGACGGGTCAAAAACAACAACAACGTCTTAGTTTAAAGCTATAGTGCGTAACTCCTGTCGCCCCCATGAGGAATTCTGAGTAATTACAAAAACACTGCCGGCGCATCTACTGTACATGAGGTAAGCCTTCTGTGATCATGCATGGATTTCATTCCTCCTGCTGTAAGTCCATGTTTTTTCCTAGCAGTAGAATGAACATCTGAATAATTTGTTGGGCGCTTCTTGGGATTTTTCTGAGCTCTTGTGCCAGTGTCAGGGGGTGACACCAGTTTGTAAACGCTACCTTACTGAGAAATAAAGAGAGTTTTGTGGAGCTGATAGGCTTTTTTAACTGTGTGTCAACTCGTTTGGCGATGGCTTCAATGCAACCATTTTCATTTATATGAAAAAAGTTACGCACCATAGCTTTAACTACGTAGTAAAGCATGAATTGCTGTACATAGCATTCGTTGTATGTATAGCGTTGATGCAAATTGGGTGTGTAGGATACATTTTGACTTGACAGACGTTCCTTTGAGTAATCCTGACCCCACGCACATGTGCGAGGAAGGCAGCACAGATGAGGAGTTACACCTCGGAGCATGTGACAATAAGGAATGCGTATGTCAAGTGCTACACAAGTGATTAACGTTGCGGGATGATTGCGGAATCCTGTCCGACCTGAGTGAACATTCCTGCTGCCTCTCTCATTAGTTTGACTGTCCCACGCTGTAATATATTGCTTGTCGCTGACTTGTCTAATGGTTGATGCTAATTGACCTCCTTTCAGCCTTTCTTCTACACAAATGAAAAGATTTCCCCGCGTCCTGTGATGGAGCATGTCACAATCTGATCTGACAAATTAAAAAGCTCGCTGCTGTCACACTGTCATCGTTCCGAGCCCCCTTCGCCTCATCAGCTATAATGATCATTTTTCTTCGCTCAAAACCCGCTCCGCAGTGCACTGCCAAACACAATACTTAACAGGGCACGCCGCTGCAGATGTGCAAGTATATGTGACACATCTGAATGTTTTTTCAACTGTAAAAAAAAAATCTTCCACACTGTTAATCTTCAACTGTCCTTCAACCTACTGTATATGTTTTTTTACAAGATTTCATGCTAAGTTATGCATTGTCTTCCTAAATTTCCCTCCTCTGAAATAGTACACCCAAGTCTATTTTATGTTCGCCTCCATTTTGGAAGACATATGGAAAATATGCAGCATTTATAATTCATGAAAACTCCAAATTTACAGTGGATTATATTTTATTTAAAGGCTTAAAAACATTACCAGTGTAACCTCCTCTTTAGCAGTCTTGTCACATTAACCTGCCTCACACTGTCAGACTGTTAAGAGCACAGTCAACCTCAAATAAGTCGTACAATCCTGTTTTATTCAAAATACACAGATCATATACTGTACATTACAGCCTTATTTTTCAATCACAGTCGATAGCAGACATCTGAATTCACATTCTAGACTAAGACTAAGACCTCTTCTGCACAGCTTCCCATCCACACACACTTGAAACATGTGGGGGCCATTCTGTGAAGCCACTGGCCTTAAAGCTCCCATATTATACACTTTTCGGTTCTATTATACACCATATTATATGGTCTTAGTGGTCCCTAATACGTTTTTCTTTAATTGTTTGCTGAAAAAAACTTTCAGATAATTTATTGTACTATGCTGATGTTCAGCTAATCTCACAATGGCCTATTTTTTAAAAAGAGCTGCAGCTCCCCTCGTAAATATACAATCTTTGAGCTCCCCCCACCCCCTGTCCGGAAGCGAAGCCAGATACGCCTCGCCCTCTGTCTGTCAGGGCCGTGGACCAATAAGAAATAGGGGTGTGGGCTGCACAGTGGAAGCTTCTGGCTTTCCAGTTTTTGAGGTCAGAAACGAGGAGAATTCTGACTGGAGTATATTGGGGGGGGAGGGGTATGGGTTTCAGAAAGGGGGAGAGTGAGAAAAGGAGAGATTGTTATTTTTTAAAATATTTTGGCAGTCTCTATAGGCACACCGTGGACCCATGGATATGTTAGAACACATTTAAAAAGTGCATTTAGCATAATATGTGACCTTTAACATGATAGCAACACGAGATCTCGGCCACTGCATGTTATTGGCTGCAGAGAGCAATGATGTCGCTCATTACATGCAATCAGCTGCCCCATCTGAGGCCGAAACAGAAAATTGAGCGTGGCATTTTACCTGCTGACTTTGTGTGTATAACTTTATAATTTATGCGGTGTACCCGTACTATTGACAAAAACGCGGCGCGCTGATCAAAGCCAGCCATTCAGGAGGTTGGACAGGGCCACGAAGACAGGGCCTGTAACACTAATGATCTTCAAACGCTCGTCTATTTCACTGGGAGCTATGCACAACTCGCAACCAGCAAGTCCCCCCGTCCTCCCCCCGGAGGTAATTGTGCCTGGCTGGTTAGGTGACAGGTGTCAAGTGGCCCCTCCTCAACTGATTCATCATGTTAAGCAAAAAGGAAAAGCTGATCTTGGTCCCTCTCTCTCTCTCCCTCTCTCTCTCTCCCTCTCTCTCTCTCTTCCTTTGTACTTTTCTTTTTGTCCGACTCCTTTTCTTGTTACCTCAAATAACTACTTTGTCATTACTTCAGAGGGCCACAATCGCATGTAAGTTATGTTTTACCACAATGTTTGGAATCCTGTCTGCATTTAGGGCTACAACTTGGTCTCATGCTGTCCATTGACATGATGATTATGTGGTATCACGTTTAATGAGCACAAATGCATATATGCTGTCTTTACTTTTTTTTGTATAACATGCATGAGAGAGTAAGGCCACAAAAAGTATCAATTAAAATGGCAAACATGTTCTTCAGTAAGAAATACAAGAAAACCATCCCAATTTTCATGATGCTCATTGTCAGACCCAGACGTGACTTCTACAAATTGCTTTTTGAATTTCCTCTTTTAAAAAAAAACTTTAAAGGACCTTTCAGTTTTTGTTGATTCTAGCGTCCCCTTGGAAAAAAGCTGTGGTGTTTTTACGACACCAGAGCTCGCTATCCTATAGATCATTGCTAGTGCGTGCCAGAAGCACGTGAATTTGTTCATTGACGGCAGGATGCATCAGGATGAGGTTATGTATTTATATGTGACTGACAGCTTTATAATGGTAATATGATGATGGTGAACCACAGTAAACTTTGTGCTTTACTTTAGTACCGTAGGGGAAATACAGCAGAAACAGTTTCATAAAAATTCAAAAGTTTCCCTGTAGTCTCTTTAATTTATGATTGTTAGTTATCAGAATTAGTTTTAATCAAATAACTGAATAACTGATTACTAATTTCAGCACCCATTATTTCTAAGCCAAAATTCGTCTGAAACCGTAATCCTCCCTCTGGTGGGCGACCACAGAGCTTCTGACAGGCAGGTTAGCACACTGGTCAAATAAAACAAGCAGCACAGTGGAGATCTGAAAAAATAGTCTACCTTATGTGTGTGCGTGCGTACGTGTGTCAGTTAGAGAGCGAGAGAAAGAGAGAGAGAGAGAGAGACCACACCCTCACCATGCCCGCCTGTCTAAGCAGAATCCCATAGGGACGTGCCATACACACGCCCTCTCTCTCTCACACACCCCAGTCATTAATTCCTGCTTTGCATCTCCACACCATATAATATTTATGGGTCACCGCAGCTTTGTATTCACAAATGGAAACGCCAAGAGGAAAAAAAGAGGAGAAGACACAATACCTCAATCAATCCCGTGAATAAGGTTCAGATTGTCACATCATGGCTTTCCCCCCCTCTCCACTAAGCCAGTGCTTAGGCAGCATTCTTTCCTTTGACCTCTAAACAAGTGTTTTGTACCACGAGTTGTCAGACACAACCTTTTGAAATGGAGTCATATTTACATCTTGTAGAGTTAGGCAAAGGTATTATGAAAGTGTCTGAAAAAAAAATTCCATGGCTGCAGAATTTGAAGAACAGCAAAACTGCATTAGTCAGTAAAAAAAATAATGCAGACTTGATACATTTTTGCCAGATATGACACTCGAGTAAAAAAAAAAAAAAGAAGAAAAAAATTACTACTACACTCTATAGTGCAAACATTTGCTGCTCCTCACAATCTCCACACTAATCAAAGGAAGTCTTTGGTGCATTTTCCACCCCTCTACATCTGACGGATCATAATTGGGGGGCCTTTTTTCCCCCTGCTTCCTAAGATGTCGCCTGGAACCTGTGATGCAACAGTGGGAGCCGTTACCCTCGCTGCCTTTCAAACCAACAGTGTTGTCAAAACAGAGCCCTGAGGAACCCCCAGTAGAGCGCGGCTCACCAGACCCCTGTAGAGATTTGAAGACCACTTTGGAACTCTAATCCACTCCAAATGTGCTGATCATTTTCCTTGCCAGGACACTCTCTGCCTGGTGTCACGAGAGTGGCCTCGCGGGACCCGATCAGCCAATGATAACAAAGTAGCCAGATGTCTGGCGCTGGCACAGTCCCAGAAGCCAGACAGCGGCACGCAGCAGCATCCGCTGTGGGCCACAGATCAAAGATACCTGAGAATTACTTATGGGCACAAAATATGTGTTGCTTACTCTACAGTTCCCATTAATAACAATCTGGGAGAATTTGTATTTCTAATTAACTCTTTTCTTTCGGCATACAAAGTGCTGTAGGTTGTCTTAGGCTGCAGCAGCAAAAAAAAATTCTCCGTGGCAACTTGCGAGTCGACAACAGGAAGTCGGATGCAGCGCTGTATGAAGGAGCCAGATCAGCTTTAAATGTGGTTCTCAAGGCTCAGAACACCCCCTGCCTTGCCTCAATAAACAAACAAACAGTGGAGGAGTCAGCGTATTTAGATTTAACCGTGCTGCCTGGTGCCTCCTAAGACTGGCCCTTGATGCATACATACCTCGAAAGCTAAAAAGTGTTGAAAGAATTGAACGGATTCAACTTAAGGTGTGGATGTCATCTGCAGTTTAAAGGTGGAGTCAGCATTTCAGAGAGAATGCTTATTGTCAAAATCAGTGGGGTTTCTCAGGATATCCTCACGATCCGCTACCTGTATTTGTGTGTGTGCTGAAAGAAATCCAGTAATACAGAGCCTAGGCTCATGTTGCAAGCTACAGTGGGCCCCCTTAGTTTACATACCCTTTGTTAACATACTAGTTTAAAGAGTCTAGGCTGTGTATTACAACATCATTTATATGAAGCGCCCACGCAGGTAGCAGATCTTCAGGAGATATTTACTGATTCTGACAACAAACGTTTTCCAGATTCACTCATTCCACCTTTAAGTCTTGGCTCTTTTTTTTCTCAATTTTTTTCTTGACACTGAGGAGGTGATTCTTAATCTGAGAAAACAAGGCCAGTTACACCTGCAGTACTAGTACATTTACAAGTAGTAGCCATTTGATTCAACATTGAGTTATACTTTCTACACTATCTGAAGCCATGGCTTGTTTTTCACCATGGTTGTTTGTGTTACTCAGTCTGACATGAAGAAGCATGTTGCTGTTCCATGTTGTTTTCTCCTGCAGGCCCTGCACTTCTTTTTACAGTCCCCCGTTTATTCCATTTTATGGTGTTATGTTTAATACACAAATATTTAGAGTAGACCCCTGACTTTGAACCGAGAAGAATAGTTAAGCTTTCTATGCCTAGGGAAGGCGTTTGTTGCTTTTCTTCATCTTTATGGGGGGGGGGGGGGGGGGGGGAAGAGGCGTATTTTATCTTGCACACATTTGTGCATATTTTGTTAGGCTCACTATGTTCCAGTGCACTAAAAAGTCATTGTTCAATGGATGGATGATATGCATCCAATGCAATGTGAGTGTGTGCACTGTATAATATTAATTATTAAGTATAGAAAGTGTTTCTTCATGTCCGTATTTGATGGAGAATATCCCCCCTCTCCATACCCTGACACCCCTTCCCCCAATTATGTATATTACCTTTGCTGGTGCACGGTTCATGCAAATTCTCATTTGCATGGCTCCCTTGAATGTGCTATCTGCTGGCTGGAATCCCTCCAAGCCTAGTGAACAGTGCCCTTCATCAGATCTTGATTGTGACCTTTTATCTTGTTATCTTTTATTCTTCTTTGACTGTCACTGTTTGAAGTGCACAGATGAACATCTAGCAACAACAGGGTATTTTCTAATGAGCCATATTGAGCTTTCATTGTTTTCAGCTTTTATCTGAGATCTGTGATTCTTGGCTATTTTGCTTTTCTAAGGAATTCGCCATGTCTATATTTCTGCTCATTGTATATCCACCTTTTAGACAATGCTAAACAACCTTTACATGAGTGTATCGACAATGTTTCATTGAACGTGCTACGGTTGGTTTAAATATGCGAGAATTAACAAATAAACCAGAAATATGAATTTGGTTGTCATTAAATTATCAATATATGTTCACATCAAGCCTCTCACTTAGGAGATAGTCTACAGAAAGTCGTCTTTTATGAGCATTTTGCACCAACAGTCCAGTCCCAGTACCTTCCAGGGTTTACTCCGGGTCATATTTTAATGTCGTTTTACTTGAAAATGTAACTTTTTAAAACAAGGCAGAAAACTGCCTCAGCGAGATCATGTCTCCCAGCTCGGGCAGCTCATCACTCTTAAAACAGCCACTCTCATCCAAGCCCGGCACCGACCGTTATTAATGTGCGCTGAATAATTTAACAGGGTAAAATTACCATGCTCTTTTGAAAAGATTTTTTGCCTACACAATTAAAGAGCATTATAGTGATTTTTAGTTGAACAAGAATTATGACTGTTTTCCCTCCTCTCTGCCACGCTCCCTGGCTTCCTTGTTATGAGCTGTGGGCGAGCGGGGTAGTAAAAGGCCTGCTGCTCTCTCTGCTTGGTAGAGGTTGTGCTCTGGGTCCTGTCCTATACCATGATGAGCTGCTAATGGATAATGGATGAAGTAGTATATGGTCTACTTCCGCTGTACGGACCGCCATAATGGCCTGCCCGCCCTGCCAAACATGGGCTATATTTGAGCTGTTAAAGCGAGACAATGCAGTTGATTAGGGTATGATTTTAACCTATAGATATCATCATGAAACTCGATTAATTACATTAAAACAACAATTTTTTGTATTAAATTTTTTTCAGAAATGTGGGAATAAATATGCAAATGTAGCAATATCTATCTAAATATGCATACATGTGTGTCTTTTTGTAAACTAAAACTCTAGAAGTTGGATAAAGCCAGTGTTAAAATCTTTATTTAATTTTTGTTACAGAACTGATTTTGGATACTTTTTTTATTTTTTATTTTTTTAAATAAATAAAAAATCTATGTACAGGTCAGAACACTTTATTGTTGTCATGATTTTAAGAACAAAATCCTTCAGTGCAAATGATCATGGAAAGAAGAGATGTTTGGTTTACAATATTGAAAAAACTATTGAGTTGATGTCCATGAAAGATGTATAGGAAAATAAACAGATGCAAACAGTCAATGTTTAGTAAAACACCTTAAAGCAAACTTTGGACCTTTTCATTTACACTAGTAAGAAAGAAGCAAAAATTGACCGCTGCTTGAAAAACTAGGTTTTCGCCTGCAGTTTTTCACCTTTAAAAGTACGATATGTTGGTGTGTAAGGCGATTGGCTTGAAATAGCTGCTCACGCTCCACGTGGCTGCATGCATTGAAACATTAGTATTTGTATTTCATAATTCCTGCATTTTCCCTTGATTTCCCATGCTAAGTCACACAAATGAATAGTAATGGCTAGTTTTACGCCTGTTTGTGGACCAACGGTACAATACTATATCGTTGTTGTATGATATCAGCATCAGTGGAAGCACTTGCCAGGCCTTCACTCTTATTCCATGCGGACAACTGTCCACATCTCAACCACAGGCCAACAATTGGCAGTAATTGGCGCGTTGCCTGGGCTGTCCTGGGAGAGATCTGAGAGTGCACGCGGCCACGGACAGGCTGCCCTTTCCACCAATTAGATAGTTGTCTCCTCGTGGGGGTGGGGGGGTCTACCTCACCGCTACCTTGTCTCTTGATCAAAATGATTTGTGGAGGAGATCCCCCTTTTTCTCTTCTCTCCTCTCTCTCTTGCCACTGAGGTATTACTGTTTGTGAACTGCTAGTGAGAGTCTTCAGTCAGGGACCCCGGCCATGCGACTGACAGCCCTTACAGTAGCAGTCAGTGGGACATTCACATTAGAAGGCGCTCTGACAGTCAGGCTGGTGCTAGAGACAGACCTCCCAATGAAAGTGTGCTCCTCACAGCTCTTTGCTGCTGGTTTCCTAATACAATACTTGGCTGGCTCTCTCTTCTCTATATGAACTTTCTTTTTTTCTACCGGGGGATGTGACTCTGAATTGGGTTTGGCAGAAGCTGAAGTTTCACAGAAAAACTGAACTTGAGTCTATTTTTCCGCGCACACACACACACACACACACACACACACACACACACACACACACACACACACACACACACACACACACACACACACACACACAAGCCTGTTGTGTCTCCAGGCGTAAACCACGTGTTACATAGCTGCCTTGCTTTAATATAATGGCTTTGACGCAATGATAGCGAGTGTCCCGTGTGGTTAGGAATGTGCAGGCCACATCAGGTGCCATGGGACCCCAGTCCAAAGGATCACAGGCCTCTGTGCACGCTGCTAACGCTCCCCGGTTTATGCCACAGGGAGGACTGTGGAACCAACACCCAACCCCCTTATTCTCTCTGTCTCCCTCTTGTCCTCAAAGACTACGTCGCTCCGCATTTCACTTCAGTAAGTATGAGGAGGCGAGAAGATGCTTCCTATACTCAGGAATATGTGTCAGGCTACTGGGTTATGTTGTGTTGTGTTACAATGCGATGTGGAGGGCAACAAAGCAAGTGTGTGCGGAGAGGGAGAGAAAGAAACCGTTTTACTTATTCTCTTTAATCCATTGTGAGACATTCAGAACTAGGTTAAGTTATACCTCACCTTACCCCAACAAGTAGCACATATGAGAACGTACAAGAAGATTTCAGTGTGAGTGTGACATAAAGCCCATGTCACTTGGTGCTAGTTAAGACACACACAATTGTTAATGTTTATTCAATCCTGTATACTTATCATTTCTAACTCTTCCCAGGTGGCAACCAGGTGGATCAGGTGGGAGGTTACCATCTGATGTTGGCTCGTGGGGGACATATGATTGTATATGAGCGTGTGTGTGATATAATATGTTTATGGAAGATGTCTACGTTGGACATGATCGATACAGGGAGAGTGAAAATGTTGTGTAG
Source organism: Ammodytes marinus (assembly GCF_949987685.1). NCBI lineage: Eukaryota > Metazoa > Chordata > Actinopteri > Uranoscopiformes > Ammodytidae > Ammodytes > Ammodytes marinus. The sequence continues at coordinate 5,852,823 of NC_137235.1, read as the reverse complement.
TAAAGAAATGTTAACTAAAAGTGTAATCTGGGTTAATTTGTAGTTAATTGAATATCAAGTTAATGGTTTGGCTAAGGGGAGGGGCTAGGCCTTAAAAAGCCTAACAACCATTGTTACTGAGGCCGGTCAATCTTGAAAGTCAGTCAGTGTGTGACGGTAGGATTTGTTTATGGAGACACCTTTTTGATCCATCCTTTTGAATCTTTGTTTTACTTTCTTTGGACGTCCAGTTATTTTATCACTCCTTTTTGGAAATAAAAGCACCTCAATTATTTGGCAACTTTAGCCATCTTGTATTAGTTTTTTCAATAAACCCGACTCTTTGTAACAGTGAGTAAATGATATGGGCTTGGTATTGGCAAATACTTCACAATACAATATGTGTCCTGATATGATATATAGCGATACATTGCGATACAACCTGTATTGCTATATTGCAATATTCAACATAGTCCACTGAAAGTGTAAAGACAGAGCTGAAATACAAGTAACTGTGTACGATTTGGGTGGTCTTTATAAATCACATTGCTTTATATTGATAACTCAGCAGACACATCCGAGGCAACTATCAGGAGTGGAGGTTGTAGTAGTTCCCACCCCATTTAAAACTAGAATTTTTTTTCTTCAAAATATCGATTTTTGGATTTGACGAAATGATACAGATATCACCTAATTAAATATCACAATATATTGCCGTAAAGATGTGTTGGCCTAGCCCTACCATGTGGGGATTTAGAAAGACCATGGTTGCGTTCCGAATCGCATACTCTTTCTTTTTTCTATTCTACATACTACATCCGACGATAAAAATTATCTAGTTAGGATGCAGTAGGCATACTATTGGGACATACTTTTCTCTCTTATTTCATCATAACATTGCGCCTTGATCTTGCCTCTTGCTTTTATATCCGTCGCATCCCCGTTTGTTTTCATATGGAGGCTTCGTCGATGTTACGTCACTTCACGTGCGCACTGGATTGTGGGTCAGAATCGCCCAAATAGGATGCACTTTTCAACACTAACAATCTTGGCCGCATGAAGTAGGACATCCGGGTACTTCTAACCATCCTAAATCTGGCCACAAGAATCGGGACATCCTAAATCTTTTTTCTACATACTATATAGTAGAAAGTATGCGATTCGGAACGCAACCCATGTTTGGTTTAGGTTTTTGTTTCATCCAACAATTAGCACAGGTAGCGCCATAGCCTCCACCACAGGTTGACAGGCTCAGCGTAAAGCAGCTTTATTCCTCTGCAAAGGACCTTCACGAGAGGGGGGCCTACCTAATATGCTGTCTGGCCCCGGGGCCTGTGGGAGCGTGCTTGGATTATTATGTTAATGCATGTGCCTCCTGCCCTCTCTTCAGTCCCAGCTGGCCTCCCTGTCGTTAGGAAGTGCTTTGCTCTGACAGAGGAGTAATATGCTCCGTGATTGAGGGGCCAAAAGATCGAGCTCTATAAGAGAGAGGGGGCCACCACTGATAAGCATATGATAAAAGTGCCATTGTACGCCAAATGCCTCAGAGACGTGGAGGATGACTTAGCAATTCCTATGGATTTTCAGGGGCCGGGGGAAGGTGAATATGTATAAGGGGGGGCTGTGTGGTCCCTTTCTTGTGCAGCTGAAATTTAATTGCCCATAGCATTATATATCTCATGCCATGAATTTTATTGTACTTTTATTGCGCGGACTCTTTCATTATGTGCCGGTGACACACATCCGACTGGAAGTATAATGGTTCCCACTGAACAAGCCAAGGGTGTGATGCTTTTAATCATCCTGTAGCAATCAATATGAGGCTTAAGGGAAGAGCTTCTTTAATGTAGTTCATAATGTAAATAAAGCAATTATGTGAGCGACAATTTTCAGTGCAGACGTTCAATCAAAGCCATGTTTTAAGAAATCAGAAATGTAGCGAACGGAAGGGTTTCGGTGGGTGTCTGTGTGTGTGATTCAGGGCGCAGTAATGTGTGTAACAGTCTTAATATTAATTGATGGGGAGTTGGTTAAGTCATTGTAACTCCATCAGGAAAAATGATGACACTGTTCTGCCAGATGGCGTTACCCCGCAAAATCTGTGTCACACACTCTCATTTAATCAACTTGACACAAAAGTAAAAAGGGAGGTGAAGGAGTGAGAGAGAAAAAACGAAACTTCTTGCGACTTGTCTGGAAGGAGAAACGCTGGTTGCACTGCCTTTGGATCCTGCACATAATTGTGTAAATATGTCAGCCAAAAACAGAGGAAGATCTCTCTCTCTCTCTCGCTCTCTTTTAAACACTCGTCTTTTTTTTCATCCCACCTCCTCTGGAGCGCTCCGGTAGCTACGTATTAGCTTTGTGCTAGGGCCCCATTCACAAAGTGTGGGGAGTGTTTGTGTTTGTGTTGTTTGCTTTTTTAATCAAGTTCAATTTCGTCTCCCATCAAGGCACGTTCTTTCCGTCGCGGCCCCTCTTTCTCACGTCTGCCCGGATTATCATGTGTCTCTTTGCGCTGAGGAGCCTTCACTGTTGTTATTGTTTGTTCCCGTTTACGGAGAAGGGGACCCAGCCTGTAACGAGAGGAAGGGTGTCTGTGGGTAATTGGTGGGTAAATACTTTGCTGTGACTAAACGTCAGAGCTGGAGAGGTTGTAACACACGAGCAGGTTGTTGTGCTGCTTTTGTGGAGAAGGCAAAGAAAAGACAAAGAGTAAAATGGAAAAAAAAGCCCTTTAAGCTGTGTATGTGCCGGTTTTTTTCAAGATCATCAAACGAAATATCTTGAATCGTATTGTCTTTTCTGGCTTCTCTTTTATATCAAGACCCGACTGCGTGAACTTATTCAATACAATGCACTACATAACACCATGCTTACCATTTCAATCAGCACATATTTTGAAAAGAAAATCCTCAGTTTTATACCATTATAAATGGATTAGGGTTGACCAGAGAGTATAAATGCAACAAATGCAAATCGTCAGAGGAATGAAGAATGAATAACAATTTTAATATTGAAGCTTCATTCAATCAGTGGCATGCCTTTACACTCAGATATATACAAGCCATTAAGTTGACTTCACTTTTCACTTATATCCATTTAGATCCACTTGGGACTACCCAGTTGTCATGTAAATGTATTTTTATTTTTATGAAATGGTGACTTTTCACTCAACTTTGATTGTTACCCTCTCCTTTGTTGTTTGTTAAAGGCCCTGAGGTTTGGCAGCTATTGTCTTTATAAACCCAAAGCTGTGTTAAATGCAGCGACCAGCCCACCGCCTAATGAGAGGGAGCCTTCAAAACCTCCATGAGATGATGCTGTCAAATCTGGGTGACATAAAAACCTTGCATGTAATCCCCCTGTGCAGAGACCCTGGGTGTAAATATGCCAGCTCCGCCATTTTTCACAGCGTTTACTCCCAGTTCAAACAATCGCTCTCTGTCTCTCTCTCTCTCTGTGTGTCTCTCTCACCCTCTCTCTCCCTCATCTCCCCCTCCACGAAAAACACAATGACAGCTCTGCGATATTCTTCTTCTACAGAATCCTGGGCTGCCTGCGACCAATGAAAGAACCAGGAACGGCTCTGATATCCTCCTTCATCCACATTGTGGGTAAGACACCTCTCTCTTCTTTGTCTTCTTCTTCTTTTCTTCAGTTTTTTGTGGACTCAAACTTGTGCCACTCAGACATTTCTGCAACTGCACATCCTCAGGAATTTGGGTGTGATGCTTGGAAATTAATTCAGTGATTTTTGAGCTGTTGCCTTAAAAGAGGCTTAATATAAACACATGGTAGGCCTATATAGCACTCACTGGGAAATGCAATGTATCCAATGTCTGTCCCTCAATTTAGCTGGCAAAATAATAATTATGTATATATATATAACTGAATTACGTGAGTTTATTTAAAATGCGCTTTGAGCCAATATTTGTTAGTTGTTTTATGTTGTTAATGTTATTTACCTTTCATAAGTGAGGTCCCTTTTTAAACTGAAATGAAGGAAGAACAAATAGGGATAAATGTGTCCTTCATCCCCACAGAGAAACATACTCATTTATCCAAATGAATTGCCAAATTGCAACTGATCAATTCGGCTCACGCCAGTATAATAGAACGTGCCCTCGGATCACATGGATGTGTTGATGCAGAAGAGCCCCCATAACTACATTTTTAAAATGAAAAATGTTTGTCTGCTTCCTGTACCTTAAACAAGTCCCCATATGTAAATGATGTACATTTTCTGATCTTTCCCCTCTGTGATAGCAACCCCTTTTTTTGTAAGCACATTATGCTTGCTTTGGCAGTGTTGAAAATGGTGTTGTTGCATATCTCAATAGCTTGAAACAGAAAAAAGTGTCAAATATTCAGAACGAATGATCACCCTTCAACAAGAAGTAGTGGAGTTTATGTCTCTCTCTTATTCTTTAGCACTGCACCAGACACATATACAGTACATGCCCACACACTTGTCTAGCTGTCCTTGTAGACGTGACCCACACATGTTCCCCATCCATCCCTTGTCTCTGTCTAGTTTGGCGGCTCATCACGCAGCAATCCGTGGCGTCTCATTTGCAGGCACCGTGTTTTGTGTGGTCCCTCTTTTGCCTCCCGTGGATCCCTCTCTGCAGGGAGCTGAGCTGACAGACTTGTCTGACTGATGTATTGGGGGCGTCTCGTCAGCTATTGTTTTCCGTGCCAGCATTCAATGGCTCCTCTTGCTAGCAGTATCTGTCCTGATGTGATTTCTCTGTACTGAAGGGACAAATGTGTGACATAGTAACCTAAGAATTTGCGTACGTTTTTAGCTGTAACTAAAACACAACAGTTACTTATCTTTTGTCTGACGTGAAGAGTCAAATTGTATTGTGTTTCACTGTCAGTTTGCTGTGTATTTTAGCCAATGAACTTGTTTTGCCCTTCGAAACAAAAGTTATCTTCGGATGACTTTCCCAACTTCCATATCACAATAGTCATGACTTCATGCAAGTGGAGTACTCACCTTTAAGCCCATGAATAGTTGTCTTCTAGTTTTAGTGTGTTCCTGAAAACTTTCCCCACACAACTTTTGCCTGAATGTCAGTGTTCGCTCCCCTGTCCACCCCTTCACCCTTTGATAATTCTGCCCAAAACTCCTTAAATTCACAAGAGAATTCTTAAGAATTCTTGAAAAACTCTCTCTCTGGCAGTAGACGTGCTACTGCCAACCCGTCCACCTGGCTGATGAAGTGGGCAAGGCTGGAAGGTTGGAGAGGCTGGATGTCCGATCACGGCTCAGGCCATTAAAGATGAAGGACTGGTGTGTGGTCAGAGGTAGAGGGGAAAACCAAGCCAGGCAGGCGGACGGTGGGCGCTCGCACCCTCCCTCATAGCATCACAAACCAGGCCGACACTTCCCCCAGTAATGAGCAGGGGCCCAGACTATGGGGTCAATTATTCATACGCAGTCAGCTGGGAGAGATGGAGCCAGAGAGGAGGGGTGGTCGAAGCCTCCTCGAATCCTACAATTCTACCACACTCCCGCAATGATTTTCTGTTGCAGCGCTACCTCCATCCACACAACTAAATCTAAGCCCGAGTCCTGTCTGGCTGGATGGAGTGTAAACTTTAAAAGGCATACATGAGTGTCCACTCACTCCGATGGCCATTCTGGCAGCACTAGCCGTGGCTACTTTGCCATTCACTGGCCTCACAATTACTAGGGCTTGGTATTGGTAAGTACTTTACGATACGATACACATCACGATACATTGCGATACTTTGCTTTGAAATTTAAAGGGGCCGCTCTAATTTTGTCATTCGTGCTGGCCATGCTGCTCCCATGCTTTCACTCTGACACAACACCAGGAATGAACCTGACAATTTGTGCCAACTAGCCGTAGGAGGTGTGTTGCAGCATGTGGTTACTAACCTGTTAAGACACGATTTATTCATTTTTTCAAATATCGATTTTTTTGGAGCTGGGAAATGATACAGATATCACGAAAATATATATACACGATATACTGCCGTATAGATTTTTTTGACACGTACAGGAGGAACTGTGTAGAACGGACGGACATTGATCGTCAACACACTCCAGCTGTTTTCAAGTACTGTCATTATGCATACAGTAGACCATGTTGGATCAGTTTTCAAAGAGAATCACTCAACGTGGAGAGCCTCAGTTTCAAGTGTAGGTCCTGTCAGTTTGTGCTACACATGGATCATCCTTCTGAATTAGCATTGTAGATGCTTAGCCTCTCCTGAAAATAATGGGGGAGGTCAAACACGAAAGGAAATTCTTCTTAACACCTAAGATAAGCATCACAGAGGACGCTGATGGCGTTTTACTTGTTTTCGTCAGAAACAAATGAGCACTTGATCATAGGCAGCACAGCATAGCAGGATCAAACCAATTGAGATGCTCCCCTTCACACCCATTTAAGATAAGGGTTGAAGACATTGATGGAGCAACCCATGGGGATGAGAATGACGGCCTCCTTTCAAAGGCCATTTTGCCAATGCAGAAATTTACATGTGTCCATGTTTAGTGGCAAGATCTCTGACGTCAGGGTAATCCATTTAGCTGACAGATTGCTGAGCTTTTCACTCACAAGTTGCATATCGGTTCTGCATTTTAATAGATGAAGGGGAAGAACAAATGTAGTTCTCTTGTTTTTACACAAGTGATAAGAGTTATTACATTGATGATCTATATGTGGAAATCAGAGGTTAAATAGTCAACCCCTGTAGGGTGGTGGAGTATCTATCCAAAGTTGTGCTGCACCACTTTTAAGGTAAAACAGAAAGTCTGACAATGTTATAGAAGTATAATGCTTAGTTGCCGCGATACTCTTAATAACTGTTTTGAATACTTTTTATATCACTATTAGAGTCCCTTATGTGACATCAATGCAGACTGACCATGAGCCACAGAGCGCACATTAACACACACACACACACACACACACACACACACACACAGTATAAGCCTTCTGAGGAGTGTCTAATACTTGATAAATAGATTGTGTTTGGAGTATAACTTACAATGACAGTTTTTATATAACAACTGCAAAAGGCTATTACAACTGAGTCATAATTGTCCATGAATATTTTATGCACAAAGGTTGAGTAGATAAGATCCTTGGTGCATTAATTTCCAAATCGCTAATAATGGACCAAATCAAATCATGTAATAAAAATAAACATCACAGCACCTCTCTAAAATAGGCTTCCCTTGCAACTTAATAGTATTGTAACTTAATAGTATTGTATATCTCATACTGGAGGGCTGGGGGCATGCTGTGTACATTCTGCTGCGACTGACTGGGACAGTGCAGGGACATCTATCAAAATCACATAATGGCCACCATCAACGATGCACTGTGAACTGAAAACACATGGAAAGAAGATTCACCTCTTTATTAGCTGTCATCGTTCCCATGAATATATGTGCAAATAAATGGCCAGTATCACGCAGAGAGCAAATGTGTCCCCAATGCAGCCTTGGAAATGGGAGGGAGAAGAGGGGGTCAGGAAGTAAGAGTGTGTGTGTGTGGGTGTGTGTGTGTGTTCGAGGGACAGAGAGAAAGAAACAGAATGGTGGGGGGTTCGTGGATGAAAAATCATCACCAGTCCAAATGCAGATATTGTGGCGGCCTCACACTCTTGCCTTTGTCACCCTCCATTCGTCACTGTCCGCGAGCCTGCCTCTCATTAAGGGGCCCCGCTCGGGCGACAACTTAATTTCCTTAAGAGGACCAGACACCTGATTCAATTGTGCGCCCATTACAGATTTGTTTTCCCTGTCTGGGCCTTAGCTCGGGACCATAGGGCTGTGAACAGAAATACACTCCCACTATATTAAATGCTGCGGACATAATTCCCAGACATATGATTCATGTCTGCCTCCCAGTATCCTTCCTTTACGACGCCCCTTGGCTCAAATGGCGGTGTAGCTTCGGTCAGCTGGGCTGGTCCAGCTCTGTGCCTGCTGCTGAAGATATGATCGCATTGGTTTTATCTTTAATTTCATATCAGATAGTAACTCTTAAAGCTATAGTGCATAGCTTCATGCCATCGCCAAATGAGTTGACAGAAAGTTGATTAAGCCTATCAGCTCCACAAAACTCTCTGTATATCTCAGTATAGCAGCATTTACAAACTGGTGTTGCCCAAGACACTGGCACAGGAGCTCAAATAAACGCCCAGGAAATGTTTCAGTTGTTGATTCGACGGGTAAGAATGGCTGGACGTACAGCAGAAGGAATAAAATCCATGCCCGACCAGCGAAGGCTTACCTCATGTAGATGCGCCAACAGTGTTGTTGTAATTACCCAAAGGAATTCCACATTGGGTCAACCAAAGTCACGCACTATAACTTTAATCAAACCACACTTTCACGTCAGGAGGAGGCCTTTTTTCAGAATCCTTTTGATTATCAATAACTTCTCATATCAAGCTGCTGATTTTTACATTTTGAATAAGCAGACCATTTTTTAAACAAGAGTATTTTTCCTCACCTGGTTATTAAGCCCAACGGTTTGTTATCACGTCATCAGCGGACCCGGAGCTCTTCAATAATTCAGAAACACTTTTTGAACCGTTTCAACATGACTGCTCCTCAGTCCACTGTCTTTGAAGATCAGACGGCGTAAGATGTTTTTTATCTGTTCATCAGCGAGCCAGTGAGATATATCCATTGTCCATTTGACTGCTGGTCTCCATAGCTTACCCCTCACCTACACCTGTCTGTCAAAACGCCGGCCGTTGGAGACCGGTCGTGAGGCAGCCTCTCCATCATGTAACAGAGTTTAACTGATTGTTGCTGTAATTTTTACTGTCATGGCTCTTATCCGCAAGGTGTAAGTATGTTTGATACCAGATGCTCACCCAAACCCACACAAAAGCCTCACCTATTCATTTATTTATGGCTCCCTCTGTTTATTTTTGTACTAGCATCCTGTCAATTACCCCAAAAAAAAGTTAGCCCTTCAGGAGCCATTTTTGATCTCCCAATCGTCCAAATAGCATTCATAGATAGTGTGGGCCTGTGTGCATTGTTTGGAGTTGGTATTGGATGCTAACACCCACCACCGCCTTACACACACACAAAAACACAAATGCATGCACACACGCACGCACGCATTCACACACACATACACACACACACACACACACACACGCACGCACGCATTCACACACACACACACACACACACACACACACACACACACACACACAGTCGGAACCTTAAACCTGTCCGAGAAAACACCTCCAAGACATAAAACTGCTGAGTATGGATCTGTTCAGCCAATAAAACACAGAGAAAGACTCAAAGGTATAAAAGGTATTCACTCTTCATTACCGCTCCCTTCCTGTGATGCTTTCGCTCAGAGCCTGTTCTCTGTGTGTGTGTGTGTGTGTGTGTGTGTGTGTGTGTGTGTGTGTGTGTGTGTCGGTGTGTGTGTGTGTGTGTGTGTGTGTGTGTGTGTGTGTGTGTGTGTGTGTGTGTGTGTGTGTGTGTGTGTGTGTGTGTGTCCGTCCTTTGCTCTTATTGGCAGTATTGGCAGGCTGGCAGCTTTACCAAAGCATAAAGGACCATGTTGTAAATTGCAAATGCTGCAAGATTTTTTTTAAGCTGTTTAGTTTAGCCCACATTGTGAGAGGGAGGATGTTAAATCATGAACACCTACAGAGATGTCTGGCAGATCACAGAGTCAAAGACTTGAACTGTGCTGCACTCGGATAGAAGCAACTTCCTGATGATCTCAAATGCAGCACAACCATTGAATTTAAGTGCATTTGTTTGGTTTCTCTACAGCACTTTTATTTCCTTTGTTTACATTTGGGGGATCTGACTTATTATTTGCGCCATAACTTCTACTCCAATTGTGTTTCTAGTACATTGAAACTTTAGTCTGTTTTTTTGTCTACTTTTTCATTTCATTTTATATACATTTTAAATCTCCATCCTAACAGATTAAATTTTTTTTATTTTTTTAAGATATTTTTTGGCATTTTTTTTTTATGCTTTATTGATAGTGTAGAGACAGAGTTGAAATGGGGCAGAGAGGGGAGTGACATGCAGAGGACGACCGCGGGCTGGAATCGAACCCGGGTCCGCTGCTGGCTGATTTTGTCGCTTTTATGTTTTTGAATGTTGTCTATTGCTTTTCTTCACCAATGTAAAGCAGGTTGAATTCCATTTTTATAGCGACTCCAACTCATTATACAACTTTAAAAACCATGCGTATTCTCGTTCAAAATCCTCCATGTCGCTTTTTTTTTACATTCTCCATTTCTGCTTCATATATACTACAGCTGGTTTCTGTACGTTTGTATTTTTTTTTTTTTCAGTTTTCCTCTTTCTCTTTATTTCCTACATCCATACAACAACCCCCCACATCTGGTCCAATGGCGCCCAGAGCTCAGCAGCTTGTGTGGAGGAGTGTCTCCTGTTCCCCCTGTCCTGTCCCTCTCCAGGAGCATCAAAAGGAGGAGGTCCCACGCAGGGTGTTTGAAGAGCCCACCGACACTCCCCTATGGGTGGTGAACTGGCAGCTGCTCAAACCACACAACTCTATCTAGGCAGGAGGAGCATCCTTCTCATCTGCTTTTGTACCCCTGCCATTGGGTTTTTTATATGTGCGGCCACGAACCAGACATAGGTTTAAAATGTATTGTTGTTGTTTTTTATAATTGTGTTCTCACACATTGCTATTTAAATTGTTGCCATTCATTCTTGTTTTTAATGGTGCATCCTTTTTCCTTAGAATAGCAGCCATGTTGCACCGCCATGTTTCTACAGTAGCATAGGACGGCCAAACTTAATGGCCTTACAGGTTTATATATAGTGGGCTTCCGCCAGAAAGGCACCTGTTGGAAGACAAAGAAGAAGTACTATAGAAAAAATAACTAAATAAATCTTCACCTCATCATTTACTCATTGTGGAAAGACTTGATGCAGTTGTGGAAGATGCCATTTTAAGTAACTAGCTTCTTGTCCTTGAAGGCCACCGTAGCTTCTGCAAATTATCCGAATGGGAGCGGTTATAAATGGAGCGTTTCAATGGTCCCTGCCATGCTGACTGTCTGGCCTATAGCTTCCTGGGTCGCAGCATTGAAGCTTGGACCTGCTCGTTTTGACAGCCCTCACCTCTTCCGACAGCCAGGCCTCCCAGACCGTCTCTCTCTCTCTCTCTCTGTGTCTCTCTCTCTCTCTGTCTCTCTCTCTGTCTGTCTGTCTCTCTCTCTCTCTCTCTCTCTCCAGCCCACTCGTTAATTCTTTATCACTCCCCTTTCTCCAAATCTTTCCATTGCCTCTCTGTCTGTATCTCTTCCACTCTGTCTGTCCATCCATCAAAGCCAACTCCTCTCCCAACTCCCTGGCTCTCATGTCAGCGAGAGGTGAAAGAGGTGTCTATACAGTAAAGAAGAACCCGCGGCTTTGTTTCATATTACACCTCACAGGGTGCTGTAGCTGTCTTTGGCTATCAGCCTGGCAACTTGCTCTTCTCACTGTTGGACATTAACCCTCTATATCTGGACTGAAATAGTGATTACTGATTCAATTCTTTAAAATATCAAGTCTAAGACTCTATATTTTATCAGAAGCCAAGTGAAAAGCAGCGGATGATCTTCACACTTTGAGATTTTTGGTGGATACTATCTCGGCCTGCTTTGTCTGCTGAAGCCTGGGGATTTCCTAGCAGAGAACCTCAGCACACCATGCCACCCAAGAAGGACCAAAGCAGCAACCAAAGTAATGGAGAGGAGTTGGTGTCGCTCTCACAGGTACGAGATCTAATGAGTCAACAAAGGGATCTGTTCATGCAACTTCTGCAGCAGCAAGAAAGTAACTTTAAGACTGTTGTGGAATTATTTGTGAAAAATGTGAACACTCGGATTGACAAATTGACCAGGGAGTCACAGGAGCTGAGAAGCAGCCTGCAATTCTCCCAGAAGGATATTGATGATCTAAAAAAGAAAAATGAGAATCTTGAGTCAGAGAGAACAATTGCTTGTGCTGAAACCAAAGCAATGCATTGCAAATTGGAAGAGATGACTGAGAAAGCGGACTACTTGGAGGGTCAAACAAGAAGGAACAACCTTGTCATGGCCGGCATTCCTGAGGCCCAGAATGAAAGCTGGAGGGAGACTGAGGACAACGTCAGGTGTGTGATCAATGAAAAACTTCACCTTGACAGTAGTCAGATGGTGATTGAACGTGCACATAGGATTGGCAATCCATCCGGATATTCTGGAAAAAGACCGAGGCCTATCATGATCAAATTCCTCAGATACAAAGATAAAATGGCTGTTCTAGGAAAGGCTAAGGATCTGAAAGGCACCAACATCTATGTGAATGAGGACTACACTGAGGCTGTCAGGCAAAAGCGCAAGGAACTCATTCCAGCCATGAAAGCTGCCAGAGAACGAGGCGACATAGCCTACATCCGACATGACAAGCTTATTGTCCACCCCCCCTTTACAAAAGCAAAGGGATTAGAAATATCCTCATAACTACAGGCAAGCACATGCACACACACACACTGGACTGAATGTTGACTTTCTTACACTATGCTGATGTTGACACTTCCCAAGAAAGGGCTGAAAATAGCTCATGTTAATGTATGTAGCCTAAGAAATAAAGTTCAGGATATAGATGACTTGTTAACGTCTAACAAAATTCATATACTAGCCATTTCTGAAACTCATTTAGACAATACATTTGATGATGCTACAGTGGCGATAGAGGGATATAGCATTTACAGAAAGGACAGGGACGTCTATGGGGGAGGAGTTGCAATGTACATTCAGAGTCATATCCCTGTTAAGTTCAGAGGGGATTTAATGTCATGTGATGTTGAAATGTTATGGTTACAGGTTCACCTACCCCACCTTAAACCTTTACTGCTGGGCTGCTGTTATAGACCACCAAGCTCTAACAGTCAGTATCTTGATAATTTGTGTGAAATGTTTGAGCGAGCATGCGATGAAAATAGAGAAATATATGTCCTGGGAGACCTAAATATAAATTTTCTTGCACCAAGTTGTCCTCTGAAAAATAAGATGCTTACTATAAACAGTGCCTGTAACCTGGTTCAGCTTATTAACCAACCTACCAGGGTGTATACTACCAAAACAGGAACTGTATCATCCACATGCATTGATCACATTTACACCAATGCTGCTGAACTCTGCTCTAAAGCTGTATCTGTTCCAATTGGCTTCAGTGATCACAACTTAGTGGGCATATCCAGGACGACTAAAGTTCCAAAAGCTGGACCAAAAATTGTACATAAAAGATCGTACAAAGGTTTCTGTCATGATTCCTATGTAGAGGAAGTTAGAAATATCTGTTGGTCTAATGTAAGTAAACAAAGAGACCCAGATACTGCACTTAAAGCATTTACTGAACTGTTGGTTCCAATCATGGATAAGCATGCACCTGTCAGGAAACTGACTGTGAGAGCCAATAGGGCTCCTTGGGTTGATGATGAATTAAAAGAATGCATGGTTCAAAGAGGTGAGGCAAAGGCAGTGGCAAACGGGTCTAGCTGCACATCGGATTGGCAAATATACTGTAAACTGAGGAACTATGTCACTAAACTGAACAAAAAGAAAAAGAAGTTGTATTTTGAATCAAGGATTAATGATATAAAACATGACAAAAAAAAGCTATGGAGCACTTTAAATAATATCATGGGTAGAAAGGGTAACTCCACTCCATCTTTCATAGAAGTGGAAGGGTCCTTTATAACTAAACCTAAAGATATTGCAAATTACTTTAACGATCATTTTATGGACAAAGTTTGCAAACTCAGGCAGGAAATGCCAACACCGCACTCTGAACCATTGTATTCGTATTCATGTATAAAAGACAAAATAATGAAAGATAAGAACTGTTCTTTTGAATTCTGTAAAGTGGCTATAGAGGAAGTAGAACAACTATTATTATCTATCAATATTGAGAAACCACCTGGTATTGACAACCTGGATGGAAAGTTGTTGAAGATGGTAGCAGATCAGATTGCCACTCCCATATGCCACATCTTCAATATCAGTCTAGACAGCAATATGTGCCCACAAACCTGGAAAGAGGCTAAGGTAATACCTTTACCTAAAAATGCTCGTGCTGCCTTTACTGGCTCTAACAGCAGACCAATCAGCCTGTTACCTGTTATAAGCAAACTGTTGGAGAAAATTGTATTTGGCCAGATACAAAATTATTTCTCTATGAACAACTTGACAAGCAACTATCAGCACGCTTATAGGGAAGGACACTCAACCTGCACAGCGCTCACTCAAATGACGGATGATTGGCTAAAAGACATCGATCAACAGAATATTGTAGGAGCAGTCCTGTTAGACTTCAGTGCTGCCTTTGATGTCATTGATCATAACTTACTTTTAAGTAAACTTAAGTGTTATGGCTTTACTCAATCTGCCTCAGCATGGATAGAAAGCTACCTAACTAACAGAACACAGAGGGTTTCCTTTAACGGAAGCCTCTCAAATACAAGACAGATACAGTGTGGGATTCCGCAGGGTTCTTCACTTGGACCACTGCTCTTCTCGATTTTCACAAATGATCTCCCACTTGCTTGTAAGGAGGCCTGTGTGTCTATGTACGCAGATGATTCGACAATCTACACGTCTGCTCGAACAGTTAAAGAAATTACCTCAGCTCTCAACAAAGAGTTGCAGACAGTATTTAACTGGATCACTGATAATAAACTTGTTCTGAACATATCCAAGACTAAGAGCATTGTATTTGGATCAAAACACTCACTAATCTCTCAACCTCAGCTGAATCTGGTAATGAACAATGCTGATATTGAGCAAGTACAAGAAACAAAGCTTCTTGGTGTAACTTTAGATAGTAAACTGACATGGTCAAGACATATAGATTTAATGGTGCAAAAAATGGGGAGAAACATATCTGTTGTCAAGAGATGCTCTTCTTTTTTAACACCATATCTGACCAAACAGGTCCTGCAAACCTTAGTGTTATCACACTTAGATTACTGCCCGGTGGTCTGGTCAGGTACCACACAAACTAATCTAGGGAAGCTACAACGGGCTCAGAACAGAGCAGCTCGCCTTGCCCTTCAGTGCACAATGAGAGCTAAAATAAACGTCATGCATGACCAACTCCTCTGGCTAAAAGTAGATGAGAGGGTAAAAGCTTCCCTTCTCTCATTTGTGAAAAATATCAATGTACTTAAAACCCCTGATTGTTTGTATAGGCAACTCACACTCAGTTCTAATGCACACACATACCCCACTAGACATGCCACCAGTGGAAACTACACTATTCCACAAGCCAAAACAAATTCAAAACAACGTACAGTGTTGTATAGAGCTATGGTTGAATGGAACTCCCTCCCAGGGCATATCTCTAAAAATCAGAATAAAAATGGGTTCAAAAAACATGTGAAACAACACCTAATTGCTGTCCGCATCAGAGATTAGAGACCTGCTATTTTTATATATTTTTTTTTAAATGCTTTTTGTTTTTTGTTTTTTTGTGTATTAATGGTTTCGTTCCTATATGTTTTGTGATTGTTTTTCTTTGTATACATTTATTTATTTTTGTTTTTTATTTATTTATATATATATATTTTTTTTTTATATGTTTTTCTTTTTTTGTATATGTCTTGTGTGGACCCCAGGAAGAGTAGCTGATGTTTCTGCATCAGCTAATGGGGATCCTAATAAAATCAAATCAAATCAAGCCTCTACTGCTGCCTCCCAAGAAAAACTTTGTCAACCTCCCACAAATACCTTTTTGTAACGTGTTGGTATACTACTAATCTATTTATTAAAGGTGGAGTCAGTGATTTTGGATGCTTGTTGTCAAAATCCCGTTGTGTAAAGATCAGTGAATATCTCCTCACGATCAGCTACCTGTCTGTACTGTGTGTGTGTTGGAAAAAAAAGTGTGTTAATACACAGCTTGGGCTCTGAAAAAATGGTATGTAAACAAAGGTTGAATTAGTTGTTGTGGTTGCTACAAGCTCCGTCATGCCTTCTTGTTGGTAGAAATAATCATTCTTGAACTGGGCAGGGGAGCACATATCTAATATATTCAATTGTTAGATTTTCATTCTGTTTTAGATATTTGAACATCTTCAGCAAATTCTGTCAGCTAAGGCAGTTTGTCATTAGTCTGGTCCTCATATTGACCGAGGGTGTTTAAGCGCATCATGAGATGAGTAAAAATAAATGTAAAAGTATCCAGGAACACAGATTGGTCTTTCCCTTACCTTAGCATTCATCGGTCGCCCACAGTGGTTAGAAGAGTTGATCTTCATTGTGTCTCTATGACTATATTACATTTTTGCAAATCTGGCAATTTGCCCAAAACAAAATATATTGAAAAAAAAAATATCAGATACATTTCTTCCAAGTAATTTGTCTGTGTGTATGAACGGGCCCTTAATCAGCTGAGGAATGCACTACAAATACGGACACTTTTGCATCATGTTTGGTTTGTAATTCAGCGGGGAAACAGAAAACACAGCACTGTTTTTACCCTCTTCATTTACAGTGATCCGACTCCCCCCCCAAGCAAGCTATTACAACTCCATGGTCATATTTCATTTAAGATCTGTTTAAAATGCAACATTCTTAATAGGCTCATTGTAACTTTGTGTGTATGTGTGTGTGGGAAGTAGCACAAGCCCATAAACTAGTTAGTGTGTGTGTGTGTGTGTGTGTGTCTGCGTGTGCCTGTGCGTGTGTGTGTGTTCGCGCGTGTGCGTGTGTGAGATTCCTGTGTTTTTTTCTGTGCCTTTATCTTGTGATCAAAAAGCGTCTGCGTGCCCGCGTGCTAAAAGGGGGCTGGTCCAATGAAGGAAGGGAGACGGTCTCTACACATGTAATCCTTGTCAATGAATTTAGGCAATCTTTTTTTCAAATATTATTAATGAATATTTCAGTAGTTATTGCAGCGAGCGACTCTTGTGAGTCCCTCTTTCCACTGCTCCCTGTGCTCATAAGTGAATCACTCATCTAATGATTTAATTAATAGCATTGTATCCACAGATGAAAAGCTTATATTTAATCAGCAAAATGGAGTGAACTGAGATCAGGGGGCCTCCACTGTCATCAAAATGTGCTGGAGGTCCCACTTGCTCACTATAAGCCACTTTAAGCCCTGGGACACCCATACTTAATTGAGAGTTAATAAATAAATGTGGTTAGAGTAATCCCTGGATCCAGTCTCTCCTCAGAACTCCCACTCGTGCCCTGTGTGTGTGTGTGTGTGTGTGTGTGTGTGTGTGTGTGTACGTGTGTGTGTGTGTGTGTGTGTGCGTGTGTGTGTGTGTGTGTGTGTGTACGTGTACATGCATACCCTGGCCAAGCTCCCTGTGTGTCATCATTGGTGCCAAGGCAGACTCCTATGCGTAGTGCCAGATTCTGCTTTATTCACCTGAGATGCCCCCTGTGTCACTGCTACTGCCATATGTCAGATCCTATATGATTGGTCCCAGAGTGAACCCTCTCCCTTTTTTTAATCTTACTCACACACAATAAAATTAATTAATAACTTTTTTATTTGAAAAGTGGATATTTTTCTCTTTTTTTTAAATCTTTTTTTCTTCTTAGCCTATGTGTTTTCTGTATGATTTAAAAAAAATATATGATACTATGAGCTGATGTATCTTCATCAGCTTGTTTCTGCCAGTATCAGTATTGGCCTCAAACATCAAGCTTCAGTCAAGTTGTAGTGCAACTCTTGGAAATAGTTTCTGAGCTGGTTCACTAGATTACATGCACCATTACAATATACGAGTTTAATGCACTTATAGAGACTACAAGGAAAGAGTTACATTTTGCGTTACATATTTTCATAAATGACATGCAACAGCAAACGAGACCATCGTAAAAAATAATGCAATTTTTATATGGGTGATAGCATTAACAATTTCTATTTTCTATGTTGTGTGAAACCTAGCATGCTAATACCTGGGGCCTGAAACCGAAGCAGCTAGATGGAATTTGGCAAACCTTCATTTTATTATTTACACCTGAGCTTTCGACATGTCTAAATGTCTTCATTGAAGAAAAGCTGTCAGCCTTGACATACACATTAAGTCAAAAAGACAGTTCTTAACTCTGGTTCCCTAATTCCTCCTATTTTTTTCTCTCCTTTTTCCAGCACTACACTATACTAATTCACATTTTGCTGGCATGAAAGAGAAGGCGAAAAGAAAATGAAGAGAGAGAAGTGTGTGTTTAGCTAAGCAGGGGCAGCCCCTGGTCCGTTGCCCCATCATTTATTGATAAAGGCCCTGGAAAATGCGCGGGAAAGAAAAAAAGGAAAAAAGAGACCTAATGAAATTATCAACGTTGTTGAATTAATGATGAATGGGAATAAGAAAAGGCTGGGCTCTCTGTGGAGCCGCAGAGGAGCGCTGCTGCTTCATTAGCCATGCAGTCTCATCACATCCTCTTTTGGAAACGGCAGACACTGGGGCTCTCCACTCTCTCCTCTCCTCGCCATCAGGACCTGCCATTGGATTCCATTCAAGAAGAAAAAAAAATCCCATCTTCCCTCCGCCCCTACGTCTCTTCTTTTTTTTTGTGTGTTTTCCTTTTTTTGTCTTCTCTATGACTTCGACTTCACCTGCCACCTGCCACCCCTCCCCCCCCCCCCCCTCTAACCTCATCGACAGGAACTCTTTTGGTGGCTAAATTCATTTATCAACTTCTTTCAAGATGAAGACAGAAAAGAGCTGACCCGATTCTGGAGGTATTCTTGGTCAGGGAGCAGACTTTTTTTTCTTTTTCCCTTGACTACTTTTTTTCTTTTTCTTTTTTCTTTTTTTCAGCGTTCCCTCCTGACTACCTCTCGGTGGATATCATTCCTGATTCTGCACAGGCAAATGATATGGAAGGTTGGGATGGAGGGAGGGAGGGAGGGAGGGAGGGCGGGGGGGTTGGATTCTGCCTCCTCCTCCTCCTCTCCTCTCCTCCTTTTCCCTCGGTGGAGCTCTGGAGTTGGTCTGGCGAGCCACGGCACGCTGAGAGATCTCGGGCATGGGGTCTCATTAGGTAAGCAGAGGCCAAGGCAGCAGGGCTTTCACACAGACACTGATTATTCTCACAGTTAATATCTGGAGGATCGCCTGGGCTATACACCTGATTAGAGCTATACTGTCTCTTATAGTAAGGAGCCCTCTTTGACTCATTCATCTTGCCTGTTGTGTCGGACTGCCGCTTTGAAATTGACTGCATTTTAAAAGGAACTACAGTATGTGTCATCTAGGCATTGTCTGATTTGATTTGTTTTCTATTTTCCAAAGCATGAAAAAGCACTTAAAAGTGGAGTCAGCAATTGTGGGGAAGGCTTGTTGTCAAAATAACTTTTTTGTTAAAATCAGTGAATACCTCTTCACGATACGCTACTTGTCCATACTTTGTGCTCTGTCTTAATACACAGCTTAGGCTCTGTACACGCCCGGGCATGTTATAGCTATGGTGGGCCCCCTTTGTTTACATGCCCATTTACAGAGCCAAGCTTTGTATTAACACCTGATTGTTTTGGATCGTGAGGAGATATTCACTGATTTTGACAAAAAGTGCTTTTGACAACATGCATTCTCCAGAATCGCTGACTGCACCTTTAACATTTTTCCTTCTCCTTGTAGTCACACCACTCTTCTTCATTGCCAGCTGCTCTCCTCTGGCGAGGCCTTCCCTGTTTCATTTATCTGTTGACAAATGCACTAAATGATTGTTCTGCCAATTTGATAGATCACGGTAATTATCTGTCAACGCTGCTTTTTTTTTTTTTTTTTTGCTAAGATTTCGGTTTACAACTGAACCAATTACTTTTACCGTGCTTTTTTGGAGCTTCATAATAACCCCCCAATAGATCAGCCATGTGTGCGTGTGTAGCCCACTCATAAAAATTGATGACACGGAGCGCCTTGCGTGACAGACAGCAGTGATGACACGCATAATATAATGTGCAGTCCTTTACGTGGTAATCGGATCTGAGAGGGAATTCAATTATTTAATAACAACACGACAGACTATCATTAAAACAAATTGTGTGTGTCGACGCCCAACGCACAGTCGGAGCCGCGAGGTCACAGGTGTAATGTTGTGTTTTGAAGTCTTGATCCCTCCCACACACACACACACACACACACACACACGCCCACACACACACACACACACACACACACACGCCCACACACACACACACACACACACACACACACACACACACACACGCCCACACGCACACACACTCACACCCTCTTACCATCCTGCTGGTTCCTTTTCCTATGAATTGGCCTGAATTGATCCTCATACAAATTAGGTCTGTCCTCAAAGGGCTCCATCAATACATTGACTCCTTTTATGAGGGTCATCAAACAGCCATTACTGGGCATCAGGGGGTCCCCTTTGGGGAGAGGCTGCCCAGGGTGACTGATGAGCCGGATGGGGATGGTAGCTGGTCCGGGGGCTTCAGAGCTGTGGGCCTGTAGCACAGAACAGAGGGGAGGGTTGAGGGCTTATTGAGTGTTAGATTCATTAGTTAAGCCAAACCAAATTAATGTGTGGTGCAACAGAGCAGCTACTACCAAAACCTGCTACTACCTTGATGTAAATAAGTCAAATAAACACCTAAATGTACAAGTTGGACCTTTTATTGTATGAAAGAAGACATGTCATGGAAGCGAAATAGACAAAAAAATCCAAATTTGACCAATGCCTGAAAAAATTCTGTTATTCCTTGCACTGTCCATCCTTAAACATAATACTCACCTGTCAGGAAAAGTCGGGTCGGATTGAACACGTGATCTTCCTTCAGAGTAATTAGGGTGAACATTCTGGTACAATGGGAGGTACACCTGTACTGGTATATTCTTGTCCATGAAAATATGAGTGATTTGGCAACAAATTAAAATCCCCAGAAATATCTCAATAAAACTGATTTGTTCTTGAATGAAGTCCTGATTGGCATCGTTTAGAAGCCCATACATTTATCCGGCCTGATCTTTCTACTTCAGTGGCCTTCTGAGAGCTTTGTCTGGCTTGCATTAATCACTGTTCAGTGTCTATGACAGTATAAATGATTCCTTTCAAACATGACATGAGGTTCAAGCATAGTTGACTGCTGCATAAACAAAGGCCAAACTATCCTTTTCCTAAACCCTTACACCAGAAAAAATGCTTCAAATGTTTAGTATTTTACCCATGACAAGAAAAAAAACAAGATCAAGTACCAACACTAGACAGACAGAGGCAGAAAGCCCCGGAGTATTCCCCACGGTTGTGCTCAGGTATTACGAAAGAATCCTTGAAACCGATGCAGGGAAGCAGCAGGCTGTAAACAAACCGCCACCGCTGTCAAACACTTGCGTCAAGACGTGTCAAAAGTTCAGAATTTTCAATTACACGCGGCTTTAATATGCACAAGAGCCTCCCCCGACTGATTAACATGCATCGTTTTAAGTCTAATTGTTCGGGAAAAGTGTGTTTTATGTTGCTGCAATGGTAATAACTAATGATAGATGCATAAAATTAGCATACATTTCCCAGACCAAGAGAATATCTGATCATTGTGCCACAGAGAATTGCTCTAAGTTAGGGAAGTTAATTTCATTATCTCCTCCTCCTCATTTAAAAGCGCGCCACTTTACAATAATTGGAAAACAGAATAAAAGATTAGCTTTCGACTGGGTGACGGGCGTTAATAAAGTGTGATGGAATGTGAGTGTTACAGAGTGGGTACCAATTACAGCAGCCAATCTCAGACAGGCAAAGAAAAAAGCATTGATGGTGGTGGTTCAATCTCTTCATCTGCCGCACTACTGTACCATCAGGGACCCACTGCAGAGACCTCTGCTCCATGCTAGCAGGCTAATTGTCAATTCTGCTTAAGTCATAAGGAGAGCTATTTTACCCGGGCTTTGGAGATGAAAATAACTGTAAAATAATAAAAAAAAAGTATAGCATAAATGTAGAAATGAAGTTCAAGGAGAGGCAAGAGAGAGATTTTGCAGAATAATTTTGGTTAGTGGATGTGACAAAAAAAAAAGTATTTCAAAAATAATATTGCAAGGAGAATGACTTTATCAATCAGAAAGGTTCAGATATAAATGTATAATTTCTTCAAGAGTCTAACCATTGTCTGGCATAATGGTTTGAAGTCTGAACATTTTCCTATTCTCTTTTCCCAATAGTATGCACATTTTAGTCACACCCCAGTGGGTCTACCTTTTTTGAGTAGAAAGAGAAAAATTCATGACACGAGTTTCCTCCTAATTCTCACGGGTCAGCCTCATCCCTCATCATGTCAGGGCTGCGGTCACATTAACCACATCAGTCACAGTGACCCAACACGTCATCACTCATCGGCTGTTTCAGCTGTTCTCTCCACACACACACGGCCAGCACAAAGGCAATTTTTACTCAAAACTTGAACGGTGCACCGTTTTGTAAAATTAAACATCTAATCAAAGGCTCAAGTGTACTTTAGAACTGGATAGGTAGCGGGGGTGTCATCAAACTCGCTGTGTATCTGTGTTGAGTATTAAAACGAAAGAAAATATATAATCTTTTATAAAGGCTGTATATATAGAAGGTGATAGTGTTCATCTTAAATGTGTCTCATAAGTGTCCTTTCAAGTTTTTTATTTCCTATGTTAATACTGAGTAGTGGTACCTTCTTGCTTGGCCAACAATGAAACACCATCACCATACATTATATATATATATATATTTTTTACATTTAAGATTATTATAACTTACATGTTGACACCACTGGAAAACCAAGGCCTGCATATTCTGGTTACTGAGTTGGAAAACAATATGTGAATATGTTATTCAAATTGAAAGATATTTTCTTAAATTACACTTGATAAAGCTGTAATACACTTACAGACTCTAGTAAGTTAAGATCATGGCATCACGTAAAATAACAAACAAGTAAGCTTTTTTTAACACCATTCACTTTTCTCTACCTGCCTAATTGAACACAATCAGAGTTTTAAGTAGGCCAAAAAGGTGGAAACCTGCCGATCTTAACACACACACACACACACACACAAACACACATACACACACACACTCAAACACAGACAATCCAGCCTCATCAAAAATGATGCGGCGGGCCCCTTTGTTGTCAAACTCTTCATACAGAAATCGCATATTCATGGGGGTGTATTTAAGCCATTTCTGCTGGCATAAGCATGCAGCGCCGCCGAAATGACTGTCGCTCCCCGCCGTTCTTTGCCACTTAACCTACCTCTCTGTTTTTAGAAAAAGCGGCACCTTGTTTTTTTGATGCCTTGCACTTCATCGCGTCCCCCATATCACACACAGGTCTTTGGGTTTAATAGTGGCTCGGAGGCCTGGGGTAACACAAGGCAACGTCCCCATTATACACTAAACAGCAAGATTTGCAGTTATTCAATTGACATCAGTTTTTGTTGTGGAGTGGCAGTGGACAAACACAACGTCTTTGAATTAGTGCACCGCTGCTGCTTCAGTAGCGAATTGGTGTTTACTGTCTTATCTCACTGATGTTGAACACAGCAACTCTCTTCTAACTCTAACAATAAAAAGAGCACGTTTCACACACACAAACACACCAGCCCGCTCACCTGAGCTCAGGCATCTATATTTAATCACCAGACTCCCCTGTACCTTTATTTCAGCCAATACCAATTTTAATTGAATGCTTGCATCATGAAATTCGTAACATTCTAGTTCTTTATTGAAAGACAGAAAATAGGAGATCATGCAAAAAATGACTAGTAGGAAGAGAATTTGTGGTAGCTGCTAATGTCGCCGGATCTGTCTATGAATAGTTTTTGCACTTGACATGTCTGCAGAAACCACAGGTCTCACATGATGTTAAACGGGTTACACACTTTTTTTTCGTAAACTTTTTGATTTGAAAATTACATCATTACATTCAGACATTTGCAACTCGGTCAACACAGCACGCAAAACATATCTTTTTTGGTCTCTTGACCCATGGAGTCTTGAGGTTTTCTCCGGTAGTGTCAAGTCTCTGTGATCCACAGTAGGTTCAACATTCAGCAATTCTATTAAATCTTGTCTTTTGGAGAAGCTGCCAATATAAAGACAGGCTTTTCAGGATTGATGTCTGAGACCTGCAGGGCCGGCCCCTTAATAGCTCAACACACATACAAACACACATCCTCTCACTCTGTGTGTCTTTGAGATTCACACTGGGTTTCTCTATTTTACAATGGACCAGAGATATGTCCCCATTTAAAAAAAAAATCAGTCTAAAAACAATACTCACATTTCCATATGCACATTGAAAGTGTTTCTGGTTTCTTGAATCCTGATGCAATAGATGGTTCAAAATGCATAGTCCTATTTCTGTGCAAAAATGTGCATTCATATTAGCTGAGACATTAGCATTCACAGTTAGTCCGATTATGAGGATATGAAATTCTCTCCTTTTTGTCTCCGGGCCATCTCACCAACGAAAGGCTGTGTGAGGAAAGATGAATATGGACGCTCACAGTAAAATGAACTAATAACTTTGATGGAAAGCTAACTTTATTTGACTAACTGTCTCCGCTTTAACCCTAACACCTATATCAGCTCCTCTGAACCTTATGATGCATCCTTTTCACAAAACAAGGACTGTGCATTTTATCCGCCCATTGCTTACTCCAGAAATACATCAGGAAAGGTTCAAAGTTATAGGATTTGAGTGAGGACTGATGGAAATGTGTAGAGTTAAAAATAAATGGACTTAGTTTAAGTAAATGACCACACTCAATCTCTTCTATTACTGCTGTAATCATTGCAATTGTAACGTCAGTCAAGTCATATTCATTCCCTTCTGCTTTTTATAGTCAGACTATCTCGAACATACCGATCAAACGGACTGAGTAGATGATAGTTAGATCCCAATCCTGCCCTGCAACTGGAAGTTCCTGATACAGGCAACGTACAAGTGGCAAACTCCACTTAATTGATGAGAGTTGCACATGGCTTGTGTATCTGCATGTGTGCAAAGCAATCTGTAATTTACCAATATCAGCGCGACCATGAATTACCTTAATTAGAAACAGCACCCCGAGCTCTTTCTATCGATCGCCCACCGCGCTAAATCAAAAGTAATGTTGGACAGTTACCCCGAGAAGAACGCCACCGCTGATTAATCAGGCGCCGCTCAATCATTACTCTTTTTAAAAAGAACTCCCCCCCCCCCGTTCTTTTAACACGTCTTCCTTTTCCACCCCAGCGTTTTTTTTTTTTGTATTTTTAATTTTCTGTTCCCAGCACCTTATTTGATGTTTTGTAACGTTTCATGTGTTGCCAGTGGATAGCTTCCCCCCCCCCCCCCCTTCTAGGGTGGCAAGGGTTTTCTACGCATATGAATAATATCCATTGATGAATACCATAGACCGCCGCAACCGCCTTTGATAGTCCTCCTGCTCCGGTCCTTAGTGATGTCATAATGGTGGGACGCCGACCCCGGGCAAAACATCCCAATCCACAGCAGCGAGAGGAGCAAACATTAGGAGGCCCCTTTGACGGCCTCTTGTGTTTAATATTACAGGACTGTTTACCGAGGAGGGAGTTGGTTGGTTTTTCTCCTTGTCCACCGGGGGAGACCGAATATGTTTAAGGTCAAGCCATCTCGGTTCCTCTTCAGTCAACTTCAGTTATCTTTTGATCACTTGTTGTTTTTTTTTTGACTTTGCTGTTTTTCAATCACATCCAGGTCTGTATAATGCATGAGGACATTACATAGTGATGAACAGCTTGGCAGGCGAGTCAAGGCAGCGATGGAACTTCTTAAGGCACTTTCTGAGAGAACTTGATGTTCCTTCAACTTACCTTAAAGTTAAAGGAACATGTTTTATGAAATATTCCTAGTCACTTTCTTATTAGGAGTTAGATGAGAAGATTGATACTAGAAAAACTACGGGGGAGTCACTTTGTTCAGCATTTATTGGCTGACATACTACACCATGTAAAACTTTCACTATTCATACTTTGTGTTGAGTGCATAATATAGACTACGTAATAGGTTTTGGAAAAGTCAGGCAAGACGCTTTTCCCGTTTCCAGTCTTCTTCATGCTAAACTAAGCTAACGGGTATTAAGCCTCTCCTTTAACTCTCAAAAGTTCAAACTATTGCTTTTGGATTGGAAAATACTTTTATCCTTTTTCGACTTTAGATTTTTTTTTAAATCTCTCTTTTTAGAATTGGATCGTTGAATAAAATAATATCTCAGAACTCTGGTGAACAACATATTAGAAGCCACATTTCGATACCCTTCATGTGTCATATATTATACAAAAATGAACACCAAAAAAAAATCACTTTTGAAGGACAAAATCTATTTTCGATCAAAAAACTTCTAAAGAAATCAAGTGAAATGTTAAACATATTACATATTATGTAATCAGTTGAAAGGAAGTATTTTCAGGCTTACACAAGTTCAGAAAGGTCGTCTGAGAAACAGAGACAGTTTGGTTATTCAGGAGACAAGAAAAGACAATGGACCCCTTACTGAAAAACCAAATGACCCCCTGTTGGTTTGGTACTGCAAAGATTTAGAATTTGTAATTGCTTAATGTATAATGCATATGGTCTGAAGAATTGACTCATTACTTACTCAGGGATTTCCTCTTTTCGACAAGGACAAAAAAAATACATGGCGGGGAAGCATGAAAGTCAAAAGCATTAGCTTGTGTTGTCTGTTTTCTTTTTCCCCTCCTTTCCCCAGGTTCTGAACAAAGGCAGAAAACATGTCACTGTGCTCAGATGTTAAAACAGGAGGCTCATTTGCTCTAGCTCTTTGTATCTGATCCAGATGTTTATTCAGGGTATGTTTACACACTATTATATTTACTTCTTTGGATCAACAGATAATATTTGTCTGATATGATATGACCTCCAGAGACCGTGAACAAACTCTACTCTTCATTTTATCCATTTCTTAGAGCAATATTGTTTAAAGTAATAAAAACAAATTGTGGTGCAAAGAGTTATTTTCTATTAATTGGTGCCCCAAAATAATACATTTTCCCACCATTATGCTCAAAAAGGCCTGGGCAGCTTTTTATAATCTGTGACAATTGTAACAGCGCCTCCCTTTGTTTGTTGTGGAATGTAATGTTGAACATGAAGAAGAAATGCATGTGCTCCTCCGCTCTGCTACGAGTAACTGCTGTATGCAGTCTACGAGTGAAGCCTCCGTTTTGTATGCTTTATTTTGTAAGGAGTTGGTGTAGGCAGGAATCTGGGACTATGTTCCTGAACGCATGTATGCTTAATAGATATAGTGCCGTAGAGACCTGGCTTGATATGGTCAATGTGTAATAAAAGTACCGTGAGGAGAATCCCACAAGTTGCCTACCGAGTCTTCATGCTAACCGGAGCTGTTTCTATCGGATACATAAACATAACCTGCTCCATTCACCGTTACAACTGGCGCCCGTTACACAATGCACTAACTCATTTCTGCCAGAAAAGAATTGCACGTTATAGAAGGTATAGTCCGTCTTATATGAGAATAAACCCTTTTTGTTAAGAAGTCTAAGATTTAGTAATGAACTGTGATACTGCCACTAAAACATTTGTGTGATTACCATTGCACTTTTCATGGAAGAGGTTGATAATAAACGGTTTTCCCATCATCAATATCAAATATTTCTCTAAAGTAAACATCTTATAAATAGACAAATTTGAAACAATTTCTGTGTCAACTCACTGGTAAAGTGAAAGCTATCTCAAAAGAGCTCTTGCAGTGACAATTCTGGCATCGTGTGTGGGCCTCTTTGGTGTGTGTTTTCTTTCTGGGTTATTTTTGGACTAGTAATAGTACATTTACCCTGATGTTTTGACTTTAAATATACCTCCCATTTGTATCAACGTTAAGGTGCGAAACCTTTTTGCAAGTGAGAATTCCTCTTTTCTGCATTGAACATTTGTTGCAGGTGTTGAAGTGATCTAACAAAGGTTGCTGCCGGTGGAGGAGGGAGGAAGTGAGGGGAAGCTATCGAACTTGTGTCCTGGTTTCCCTACTAGATAATGATCTCTTGAAAGTGTGTGTTTTTTTCCCCTTTTTTCTTCCAGTAACAGTGTGTGTGTGTGTGTGTGTGTGTGTGTGTGTGTGTGTGTGTGTGTGTGTGTGTGTGTGTGTGTGTGTGTGTGTGAGATGAAAGATAGTTCCGGGGCTAGTGTGCACCGGCGCACATCTGACTGAGGCAGGTGTTAGAAATGTAGATGGCTGGCGGAGACTAAAGACAATACAAATTTGAAGTGAAAACGCTACTGGCACGCCTCCTCTGTTCTTAACACGTGAAGCCCCAGGCCGATCAATTATTCATCCTATTGTGCGTGCGCGCGGCACAGTGTTAGTTCTGTAGTCGGAGAGGAGGTGTCTGTTGCACTTAAAGAGTGAGCGCCACATCGCTAGGCACAGGCCCAGGTCTGTCAGCCTGTCTCTGTCTGTCTCTCTTACACACACATACACGCACACACACACGCACACACGTTAAAAAATCCCTTGTTCTAGCTGAGCCTTTTTAATGATGGGATCAGGGGCGAGAATTGGTGGCTAAAGTGCAGCTCCAGTTATTTGAGAGAAAAAAATGAGAAAAGAAAGAGAAACATAGAGCAAGAAGAGTGTGAAAGAGAGAAAGATGGGGTGGGCGATACAAGAGGGGAGGAGGTGGGTGGTTGGTGGTTGGTGGTGTGTGTGTGGGGGGGGGGATGCTTTGTACACTGGGGGTATTTTTCAAAGCAGTGCAGACTTGAAGCCATTGGGAGGCTCCTTTGACTTTAATCTTGGGCTGCTTCTTTGAAAAATTATGACCGAGGACCACGGTTGCTTCATTAAAAGACATGTTCTGTTTCTTGTGTAGTTTCAGCCAGATTTCTCTTTTTGTGCGTGTGATGCTGATTTCAGCTTTCCCCCCCCCTCGGTGCTACCAGGGGCCTCCTGAGCACCTTGCCGCGTTGAGGGCCACTCACTCTATAAGTCATGTGTGTATGTAAATAGACCAGTGTGAATGTTAATTGAGCAGACACACACTTGATTTCCTCTTGTCTCCTGAAGTATACCCGCTCTGGAGTGAATGGTCTGGGTCGAGGAGCTATTGTCATTTGATCATACGTTGTGATTGGATACAGCTACTCTACACATGCAATGTAACAAATGAGACGGACTTCTGGAACTGGTGGGATGGGTCATTGTGAGTGCAGTGTGTGAAGTCGTCTGTGCGTTTGGTAACTGTCAAAAGACTGCTCAAGGAAGTAGTGAAGTACTTAACCCCTTTCACGCATGCACTGTAACTCTGGATGTATCACACGTTTCAACAAGTGAGCTGTTTGTGTGAACTCAAATGTCTGGATTAATGGACCTGGACATACAGTAGCCCTTTCTTCACAATGGTGGCCCCTTAGTGAGCCTCTTGTGTTAGCAGAGCAGACGATTGTCCAGGGGGGGGGGGGGGGGGGCATATTGATGACATAAATATTGACGTGTATTTTGTGCTAAACTACAGGCACTTGATTGGAAGAGGTACGAAGAGATCCGCAAGCTTCTGGCCGTACCATACTGTAAACACTAAGGTTTCCCTAGCACACCTTTTGCGTCATATCCTGCTTAAACTACCCAGACTATTTCAAACATGTGAGAACACGTCTCACAAGTACAATCTCCTGCTGTGTGCTGCATGAGTGAACAGATAGATCCGCACATTATCTGGAGCAGATCTTCTTGATATTGTCCCGACTGTTCTAATTCATAGAACAGTCCTTTGACATAGTTAGGAACAAGATGTCCTCACAGTGCAGAAATGTCCTCACCACGTCAGTTTAAAAACTATCATTTGTCTTCACAACGGTAGCAATACAAGCGTACACACACACTCACACACAGATATACCATATTATATTGTGGATTTGATCCAGTGGCATTAAGAAGAGGAGGTAGAGAAATGAGACCTGTGTGAAATGCCACACAAAGTGCTAATCGATCCCTTGCTGTGTTCACATACTGTGAGTGCAAAAATCAGGGCACAGCAAGCTGCCTCTAATGACCTGGACCATGACACACACACACACACACACACACACACACACACACACACACACACACACACACATGCACGACTGAAACTGCAACCCACATGTATGAATACATGCATACACATATCCTACCTGTAAACAGACACACTGGTGCCAGCTGTCAGCGGCTGAGCCAAGATATTTTGCCCTCTGCTCCTTCATCATCCCCTTAACCCTTCTCCCTCCGTCCGTCAAGTCTTTCCTCCCCGTGAATAAACAGTTCACACCAACGTTGCTGCTGCTAAATGCTTTATGAAGATGTACAAATCATGCCACCACCACAGTCCCCCAAAGCCCTGCCAGCAGGAAGCATCCGTAGGTTGTGATCCTCTGTAAACAGTATGTGTTTTAAACATACTGTACATGCAGTATTCATGCCGTAGCAGACTGTGAATGTACTGTGTGTGTGTGTGTGTGTGTGTGTGTGTGTGTGTGTGTGTGTGTGTGTGTGTGTGTGTGTGTGTGTGTGTGTGTGTGTGTGTGTGGTTGTCAGACAGAAACTAACAGAGTTTGGCTGCGTCTGTACTCGAACATGCTTGTGCCTGGATGGGTCTGGTGATATTGTATATTCTATGTATGGTCTGTGTATAGCCGAAGCCTGATGTAGCGTATTCCTCTTCACTGTAACATAGTCCTCCATTATTCAAGAACTATTACAAACACAAACATTCACCGTCAGAAAGTATTGCGTGACAGACTGTTGTTTTTGGTCTTTTAGTGGTATTTTTACAATACCAGTGTTGTATAGTATAAAATGTAGCCATGGTTATATTATATTCACCAATTGAATTGCTGTGATAATGGACAACAGGGGACAAAGTTTGAAGTGGTTTGGATACGCTGACTGAAGTGTTGGCTGTTGGGTGTACAACATGTCCGTAAATCTTACCCTGTCTTAGTTATACTCTGTTTTTGCTGGACTTTCTTTTTTTCACCCAAACTCAACTCTTTAATTTTAATGGATCAAATAACACAAGCATATACTGTAGTTCCGAGCTTTCATGACCCTTCAGTTCACATTGCAAACTTGTTTTTCCACATTCGAAAACACTGTGGCAGTGCAGTAAGTCAAGGTGAGGCCTCTCTCTGAACTAGGTGCTTTTATTAAATCTATTCAGTGTTTATGAAACGGACTTAGAAAAAAAAATTACAATTTCCACTCTGCTGCACGGTAATAAAAGCCAAACTGTCCCTCTGTATGTGTACATGAAACAAACAAAGAGACACGCGGGGGCCCTTTGATCAAGTCAATCCGTAAACAAACCCCGATGCAGAAGCCCCTGCAATCGGGTATACGTATGTGCAGATCAAACCGTGTCAAATCATCAACGGGGCGAAATAATAAGCTCTTGTTCTCTGAAGGGCAGCAGTCACACCAGAACCATCAATTAGACTCCACAGTTTGTGTGTGTGTGTGTGTGTTTTTTCTTTTTCTTTTTCAACTGATGGTTGAGCTGAGCGAGTCAGACTCCGGCTTTGTCTCGCACCACACCTTCAAACTCGGCTGTTTACATTATTGTGAAGATGACGGAAGAAATGGATTGTTTTTTGAAAAAGTGTGGAATTCTGAAGAGGTTAAATCACAACTACTGCCATGTTGATGGGTTGGAAATGGTGCCAGACTTCTTTTTGTTATTACCTGTATATTCTATCCATCTTCGCAATCAAGAAAGTTGTTGGCGAGACATACTGTATGTGTATGGCATATTTTAAGATATGGCTCTCCTGTTATTGTTTGAATTGCTTTTATTTTGAACTTGATTGTGAGGCCGGATAGGTGTGAGCTTCGCAACTATGGATGAAGTTTGCAACATATTTTTTCTCGATCCGCTCCTTCTTGTTAGTGCATGCATCACGCTGTGCACAAGAGCATTACCCTCAAACAAGTCTGTCCTCTTTGTTTTTGAGCTCTATGGGGACCCCCCTTGCAACAAAAATAATGTTTTGGAAGGCGAGCCAAACCAATGTGCGGGAGAGAGAGAGAGCATGGAATCAATAGTGTCTTCTTTTTTTTCTTACTTGATTTAAATGAGGGCTACCAGCTCTGAAGTTCCTTCTTGCCATGTTCATCTTGAAAGAATGTGCGCTGGTTGCAACCGACTCCAAAGGCCCAGCACAGTTACCATTGGCGTATTAATAATTTAATGCAAATAATCATTGAGTATGCGGTTTGTGTGCGAATTTGAGCTGAAAGACAAAAGTAGAAAGTGGGGGCCCTCACATTGCGTCGAAGAAAATAAAGTGAGATGTTACAACACGGGCCCTCTTTTCCAGCGTCTCCGCGGGGTGAATGCTGGAATGAATTCCCCCAAGAGCTGTACCATCTCAACCAGCTTTTTCTCTGATTTTAGATCCCATCAACCCTTCTCATTTCAGGCTGCCGTAATACGAGGTGTCAAAGGTTTTTCTCAGAGTAAACATCCACTGAGTTATATAATTGTGCCGTCAAAGTTCCTTTGGCAAGCCGTTAACCCAACCTGGGGTGATATCACATTTTCGACTTTGTTGCTCACTGGATCAGGTGTGTGTAGGTGATAGGTGTGCTGCTAGTTTGTGGAGGTTGTTTGCAGATGATATGGTTGTTACACGTCACATCACGCAGACACAGACATATTATATTATATTATATTATTATATTAAAGCTTTTC